>NC_142869.1:145672500-145989583 GCF_051225735.1 Oryctolagus cuniculus | reverse complement strand
AGAGAGAGAGGTCCTCCATCCGCTGGTTTACTCCCCACATGGCCACAACAGTCAGAACCGGGCTGATCCAAAGCCAGGAGCCAGGAGCTTCTTCTGGGTCTCCCATGTGGTGCAAAGACCCAAGCACTTGGGCCATTCTCCACTGCCTTCCACATAACAGAGAGCTGGATTGGAAGTGGAGCAGCCGGGACTTGAACCGGCACCCATATGAGATGCTGGTACTACATTTCCCTTGGGCTACCAACCAGCTCCCAAGCCTGATCTCCACCCTCCATTCCCTTCTTAATAAACACTTTATGCGGTGTGCCACAATGCCAGTCCCTACATTTATTTTCTAAACAACAATAATTTTAAAATTATTTTCATCTTTATTTTTTATGATTTCTCACAATTTAATGGACATGTGAAAAGTGCTCCATAAATATTTGTTGTTTTGTGCTGCATGCCATTGAAACTGAGCTACAGGTGGTTTTCTGCACAGATGAAATCACTAGAAGCTTCTAGATTCAGATCCTTGCTCTGTGTATTGGGTGATGCTTTTGGGTGCCACTCTTGTTACCAAAACAAGGTGAGTTCAGTTGCCCATGCCTATTGTAGAGTCAAAAATTGAAGCCGTGGTCGTTTGTGGAGGGAAAGTTTATTACAATGTGGCCGAGTAAGGAGCCCAGAACAAGGCTCAACTCTGAGGCCTTGGCTACATTTCCCAAGTGGAATTTATTAAGCAGGGAATGGAGGGTGGAGATTAAGGTTGGGAGTTGCATGGCAGCCCAAGGGGGATGCAGTGCCAGCATCTCATGTGGGCACCAGTTCAAGTCCCTGCTGCTCCACTTCCATTGCAGCTCCCTGTTATGGTCTGGAAAGGTGTGGGGAGCAATTCGGACTAGACTAAGTTACTGGAATTAAGACTTATTCTGTGCATCTGCTCTCCCACAATATGGTGCTGGGAGAGAAGAAAACAGCTTTTACGCAGCTGCCTCCAGTTCAGCCAATAAACTGTAGGACTTGCTCCTGATTGGAGAGCGGCATGCTCGGCGTGTGGGCAGCCGAGTTAGGATTGGCGGAGGAGGACTATAAAGGAGGAGAGAGACGGCATGCACCAGGAACATCTAAGGGGAACATCTAGCTGAAGGAACACCTGTGCAGCCCCCAGAGAGCCGGCCGGCGGTGTGCCGCTCCCCTGCGGAAGTGGGGAAAGCGGCCAGGGGGAACCGCCCTTCCACGGAGGTGGAAGGGATAGTAGCCAACCCGGGAAGAACCAGCAGCAAACCCGGGGAGGGCCGAGCAGACAAAAGAACAGCGCAGGGTCTTGTGTCGTTCCCCCACGAAGACGGGGAGCGACAGAAAGGCCATGGAGGAAGCTTAAAATGCTTGGGCCCCTGTACCTTCGTGGGAGACCCAGAAGAAGCTCCTGGATTATGGCTTTGGACAGGCCCAGGCTGGCCATTGTGGCCATCTGGAGACTGAACCAGTGGATCAAAAACATTTCTTTCTCTGCCTCTGCCTCTCTGTAACTGTGCCATTCAAATAAATAAATAAATCTTTAAAAAAATGTATAAGAGATCAAACAAACATTACATCATTTCAAGTGAAGGATCTGGCTGTAGACAGGATGGGTTGAATTTCAAAGAATTTGAGCCATTAAGGAATGGATGTAATTCTTGTGACATACAGGATCACAACGTTTTCAAAATGAGAAATACCAGTTTTAGAACATTTTAGCAATAATACTTATTTTTTAAAGATTTATTTATTTGTTAGAAAGGCAGAGAGTTTAGAGAGAGAGAATCTTCCATCAGCTGGTGAACTCCCCAGATGGCCACATCAGCCAGAGCTAGATGATGTTAAAGACGGATGTCTGGAATTCCATAGGGGTCTCCCATGTTGGTGTCAGGGGCAATCACACTTGGGCCACTCACTATCTGTAGCTTTCCAAGGCATATTAGCAGGGAGCTGGATCAGAAGTGGAGCAGCCAGGACTTGAACTGGTGCTCTTATGGGTTGCTGGCATCACAAGCAATGGCTTAACCAACTGTACCACAACACCAGCTCCTGAGAACTACACTTTTTATACTGGGATCTTTTGTTTTGTTCCTTTAGAAAAACTTATTGATTGATTTGAAATACACAGCTACAGAGAGAGAGAGGAGGAGACACAGAGATTTTTCCATCCCCCAAATGCCTGCAATGGCCAGGGCTAGGCTAGGCTGAAATCAGGATCCCTAAACTCCATCCAGGCCTCTCAAGTGGGTGACAGACACCCCAGGGCGTGGTCTATCAACAGCTTCCTCTAAGGCACATTAGCAGGAAGCACAGAATAACCTGGACACCAACATACACATCAGTATGGGATATGGGCATCTCATGCAGTGACCTAATCCATTGCACTGTGATACCTGTCCCAATTTAATTTTTTAAATAACAGCTATTTCAAATGGTTTTAAATAAAATATTGCGTTTTTTAATTTCGAACATTAGCTTGCATGACTTAAAATTAAAAACTCATTTTCAATTTGACAAAATCATTGGCTTACTTATGGGTTTGTTTTCTGGGTGACTTACAAATGGAAGTATGAAAACTCAGTTCTCTCATGAAAAATGACCTTGATGTCTTCTTATCTATCTTCATTTTAGTCGTTCTCAATTATATTTAGTGAGGCTGTCATAAATAGTTAACATTTCTAAATTTAGAGGGTCTAAATTGGTTAGAGAAATCTAAAGGATTTTGAAAGTCAGGGTAATGTGAGGTGTTAAAACTATTATTGACAAGTAATCTTTTTATTTTTTTTCTCGCAACACCTCAGATGCAGCAAAGCAAAACAAATATGTCCTGCTCAGAGAATGGCCTGGTTTTTGCAATATCTGAGTTTGTATTTCTAGGCTAAATAAAATTGGCTAGCACAGAAAGGCATCCTATTGCTAAGAAGACTAAGTCCCCATTCACCAAATTTGCAGAATCTGAATCTCCTTATAGCCCCAGGCTCACTGCAGAAGTTCAGTTTGTTGGGATTTTTGAAAATTTTTTTCCACATTCTGTGTTCTTGTAGATTATAGATATGTTCCTCTCTTACTATCATAAAACAGTTGTCCAGGTCCTAGCTGGCTGTGGTGAAAGCTGTATGGCTTTAGCAATTGTGCCAGCCTAGCTTCAGAATTGCTATTGTGCCTTTGATATTCTGTTTTTTTTTTTTTTTTTTTTTTTTTTTTGACAGGCAGAGTGGACAGTGAGAGAGAGAGACAGAGAGAAAGGTCTTCCTTTGCCATTGGTTCACTCTCCAATGGCTGCTGTGGCGTGCGCGCTGGGGCCGGCCCACCACGCTGATCCGATGGCAGGAACCAGGTACTTCTCCTGGTCTCCCATGGGGTGCAGGGCCCAAGCACTTGGGCCATCCTCCACTGCACTCCCTGGCCACAGCAGAGAGCTGGCCTGGAAGAGGGGCAACCGGGACAGAATCCGGCGCCCCGACCGGGACTAGAACCTGGTGTGCCGGCGCCGCAAGGCGGAGGATTAGCCTAGTGAGCCATGGCGCCGGCCGATATTCTGTTTTTGATCAGCACTGTCTTGGGCAGTTTTGCTGTGGCTCTCCCACCACTGCATGTTGAGTATGCAGACACCCAGAGAACTTTAGTTTGAAGTCTTCAGACTTGGGGGAACCGACACAAGAGGCCTTATTCACGCTTAACCTATTGTCAAAGAAAAGACCTTGAATTTGACTGGTGCTTCACAGGGAAGAGACTTTGGGGTGAGTGTATTATATCTGTGGGAAAGATATGAACATTTAAGGGCAACATGGTATACAGGTCCATGCACAGAGGTAGCCCTGCACCATTCAAGTCTTCCCATAACTGTATCCTCAGGCACCAGCTGACTACTGTAACTGCATGAGAGACAAAGAGGCACAGAAACCCAATTGAGATGTGCTTGAATTCCTGATTGACAGAAAATATGAAAGGCAATAATTATGTTGTTTTAAGACAGGAGTCAGCCTATGGTGGAATGAGAAAGCCATGCCAAGATGGCCGCTGACAACGGAGCCTGACTGACAACAGGCTGTGATTTGATGGTTTCAGAGACCACATGACAACAACGTAGCCTGATTGGATGGTTTTGGAAACTGCCTGGCTACAGAGCCTGACTGACAACAGACTGTGATTGGATGGCTTTGGAAACTGTCTGGCAACAGGCTGTGATCGGTTAGGGCATAGACCGCCCCTTGACTGGTTTGGCCGCCTTAGCTATATAAGCTGCTGCAGCAACTGAAATAAATGAGTCTGCAGGCTGCTTGCCTCTGGCCTGCTTTCACCCAACTCCCACGATCTGTGTGGTGATTCCGCGCCTCTTGCCCCTACCATGCTCCTCCTCTCAGAATGAATCCACAGCAACATCAGCCAACCTCTTTCCATAAACAACCAGAGAGAAAAAGCTTTAGGTTTTGCTGGACATCGGGTCCTACAGTGAAGACTCAACTCCTGATTTAGCATGAAGGTAGCCTCAGTAGACCCTAAACAAGTGAGCATGGATATTTTACAACAGGAACATGTCTGTGGATGCTGACATTTGAAGTTTATATGTGTTTTGCCTATAAGAAAATGCTGCACTCCTTTTGATTTTTTTTTTCAATCACTAAAAATGTGAGTGCTGTTCTTAGCTCACAGGGTGTGAAAAACAAATGGGTGTGAGGTTAGATCTGGCCTGTAAGACATAGTGGGCTGATCTCTTGTAAGGTCATTGAGTTTCAGGGAGATTTGTTACCCAGCCATAGATAATGTATAGAGGGGGCGTCCAGCACGTGAGGACACAGCGTCCTCCCTCCCAGAGCAGGCTTCAGAACAGTGCCCTCTTTTGAAGCACTCACCAGCAAACGGAACCTGCTGATGCCTTGTTCCTGGATGGCCGAGCCTCCCACACTGTGAGAAAACAAATTCTTGCTGTTTATAAACTACACAAATGGACTAAGGCAGAGAAGCAGGTTTTATTATTATTATTATTATTATTTTTAACCAATGTCAGTATCAGTTCCTTCCAGCACAACTACAGGGCCAAGTGATCAGAAAGATTCTAGAATTTTCCCTGGAGATGACCACAGCCATCCACCCTCACCACCACTGAAACTGGTTTTGGAAGTTGTGACAGCTAGTCCAAGTCCTTCCCTTTAGTGAGGTTCTCTTTCTTCCCAGAGTGGGTAGCCAGGACGAATTCTTTTTTTTTTTTTTTTTTTTTTTTTTTTATTTTATTTTATTTTTTTTATTTTATTTTATTTTTTTTTTTTATTTTTGACAGGCAGAGTGGACAGTGAGAGAGAGAGACAGAGAGAAAGGTCTTCCTTTTTGCCGTTGGTTCACCCTCCAATGGCCGCCGCTGCAGCCGGCGCACCGCGCTGATCCGAAGGCAGGAGCCAGGATCCAGGTGCTTTTCCTGGTCTCCCATGGGGTGCAGGGCCCAAGCACCTGGGCCATCCTCCACTGCATTCCCTGGCCATAGCAGAGAGCTGGCCTGGAAGAGGGGCAACCGGGACAGAATCCGGCGCCCCAACCGGGACTAGAACCCGGTGTGCCGGCGCCGCAAGGTGGAGGATTAGCCTATTGAGCCACGGCGCCGGCTCAAGGACGAATTCTTAGAGTAGGTTTTATGTAAACATTTAAAGGGAAGGGTTGGGGTTCTCAGCCTCTCTCCTGAAGTCCTTTCAGCCTCTATTGTAAACATTTTCACTATTTTACAACCTTCTTCAAAAGTGGGTGTCAAAACTCTATTTGTATACCTAGACTGAGGCCCAGATACTGGCCTTGACAAAACAAAATATGGTAACTATAACATCTGTCTTGTACATGACTCTTCAACAACGGTTTCTTGCACTGGGGCCAGTGTTGTAGCATAGTGTTTTAAGCTGACTCTTATAATGCTGGCATTCCATATCAGAGTACTGATTCAAGTCCTAGCTGCTCCTCTTTTGATCCAGTTCCCTGCAAATGTGCTTGGGGAAAGCAGGAGAAGATGGCCCAAGTACTCAGGCCCCTCACTCATGTGAGAGACCTGGATTCAGTTCCTGGCTCCTGGCTTCTGCCTGGCCTGGACCTGGTTGCTGTGGCTATTTGGAGAGTGAACCAGTGGATGGAAAGTCTCTCTCTCTCTCTCTCTCTCTCTCTATTTTTCTGTCACTCTGCTTTAATAAATAAATAAATAAATAATAAATCAAAATTTTTTTTGACAGGCAGAATGGACAGTGAGAGAGAGAGACAGAGAGAATGGTCTTCCTTTGCCGTTGGTTCACCCTCCAATGGCCGCCGCAGCCAGCGCGCGGCGACCAGCGCACCGCGCTGATCTGATGGCAGGAGCCAGGTACTTCTCCCATGGGGTGCAGTGCCCAAGGACTTGGACCATCCTCCACTGCACTCCCTGGCCACAGCAGAGAGCTGGCCTGGAAGAGGGGCAACCGGGACAGAATCTGGCGCCCCGACCGGGACTAGAACCTGGTGTGCTGGCGCCGCAAGGCAGAGGATTAGCCTAGTGAACCGCGGCGCCAGCCTAATTTTTTCTTGTTTTAAAAATGCATAAAGAAGCAGCTGAAGTTCTAAGAAAACTAGTTCTGAACTAATATAATTTCTAGAAATTATTTTGGAAGTGAATTTTGTTGGGTGTACTTAATGTTTATTTGCAGAGCCACAGTTAATTTCAGAAAGCAAACAGTAATTATTAATTCATTAATTTTACCAATGATTACTGAGCAGTTAATATTTGCCCAACACTGTCAAAAGTGGTAAAGAATACAGCACAATTTAAAAGTGACATCAGGGGAACACACTGGTCTTTTGCTGAGTCTAAGATAGTGTGAGTAGGTTTTCCACCTGAGCGCACATAATTTATGAACAAGGCAGGACAGTTTATCTTGAATTGTAACTTTTCTGGGAATAAAAGACAAAGTGGCTTAGAGGACTTAGGAAAGATTAACATAAGAAGCTGTCTGCATTGATCAAAATTTCTGTTTTCTTCAGTGGTTTCCTGACTCATTCTAGAAATAAAAGGAATGCTGTCAAGTTTATTCATTTATTTATTTATTTATCTATTTTTGCTTTTTCTCACTGGGTGCTTACATATTTGAATGAGGTTGTTTTTTTTTTTTTAAAATAGGAACACATTTTAAACACTTAAGCTTATGTATTTAAAAATTTATCTTTGAGGGTTTGCACTGTGGTACAGTAGATTAAGTGACAACTTGCAACACCAGCAACCTATATTTGAAAACAGGTTCCAGTACTGGCTGGTCCACTGCCAATCCAAGTCCCTGAAAATGTACCTGAGAAAGGATTATAAGACGGTCCAGTGCTCAGGCCCTTGTCCCTCATGGGGAGACCTGGGTGGAGTTCCTGGCTCCTGGCTTCAGCCTGGTGTAGTCTCAGTCGCTATGGACATTTGAAAAGTGAACCAGTAATGGAAGAACCCTCTCTCCTGTCACTCTGCCTCTCAAATAACTAAATAAATTAACAAATAGTTTGAAGGAAAAAAAAGATGAAAAAACAAAGAAAACAAAACTGTTCCTCAAGAGTCAAGGCAAGTCATCCCTTCTTGAAGTGGAAATTTCACTTGTACAGATTTCAACTTAGGTGCTCTATTAGTTCTCACAAATCAGGGAGAACATACGGTATATGTCCCTTTGGGAATGGCTTATTTCACTAGTATGATTTTTTCCAGATTCATCCATTTTGTTGCAAATAACCGAATTTCATTGTTTTTACTGCTGTGTAGTACTCCATAGTGTACTTTAAGTTCTTTATCCAGTCTTCAGTTAATGGGCATTTAGGTTGATTCCATGTCTTAGCTATTGAAAATTGAGCTGCAATAAACATGGAAGTGCAGATAGCTCTTTTGTTTACTGATTTCATTTCCCTTGGGTAAATTCTCAGGAGTGGGATGGCTGGGTCATATGGTACATCTATATTCGGATTTTTGAGATATCTCCATATTGTCTTCCACAGTGGCTTTACCAGTTTACATTCTCACAATCAGTGGATTAGGGTACCTTTTTCCCACATCCTTGCCAATATTTGTTGTTTGTTGATTTCTGTATGAAAGCAGTTCTAAAGGGGATAAGGTGAAACCTCATTGTGATTTTGATTTGCATTTCCCTGATGGCTAGTTATCCTGAGCATTTTTTCATGTGTCTATAGGCCATTTTTATTTTCTCTTTTGAAAAATGTCTAAGTCATTTGCCCATTTCTTCACTGAGTTGTTTGTTTTGTTGTTGTTGATTGAGTTTCGAGATATTTTATATATTCTGGTTATTAACCTTTTATCAGTTGAATAGTTTGCAAATAATTTCTCCCAAGGAGAATGCTTCCAACTTTTCCCCATTCAATATGATGCTGGCCATGGGTTTGTCATAAAAGGCCTTGATTGTGTTGGGGAATGTTCCTTCTGTGCCAAATTTGCTTAGAGTTTTCATCATGAAAAGCTGTTGTATTTTATCAAATGCTGTCTCTGCATCTGAGATATGGTTTTTTTCCCTTCAGCTTGTTAATGTGATGTATCACATTGATTGATTTGAAATGTTGAATCATCCTGGCATATCAGGGATAATTCCCACTTGTTCTGGGTGGATGATCTTTCTGATGTGTTGTTGGATTCGATTGGCTAGAATTTAGTTGAGGATTTTTGTATCTATGTTCATCAGGGAAATTGGTCTGTAATTCTCTTTCTTTGTTGCATCTTTTTCAGGTTTAGGAATTAAGATGATGCTTTCTTCAGAGACAGAATTTGAGAGGATTCCTTCCCTTTCAATTGTTTTGAATAACTTGAGAAGAATTGGAGTTAGTTCTTTAAATGTCTGGTAGAATTCAGCAGTGAATCCATCTGGTCATGGGCTTTTCTTTGTTGGAGTGCCTTTATTACTGATTCAATTTCTGTCTTGATTATGGGCCTGTTTAGGTTTTCTATGTCTCCTTGGCTCAATAGAGATAGGTTGTATGTTCAGGAATCTATCTATTTCTTCTAGATTTCCTAGTTTGTTGGCATACAGCTCTTTGTAGTAATTCCTTATGATTCTTTTTATCTGTGGTGTCTGTTGTTACATTTTCTTCTTCATCTCTAGTTTTATTGATTTAGGTCTTCTCTCTCCTTTTTCTGATTTGTTGGGCCAATTTTGTGTCAATTTTGTTTATTTTTTTAAAAAAACAGATCTTTGTTTTGCTGATCTTTTTAATGTTTTTTTTGTTTCAATTTTTTTGATTTCTTTTCTAATTTTAATTATTTCTTTTCTCCTACTGGCTTTGGGTTTGGTTTGCTATTGTTTTTCTAGATCCTTCAGGTGTATTGATAGCTCATTTAATTGGTGCCTTTTGAATTTCTTGATGCATGCATCTGTTGTAAACTTTCCTCTTAATTAAGCTTTATAAATACATGTGTAAGTACATTCAAATATTATTTTAATCATTATTTCACTAATCTCTATTAAAAGAGCTGCCTTCTTTTTTATTTGAGATAAAATTATTTATTAGAGTCAAAAACCTACAGCCAGAGCAGCATGGAGGGGGCCTTCCAAGAGAGGAAAGACCCCAAAAGGCCCTGTAGCTTTCGGGTTTTTAAATACAATCTTGGATACCAAACTGTCAATCAACAGGGTAGAGAGAAACTTAACAAAAGACCTGATTTACAATTCTCCATCCTATCTGGCTTGCTTATGATTAAAAAAATTATCTAAAGGGTGGGGGAGAAATCACCACTCCCTTGCTATTCTCATGGTAAATTTGTAAATTTGGAGATTCCTAAGGAAACTAGACACTTTGTTCTGCTAAAGATAACAATGAGATTTCTAAGGAAGCAGGGCACTTTGCTATAAATAAGCTTTTGTGGGGGCAGGCACTGCACTATTCCAAATTTCTATCAGGGGACCACCCTGACTGCCCATTACCCATTTGACTCCTCATATCCTCACCTCCTGAAGATTGAAACCCTAATATTTGTTAGGGGGGAAGATCTACCTTCTTTATATGGGACCATTCAAATAATAATTGAAAATAATTTGACATTGAGATGATTCCATAATAATGACATAAATGAGCTGTTTATTTCAATAACTTAATGTAAGATTTTTAATGAAGATGTAGGACTTTTGGGTCCTAAGGTTAATGATAAAATGCATTTAGTGCCTTCCATTCCCATCCCTCTGTTTTAGCTCACTCTTGTCAATAATGGTCATAATTCCAAACCAATACAACAAAAGGTCTCTACAGGTAGTAGCAGACATAGAAAGCAATTTACTGAATAATTCAAATAAATCCAAATAAATCTTAATTAACCGTTCTTCACTGGTAAACTAAAAAATTAAAATGAGAATAAGTAAATCAGTTTTTAGATCCCTTTCTTACATGAATTGGTGGCCCTGAACAAATCCTACGAATTTTCTTGGTGTGTATTCTCATTAGTGAGATGGACGTATCCACCAAAATTCTCTACCTTCTTGGATTCTTTTTTCCTTAAATATTTGAGCTTTGTTGCAATTTTTAAAAAGGTTCAGTTATTTTAGAGAGAGAGAGAGGTAGGAAGTACCTTCTAATCCACTGATTTACTCCCCAAATGCCAGCTGTAACTAGGGCTGAGCTAGAGATGGAACCAGGAGCCAAGAACTCAATTCTTATCTCCCATGTGGGTGGCAGGAACTCAATTAATCAAGCCATCACTTTGCCTCCCAGGATATGCAGTGATCAGAAGTCAGGAGTTGGAGCAGGAAATTGAAGCCAGGCACTTCGATATAAGACATAGACATCTTAACCACTAGGCTTAGTGCTTGCTTCCTAAATCTTAATTCTTGTCAGGAAATTGGTTACGGGTAGGTGGTTTTGTGAGATGTTTATTAAACTTTTCAAAAGTCAAGGTCTTTACTGTAGTTTTTTTTTTTTCCCCAAATTCTGTAGTAGTATAGTAAATTCAACAACAAGAATTTCCCCTTCTCAGTCCATTTCTGTCTCCAGCTCATTCTCTCCCCAAACAAACATGTAAATATGCTTTTATTCATCTTCACATATGTATGTGCATATAGAGTATGTAAACCTGTAAAAGTAATGTGTGTAAATCTGTATACACAGACACTGGACTTTAAAACTACAATTCCAGTAAGACAACAAATAGAGCTATGTAAAGGAAGCATTTCTACTGAGACCTGAAACTTCCTCTCATTTCAACCCCCAACCTTACCTCAAACAGGTAATCAATGTTCCTATATTTTCTCTGCTCACAAGCCTTTAGAGCATACAGAGGATATATATATCTACTGAGGATTTTTTCCTTCTTTCCTCTTCTTTTTCCTCCAATATTCATTCCTTTCATTACTTCCTTATTCCTTTTCTTATTTCCTTGTTATCACAAAGGACTTTAGCATTTTACTAATTGTGGATTCTAAGCCTTTAGCAATTCATGAAATATGTTTAATGGTCATTATCATCACCTGAAAATGTTAGCTTCAAAAACTAAACACAAAGATAATGGAAGAGCATAGAAAATATTAGATTGTATCAAAAATAATTGTTGTAGGGTACTTCATTTCATCCAACATTTATTTCATTTTGTGAATATATTTAAATACATATGCAAACATGTGTGTATCTGAAATTATATGCACATGATGATATATGAATTGAAATAAAAATGCATGTGAATGAGTACTGGGTCTAGATCATTCTACAAAATTAATTGTGTGTCAATAGCAAGATTGGTTAAAACCTTTACGTGGGAAAATGTTTTTCTGCTGGTTTGCACATGAATTGAAATCAAATAACTCAGAACATTAAATATTTATTATTTATATTCCATAGAATATAGATACATGAACTATATTAAACCCACCAATAAAGTGGTACTTTGTACAGTAGTGTATCATATCAGTGAAATTGGTTGCAAAGTGGCTTTAATCTCAGGGACACAAATGTTCCTAGTCCAGGCTAAATATTTGCCTTGAAAGTATTTCCAGAAATCCTGATTGGCATTATTTTAAGAGTGACATAGAAAATAGAACATGGCAAAAAATATAATAGAGTAATGTAGGAAAAGTAATATCATCAATACAGTCAAAATAGGATTTTAATATTTGCTGTGTAGACAATAGAGTACAATCATCATGGTTTTATGGCTTTAGCTTCAGTAGGAATTCAAATTCATAAGAAACATAACTTTGGGGAGGTTTTGTGGCTCAGTAACTTAAACCGCTTCTTGGGATACCATCATCTTAATTTGAGTGCCTCATTCAAGTACTGGCTACTTTGCACTTTCAATCCATTCCCTGAGAATATGCCTGGGAGGCCATAGGTAATGGTTCAAGTTTTTGGGTTCCTGCCACCCTCATGAGAGACCTTGAGGAGTTCCTGGCTCTTGAGGAATGAACCACAGAGATAAGATCTCTTTTTCTTTATGTTGCTATCTCTTTGCTATTTTGCCTTTCAAAATAAATATTTTTTGAAAGCATGCCTTTTAAAAAATTATTTATTGAGCTTTTACCAGTATAAAGAGATCATGGGCTGATGTTGAGTGTAACGGGTTAAGCTCCCACCTGCAAAGCCAGCATCTCATATGGGTGCTGGTTCAAGTTCTGGCAGCTCCACTTCTAATCAAACTCCCTGCTAATGCACTTGGGAAAACAGTAGAAGATGGCCCAAGTGCTTGGACCCCTGCAACCATGTGGAAGAGCTGGAAGAAGCTCCTGGCTCCTGCCTCAGACCTGCCCAGCTCTGATCATTGTGGCCATTTGGAGAGTAAACCAGCAGATGGAAAATCTCTCTATCTTCCCCAAATCTGCCTTTCAAAAAATAAAATTAATCTTTAAAAAACATATATGAAGAGAAAAAATTTCACGTAGTTCATAGATACAATTATAAGAATATAATGATACTTCCCTCCCTCCCTACTCTTTTCTTTGTTATTTTTCTTTTTTTAACTTTTGTGATCACATTTTAATTTGATTTAAAATCACAGGCTTAATGCTCCTCTAAATAAAAACTTCAGCAAGTAAGAGTAGAAAGACGACTCAGTATGAATACAGACAGGGGCTATCAGCAGTAATCAGAATCAAAGATGTCAATTTCACCCATATACATATTTTTTTACACTCTCTATATTAGCTACCACAACTTAGAGAAAACATATAATACTTATTTAACTAAATGTAATGATCTCCAATCACATTAATTTTGTTGCAAAAGATAGGATTTCTTTTTTTACAGCTAAGTAGTACTCCATAGTGTATATATACCACTTATTATATAAAATGGTATTTTATACCATTTTCTTTACCCAATCATCAGCTGATGGACATCTAGGTTGATTCTATATCTTAGCTACTGTGAATAGAGCTGCAGTAAACATGGTAGTATGCTGATTTCATTTCATTTGGGTAAATTTCCAGAAGTGGGATGACTGGTCATATGGTAGATCTATTTTGAGATTTCTGAGGACTCTCCAGACTGTCTTTCATAATGGTTGCACAAGTTTATACACCTACCAACAGTGTATTAGGGTACCTTTTTCTCCATATCCACACCAGCATTTCTTATTTTTTGATTTTTGGATGATAGCCATTCTAACTAGGGTGAGTTGAAACCTCATTGCGGTCTTTATTTGTATTTCCTTGATGGCTAGTGATCCAGAACATCTTTTCCTGTGTCTGCTGGTCCTTTGTATTTCATCCTTTGAAAAATGCCTGTTCAAGTTCTTTGCCCATTTTTAAACTTTTTGTTTTATTGTTGTTGAGTTTCTTGAGCTTATGTATTCTGGGTATTAATCCTTTATCAGATGCATGATTTGCAAATAGCTTTTAACAGTTTAAACACTTCACCAGTAAGTGCCAGCAAAGGACTTTTTGGAATGGAGTTGGTGAATATAAAAATATCTGACTACATCTATCTATAGGGTTATGTATTTTATTCCCTCTATTTCAATTCATTATTACCAAATCCATTGATAACCACAGAACACAAATTCGGGTTTGGCTACGTCATTCTTTGTCATGCTTAAATTACCTATGTATAACAGAGATAAAAACGTGGCAAAAATGTTTTGCCTTAATTTATCACTAACATCATTTGAAAATTTCAGTTTTATAATGTATTTTTGAAAATGTGCACAAATTCTATAGAAATTGGTGGCGTGTGCTTGTTAAGTCTGAAATTCAATACTCACCTTTAGGTAGTGACTGGGAGTGAAGAGAAATGACTGATTTTTATATTCCAGGGGTTAAACATTCAACATTCTTGGAATAGAACAAATGAGTATCTATGTCTGGGGATCAAGATTTAGATGAAATGTGTCTAGAACAGCATGCAAAGTTTGGAAAAGGAAGTTACCAGCGATATTGTAACAGAAAACACAGACTGACTGCCAGCTGGACTGGCTATGAAACTTGGCTCAGCTGAGTGATGAAAAGTAGCTCCCCAGTTGCATTGTGAAAAAATAATGAAACAGTAATATTGGGACAGACATGCAAATCAGAACCAGCACCAAATCCAAGATATGAACCCAATTAAGCCAAAAGGTAACAGGAATAGCATTAATTCAAGTTTTGGCTCAGATTTCGTCTGTGCAATGAAGTCATCCTCCTCCTCTTGAAAATAACTCTTTCCCACATCCTTTACTTTCACTTCATATCCCTTTGCTATTTGCTTGTTTGTTTACTCTGGGTCTCCTTTGAAAGAATGGAATTTCTAAAAAAGAGGAGGAACTCAGTCTGCCTAGTTTACTGCACAATCACCAAAATTTCACACAGTCTTGGCACACAGTAGATGCTTAATGAATGCTTCCACAATAAAAGACACCAGTACTTTTAATTCCACAATTGGAAATGTGTATTTTGTTTGAGACTTCTTTTTCCTTATTTTTCATCTAAGTCCGACAATGTTTATTCTCTCATTGGAACAATGCCTCCTTTGCCTTCTTTTAAAGATGTATTCATTGACTTAAAAATCAGAGTGACAGCCGGCGCTGCGGCTCACTAGGCTAATGCTCCGCCTTGAGGCGCCGGCACACCGGGTTCTAGTCCCGGTCGGGGCACCGGATTCTGTCCCGGTTGCCCCTCTTCCAGGCCAGCTCTCTGCTGTGGCCAGGAAGTGCAGTGGAGGATGGCCCAAGTCCTTGGGCCCTGCACCCCATACTCTTGCCTTCAGATAGGCGCGGTGCACTGGTCGCAGCGCGCCAGTCGCAGCGCTCTGGCCGCGGCGGCCATTGAAGGGTGAACCAAAGGCAAAAGGAAGACCTTTCTCTCTGTCTCTCTCACTATCCACTCTGCCTGTCAGAAAAAAAAAAAAAAAAAGAAAATCAGAGTGACAGTGAAAGAGAAATGCACAGACACACACACACACAGAGAGAGAGAGCGAGAGAGAGAGCGCATCCATCTACTGATTCACTCATTCCCTCATTCCTCAAATACTCACACCATCTGGGATTGCACCAGGATAAAACCAGGAGCCAGGAACTCCCTGTAGATCTCCCACTTGGGGCAAAAACCCAAGAACTTGCACCATCATTTCTTGATTCTCAGGTTCTTTATCAGGAAGCTGAATCAGAAATGGAAGGGCCTGGATTTGAAGCAAATATTCTTGCATGGGATGCTGGTGTGCTGCAAGGGGTGGCTTGATCTGTGTCCCTCCAACACCCACCCCAACCTCCATTATTTTTTACTTCCTTTCCCTATTTTTATTATCTTGGTTCTAAATCCTCATCTGGAGCAATGCAGTTCTGCAGTTTATTTGCTACAGCCATCAAACAATCAACATAGGAATATCAAAAGATGAAGACATTGATTTCTCACTTTTTAAGATAGATTTATTTATTTGAAAGTCAGAGTCACAGCAAGAGGGAGAGGGGAGGGAAAGAGAGAAGAGAGAGAGAGAGAGAGAGTTTCCATCATTGTTACTTCCCAGCTGTCTGCAACAGACAACACTGAGCTAGGTCAAAGCCAGGAGCTTTATTTGTGTTTTCCACATGGATGGCAGGGGACTAAGTACTTGGGCTGTCTTCCTCTGCTTTTCCCAGGCCGTTATCAGGGAATTGGATTAGAAGTAGAGCAGACAGGACATGAATTGGCACCCATATATGATGTAGGCATTGTAGGTGGTGGTTTTACCAACAACACTACAATGTTGGCCCCTGATACTGAGTTGTTTTAAAATTACCAACCAAGCTGTGCATTAGGGCTTCTAACCTTCCGTCTTCCAGAAATTCAGCTGTCCCTGTTACTGGATGCCCTTCTGTACCACAAATTAAAGCAAATGCAAATGACCTGAAATCATATCAGTACTAATCAAATATATGTGGATTCACTATTCTGTTTTAAACCAGTGTTTTTTTTCTCATAGATTTAAAAACTTCTGAAAAATAGTTCCATGTTATATAGGCTCATACTTTTGTTATCTTCCAGAATGAGCTCTCAGGACCCAAGCATTAAATTTTCAAATACTCTCTAATCAGAATTCATATTTTTAATCAGTGACAGACTAAATCATGTTTTTTTATCTTTAATTTTTGTCTTTGTAAATCACTGTTCTTTCATAACCTGGCAAAAGAAAGGATATTAATTATGGTACTATGATCTCAATTTTTTAACTGAATATATTTAAATGTATTTGACTTATTCAGAATTAGTCTATTTTCTTTTTTAAATTGACATATGAAGCTATTTGCATTTGCTATGCAAAATATTATTCTTTAAATATATGTACACATTAGAATAAATAAATCAAGCTAATTCACATATGTATTACCTCAGATAATTATAACTTTATAAGAACACTTTACACCCGCTCAGCATTTTTCAAGAATACAAAATACTTTTAACTGTAGCCACTATGTTGTAAATCTTGATTTTCAAAATTACTTTCTTTTTTTTATATACAGAAGATCAATTTAATATATATAAAGTAAAGATTTCAAAGTTTGCACCCACACAGAAACACAAAGTATAAAGTACTGTTTGAGTACTAGTTATACCATTAATTCACATAGTACAACACATTAAGGACAGAGATCCTACATGGGGAGTAAGTGCACAGTGACTCCTGTTGTTGATTTAACAGTTGACACTCTTGTTTATGGCATCAGTAATCACCCTAGGCTCTTGTCATGAGCTGCCAAGGCTATGGAAGCCTCTTGAGTTCACCAACTCCGATCTTATTTAGACAAGGTCATAGTCAAAGTGGAAGTTCTCTCCTCCAAACATTTACTTATTGATTTATGTGAAAAGGAGAAAAACAAAGATAAAGATAAAGGGCGAAACAGAGAAAGAGAGAGAGAGAGAGAGAGGCAGAGAGACAGAGAGACAGAGAGACAGAGATTTTCCAGCCACTAGTTCACTCTCTGGATGGCCACAACAAGGTGTGGATCAGGCTGAAGCTAGGAGCCAGGAATTTCATCCTAGTCTCCCATGTAGGTGACAGGGGCCCAAACAATGGGACCATCTTCCATTGCTTTCCTGGACACATTATCAGGAAGCTGGATTGGGAGCGGAGTAGCTGAGACTCGAATCAGTGCTCCCATATGGGATCTCTACATTAAAGGCCAAGGCTTACTGTGCTGTGTGCCACAATACTGGCCTCCAGAATAGTTATTTTAAAGACCTAAAGCATGCAAATGATTTCGTAGTGAAGAGCAAGGTTTGGCGGATTACATTTTGTTGTATTGAGGGAAGGAAATGAGCTTCAGGATTGTCAGATGTATACAAAATCTGGTTATAAAAAACTGTTCCTGATGAATGAAATAGAACAGGAGACATGAGAAGAATGAGAAGGTTAAAGTTTTACATCTATCTGTGTGTCTAGTCACCCATATCCACATAAATATATATATATATGTGTGTGTGTGTGTACAAGTATATTTATAACTAGAAAGACTCAAAATAAATGTGAACTCATATTCCCTTCACACACACACACACACACACACACACAAATTTGCTGACCTAACTCAGCTGCCCTAATGTCCAATATACTGTGTCAAGAATGGCTCACCAAAATGTTAATACCTATTGGCAAGCAGGCATTCTTCAGAGTTGCTTCTTTTTTTTTTTTTTTTTTTTTTTGACAGGCAGAGTGGACAGTGAGAGAGAGAGACAGAGAGAAAGGTCTTCCTTTGCCGTTGGTTCACCCTCCAGTGGCCGCCGCGGCCGGTGCGCTGCGGCCGGCGCACCGCGCTGATCCGATGGCAGGAGCCAGGAGCCAGGTGCTTTTCCTGGTCTCCCATGGGGTGCAGGGCCCAAGCACCTGGGCCATCCTCCACTGCACTCCCTGGCCACAGCAGAGGGCTGGCCTGGAAGAGGGGCAACCGGGGCAGAATCCAGCGCCCCGACCGGGACTAGAACCCCGTGTGCCGGCGCCGCTAGGCGGAGGATTAGCCTAGTGAGCCGCGGCGCCGGCCTCAGAGTTGCTTCTAATTTGGCTCTTTTTTCCTGCAAATATCATCTCTCTAAAGTGATACAGCTACAATGAAAATCTGAGAATGGTTTTCTTTGAAAATCTTGCAGTAGCTCGGTATCATGTCCTGAATAAATCTGAAATATTTTGCATATATGTCAGATTCTCCCATCATTCAGCCTCTGTTTTCCCTTCTGACTTTGTTTTTTCACCACTTCTCTGGTCGTTAAAAAAGTCTCCTCCGTTTCCTGAGTCAAGCATGCTGTTTTATGCTTTCAAATCAGTGTAGTCAGCATACTGCTAGTGGATGCAGAAGGTTGAACCATGACACGTCAAGCTCCTGCAGAAAGTATCTCTGTTTAATAGGCAACAAAATGGCACCCGTACTTCTTTCATTTGGGATTCTGCTTCCAGTTTAATATCCAGAAATTACTCTTTTAACACAGAACTAATAGCTCTCTCTCACTGCTGTAAAGCATAAAGCAGACAAAATAGGCAATCAGCTATCAGATAATGTTCAAAGGAGACATAAAGCTACAGATCCATAGCAAAAGAGAGAAACCATTCCTAGGATAATGAAAAACAGGTGACCACGTTTAACATAATGAATTTGAGGACAACAACATGTTTTAAATGCATTAAATGGTGTTTCTGTGTGTAAAATCCGAATATTAAGAGGATGTCACAAAACAAGCAACAAGTTTCTAAAATTAGAAATAAGGGTTCTGATATAACACACCAATCATTTCAGCACAGAATTGACTATGGTGAGACCAGAATGAGGTTCATAGAAATGGAATAGCAACACAGAAGTAATGCAGGATGAGAAATTAGTTGATGAAAAAATTAGAAGTTCTTAAATTAATTATTAATTTGCAATTAATAACCAATTTTCTGGTAGAGAAAAAAATGTGAAGCCATTGTGTACTACTTGCAGTTGTTAAACATAATTGTGTTTTAGTCATCTGTCTTATAATTATGCACAATTGTTTTTCTTTTTTTATTTTTTGACAGGCAGAGTTAGACAGTGAGAAGAGAGACAGAGAGAAAGGTCTTCCTTTTTTTTTTTTTTTTTTTTTTTTCCGTTGGTTCACCCCACAAGTGGCCGCTGTGGCAGCTATGGCCTGCGTGTTGCGGCCGACTCTCTGTGCTGATCCAAAGCCAGGAGCCAGGTGCTTCTCCTGGTCTCCCATGCGGGTGCAGGGCCCAAGGACCTGGGCCATCCTCCATTGCACATCAAGGCCACAGCAGAGAGCTGGACTGGAAGAGGAGCAACCGGGACAGAATCCAGTGCCCCGACCGGGACTAGAACCCAGGGTGCCGGCACTGCAGGCAGAGGATTAGCCTAGTGAGCCGCAGCACCAGCCAACAATTATTTTTCAAGATCAGAGTTTTGCCTTTCTATTCATTCTTGTTGCTGCTGTGAGTCTCGAAAAATTCTTAGCTAAGGAATTCTTAGCTAAAAGTTCTTAGCTCATTATTTTAGTACTCTAAATCACAACATGGATGAAAAAAATTTCTCTCATCACAAGTTACTTTAGCAAAGATTATTTGTTCCTATTTATGCAACTTTTCCTTTCTACATGTGGTAGTTACAGGAAGTGGCTTTTGTCTTTGCTATATGGATGGCTATTTCTTCTGTTAAATCACATCAAGTAACATTTGCTCTTCTAAGGAAGTGTTATCTGCCCCTCCCCTACCCACCCCATGCTCTTTCCCAGAGCATGTGACTGCTATGGCTTGTCCACACTCAGGTGCTTAATTCACAGCGATGCTATCTTATTCTCATACACAATTTCTTTCACTAGATCAAATGGAAGTTGGAGTGATGGAGTCATTTCTTCACCTCAATCTCTTATTCACAGTCAGCATACAAAATATGAGTAGACAACAGAGTATCAGAGACAAACAAGGAAGAAAAGGGAAAATTAAAAAGGAGGAGAAAGAAAAAGGTGGAGAAAAGAAGGGAGAGAGAAGGGAAGTGAAAAGTGTTGAGCTCTCAAGCCACAATTCTTCTCAAAAGTCTTCCTTTCAAGTGTCATGGAAAAAAATCATGGCAAAATGAAAGAGTAAAATGGAAATTCGGTACTTCCAATTCAAGCTACTTTTTTCCAGATGAAACAATATACACAAGTATTATCTTCTCATTTAATCTTGTTTTATTAGTTTGTAAATTCTATGAATATAACATAAAGTACTTAAAGACATCAAATGATTAGCTTTCCATGCTTTCGTACATATTGTACCCTGCCCGGTGTTTTTTTAAATTCTTGATAACTAATAGTAACAACATGCCATAAATGGTCTTCATAATATCTTTACAAATCCTACTAGATTTACAAAATGAATAAATAATGTACCCATAACTTCTCTTTATGGTTCCTTTTCAAGTTTTACTGGATTCACATGCAAGGACAGATGGATAGCTTTGTCATAGGAGATGAACAATAATAAGAATTACATATGGTTTCCTTTCTATCAAGACTATTTACAATGTAATTCTCTCCATTCTTTCACCATAATGCTGCACTGTCACTGGCATAAATATTTTTGACTTTTTTTACTATAAATTAAAATATAAAAAATTACAGTTGTCCATTTTAACTATTATTAGAAGGCAGAAGGTTTAGTTATCTATGACCAGAAAGAATGTCATGTAAGTAACTTATTAAAACTCTGGTAAAATTCATCATTGTGATTGTATTCTCAACAGTACCAGAAGCATTTTGGGAAGGAAATTCCACTAAGAATAATATATATATTTACATAGTTCCTTGTAATGTGTAGATTTTGCAAAATGTTTCCAGGTGCAGTTAATACGAAGTTTGTATTGAACATTTAGATTTCTAGCAAATGAGCATATTAAAGGTTGGTTTGTTTTTGCTGAAGAAATATATTGGATGAGGCATGGTTCAATTTTTATACTCAACCTGTGATAGTTTACAATGCTAACTCCTTTGTCAACTTCATCTTGTTAATGTGGTTCAGTGGTTTACCAAACAGAATCACAACATCATTTGTCTATACCAAGAATAGCATTGCCAAACTCTGAAAAAATTAAAGTAGAATTCATTAAAAGGTGTATTCACTTAAAAATAGCAAAATGAGAATTGTTGATCAAAACAATAATAAAACATGTAATGTATTGTAAAAACTTAAGGAACACAATTATTATGGTGTTAGAAGCAGGAGATATGGCCGGTGCCGCGGCACACTAGGCTAATCCTCCGCCTGCGGCGTTGGCACACGGGGTTCTAGTCCTGGTTGGGGCGCCGGATTCTGTCCCGGTTGCTCCTCTTCCAGTCCAGCTCTCTGCTGTGGCCCGGGAAGGCAGTGGAGAATGGCCCAAGTGCTTGGGCCCTGCACCCGCATGGGAAACCAGGAGGAAGCACATGGCTCCCGGCTTCCGGTCGGCACAGTGCACCGGCTGTAGCGGCCATCTGGGGGGTGAACTAATGGAAGGAAGACCTTTCTCTCTGTCTCTCTTTCTCACTGTCTAACTGCCTGTCAAAAAAAAAAAAAAAAAAAAAAGCAGAAGATAAAAGATAAAAGTCTATAAAAAGACCTAAGTATTTATGTGCTTTGTGCTTAGGTAATGCACAAATTTAAGTTTTTTTTCCTCATTTTCAATAGAAAGAGCAAAAATACCACTTAAGTGGTTTAGTGTGTATTTACCCAAAGTCACAGAACTAGAACATGTAGTAAAGACAGATTTCATTTTAAGATATACTCAGTTTGTAAACTGTTATTCTTCTTAAAAAATTATATTTATTTATTTTCATTTATTTGAGAGAGAGAGAAACAGAGACAGAAACAAGTAGAGATCTTCAATCAGTTGTTTCAATCCCCACCTACAACAATTGGAGCTGGGCCAGGCAGAAGCCTGGAAGCTGAAACTCTACTGGGGTGTCCTGCATGGATGGCAGGGACCCGATTGTTTTAGCCATTACAGGCTGCATCCTATTGTGCACATCAGCAGGATCCTGGAATTAGAAGTAAAGCCAACACTTGAACCCAGGCATTCCCCTATGGAATAGGGGCATTCCAAGCAGTGTCTTCACTGCTACACTAGTCACCCCAACATTCTTTTTATTTCACCAAATATTCTTGAAATTACAAAGGACAAATGCCTATACATAGGAAATACAAGGCATACTTAGAAAAATAGCAGTCACTGTGGATGATGTCAGGCATGCAGCTAGAGGTAACTTTAGGAAAGTATTTAGTACTCAAGAGCCAGAATGGCAGAATGTTATGGAAGTTATTGATGGGACTAAATTAATGCTAAGGTTTGGACACATTGTACAGGGATGAGACTGAAGGTGGGGAGATAAGTTAAAGAGCTGTTGAGATAATCTATGTCATAATAATCAGCTGGCATATGGAGGTAACAAAGGAAGGAGAATGGCTTAGACAATAGAGATGCTAGAGTCAGACCCAGCACTCAGACTTGGGATGCAGGCCTCTAAACTGGCACCTTCACTGCTGGGCTCCATGCGTGACCCCACAGCAAGTGTTGTTAACCTGAACAAAGATTGGGAATATAATTGATGGTGCTATTTCTAAAGGGATTACTGCAGAAATTGTGATAAATGATAGTATTGGCCAAAATGGGGACATATGAATAGAAGAGAAAGGGAGTGACTTTATAGAAGAGAAGAAAAATAAGAAGTGGGGGGCTTGTAAGAATATTTTAATTATTTATTTATTTACTTATTTATTTATATAGACATTCACCCATATGCAATAAATTTTGAAATAATCACAAATCATTGAAACTATAGTAGTATAATATCCTTAACCATTAGTTTGACAAAGATATAAAACAAAACGTAGCAAAATCATATTCGTAGCAATATCAATACACACAATTTTTCATTTCTTGTTTTTTGATTTTTTTTCTTTTAGCTCCCACATGTAAGAGAGAAGATGCCAGCTAATATCACTCAACATGATGCCCTCCAGTTGCATCCATTTTTTGCAAATGGTTGTGATGTGGGAAAACTCAAGTACAGCTAATATCACTCAACATGATGCCCTCCAGTTGCATCCATTTTTTGCAAATGGTTGTGATGTGGGAAAACTCAAGTACATAGCTAGTTCAATGAGCTGGAAGCCACATCTTTCTTGACCCAAAGCAACCTTATGAACCCACCTGGCAATCAGACTATGTAATCACTCACCTTTCAGAAGTGGATAAGAAGCCTGGTGAAGGGTAGGATGCTTGTCTCTCTCTCTCTCTCTTTCTCTCTCTCTCTCTTCTCTTTTTTTTTTTCTCTCTCTCCCTATTCCTCCAACCCCCCCATTCTCATGGACCTTAAGAAAGTTTGGTATGGAGGTCCTTCTTTAACCTTCCTGGCACACTCTCCCTTAATAAAGCCCTTTTCACTCCATAAATAAACCTTATCATGCTACATATTGTGTTTGTCCCGGTACTTAGACTTCTTCTCTAAGTAAAAGTCAAGAGACTGATATAGGAGTTTGAACGCATCCTAGCCCATAACATATTGGCGAGCCAGGCAGGAGAAATCCATTTCAAAGAGGACAACATAGTAAAATTCAAACAGTTTCTGTCCTGTCAATGAGCAGTTAAGTTTCTCTGTCTGCCAGTTTCTTTTCTCTCAGTGTTTGAGGAGTGGGAAGGTCAGCTAAAATGCAAAGACTAATGTCTCTTTTGTTTCTGATTTTGGTAGATTTTAGGGAGCAGAGGCTAATGCAGACTGTTAGCATTAATGAAATTTGAGTGGAAAGGCAGGAAAAGAGGGGCAAATTTGCAAGTGTTTGTCAATATATAGATATTTCCAAGCTGTTTGAACATGTTTCTAAGAATAATTTATTTATTTTCAGAGGTTAAAACTTAAGCCTTTACTTTTATGGGATGGTTTTACCATAATCAGACAATTGCTTTGCCTCAGATTTTTGATTTTCAAGTCAGGCATGCTAGACAACTTTTCATTTGCTAATTTCTGGGGGGGGGGAGAAGAAAAATATCTGTTGCCTAGCAACTGTGATAGTGTCAGGAAGACAGAACTCCAAACATGGCAGAGGTTCCACCTTCTGTTGTGGAGGGTGGGACTTCGGTCCCAGTATGGTGCTTCCAGTGAAAATGTGTAGTTTCCATGGTGGTGGCCTCCATGGCACATTGTGTGCTGCAGCAGCAACCCCAGCCTGCAGTACTAAGGCCTGCCATGCACCCTCAAACCCCACATTGGTGGAGGCCACTTGTGTATGCCAGTAGGCGCTGAGACCCAGCTTGGCCGGCAGCAATGGTGGAGTTTTGCCAAGTGACATTTTTTATTTTAGCTTTTTATTTTTTAACCTTTATGCTGGTTCTTGTGGGCCTCCTGGTGATCAATACCTCAGGCATGGCAAGGCGTCTGGGATGGTGTTTCCCAGTCTAGGTGGTATTTTTCTTTTTTCTTTTTGGTACTTTGGCTTTAGGCTGGCTAAACAAACTTTGGGACCCCTCTTAGTGGGCTGGGTAAAAGACTTAACTCCATTGTGGGTGTAAAGTGACTCTGGGATACCATATTACTTGTTAAGTCATGTGTTCACTCATGACTGGGTCCAAACTTAGCTTTATCTACCTTTTTTCTTCCCAGGTTAAAAGGTTATTCAACTATGGTTAGTTCTACATCCATCCCCATGGATACACCCCTAAGACATACACTAAGTAATTGGAAAGCCCTTAGGCTAAATGGTATTGTTAAAGAAAAGTTGATTTCTGTCTGCAATAGTGTGTGGCCTAGAAATAGGTTGAGAAATGGGGAAACATGGCCAATAAATGGGGCTCTTAATTCTAATATCATTTTGGAATTTGACCTGTATTACAGAAAACAGTAAAAATAGTCAGAAGTTGCTTATGTACAGGCTTTTATGGCATTATATCAATGTTTTAATTACAAAAGGAATGTTGGACTATACCTTGCCCCTACTATCTGAGTGGAAAAGGGATAATCAATAGGCATAGTTAGTGACCTGTTACTGACTGGTTCTGAGCTATTGCAGTCTCAACCTGCCAGGGTCATCTAAGAAAATTGCTACGTCCCCTCTTGTGTGTACAGCCTGACATTTTACCTATGGCACCAAGGCCTCCAACTTTTTTTTTTTTTTTTTTTTTTTTTTGGACAGGCAGAGTGGACAGTGAGAGAGAGACAGAGAGAAAGGTCTTCCTTTTGCCGTTGGTTCACACTCCAATGACCCCTGCAGCTGGCGCATCGCGCTGATCTGAAGCCAGGAGCCAGGTGCTTCTCCTGGTCTCCCATGCAGGTGCAGGGCCCAAGGACTTGGGCCATCCTCCACTGCACTCCCTGGCCACAGCAGAGAGCTGGCCTGGAAGAGGGGCAACCGGGACAGAATCCTGCGCCCCAACCGGGACTAGGACTAGAACCCGGTGTGCTGGCGCTGCAAGGCGGAGGATTAGCCTATTGAGCCACGGCGCCGGCCTACAACTTTTAACCCTTCCTGTTCTCCCAACCAGAGGACAGCCCAACTGGGGTTACTTGCAGTTGATCCCCCTGTGGTCTGAAAAGGGGAACGCTTTGAGAGAAATAGCCAGTGGGATAGGGACTGTTAGAATATACGTCCCTTTCACCATATCTGACTCAATCCATTGTAAAGAAAAGATAGAGAGCTGGCGCCGCAGCTCACTAGGCTAATCCTCCGCCTAGCAGCGCCGGCACACCGGGTTCTAGTCCCGGTTGGGGCGCCGGATTCTGTCCCGGTTGCCCCGCTTCCAGGCCAGCTCTCTGCTGTGGCCAGGGAGTGCAGTGGAGGATGGCCCAGGTGCTTGGGCCCTGCACCCGCATGGGAGACCAGGAAAAGCACCTGGCTCCTGGCTCCTGCCATTGGATCAGCGCGGTGCGCCGGCCGCAGCGCGCCGGCCGCGGCGGCCATTGGAGGGTGAACCAATGGCAAAGGAAGACCTTTCTCTCTGTCTCTCTCTCTCACTGTCCACTCTGCCTGTCAAAAAAAAAAAAAAAAAAAAAAAGATAGAGAGCTTTTCAGAAGATCCTACTAGATTTATTGAGGTGTTTCAGGCCCTGACCTTAGTTTATGACCTTAGTTGGAATGACATACATGTTATTTTATCTACTTATACGGCTGAAAGAAAAACAGCATATTTGGATAGAAGCTCAGAAACATGCTGATGAAATGTCAGTCCAGTATCCCGACAGTTTCTCTGTGGGGGTCTTAGCAGTCCCAAGTAATGCATCTGATTAGAATTACCAAAAGGGACATTTGGATTTACAGCTACAAGACCATATGGTCTCGTGCCTACTGGCAAGGATGAAGAAATGTATTGTAAAACCTGTAAACTATGAAAAGATCAAAGAAGTAGTGCAAAGTCTGGATGAGAATCCAGCTATGTTCCAGGGACAGCTTGCAGAAGCATTAAAAATATATACTGACATAGATCCTAAATCTCTAGAGGGGCAGATATATCTTGGTACTCATTTCATTATGCAGTTGGCAGCAAATATTAGAAAAAAGCTTCATAAACTAGCCATGGGACATTAACCCCACATTAGCCAATTGATAGAAATAACATTCCAAGTGTTTAACAATAGGATAAGCAAGAGAAGAGGATGTTCTGACATGGGAAGCATGTCAGACAATAGGCCCATTGGATGGTAATAATTGAATCTAGCATGTAGTAATCTTGGGGTCAGCCCAGGAGGAATCCTACCATGGCAGGAAGGTGCTTCAAATGTGGATGGTTAGGACGCTGGCAGAAAGGGTGTCTCTTCCAAAAGCACCCTCTTGGCATGCCCCCAGTGCAAAAAGAGCGGCCACTGGAAGAAGGACTGTCTCCAAAGGGACTCCTACTACACTCAAGGCCTTCCCTAAAGCTTGACAGGGCCTGGGAATTCTGAAGGCTCCTGAGGAGTTTAACATCTCATACCAAGAGCCCCGGATGACCATTGAGGTTGCAGGTAAGTGTGTTATCTTTTTAATTGACACAGGAGCCACTTAATCTGTTCCAGCTTCTCATGTTGGACCTCTTTCCCCTGAGAGTTGTACTGTTGTGAGAGTTGATGGGAGACCTTGGTCCCAAAGATTCACCTTACTCTTAGTGTGTCAAATTGAAGATATTCTTGTTACCAAGTTTTGGTTACGTCAGAGTGTCTGTTAAGCTAAGTCCAATTCATTTGTTAAGATCCTAGTTGGTACTGAGGCAGGTTCTAGTTTGCACAATATTCCTGCTGATATAAAAGAAAATGTAGATCACCAAGTCTGGGATCAAGGAATTCCTGGATAGGCTACACATGCTGTACCTGTCAAAGTTTGCTTAAAGGATAAGACTGCATTTCCTCATCAGTTCCAGTATCCAATAAAACCAGAGGCTAGAAGGGACTTCAATCCTTGATTGATAGATTTCTCAAACATGAACTCTTGGTTCCATGTCAGTCTTCCTGTAATACTCCTATCTTGCATATTTTAAAGCCAAATGGAGGGTACAGGATGGTTTGGGACCTCAAGACTGTTAATGAGGCAGTTGTTCCAACTCATCCTATTGTGTCAAATCCTTACACTATATTGACACAGATCCCTGAAGGGACTTCATGGTATGCAGTCTTAGACCTAAAGGATGCTTTCTTCTACATCTTATTAAGTTCAGAATCTGAGTTTTTATTTGCCTTTGAATGGATTGACCCAGCCTCAAGTATAACACAACAATATACATGGACAATCCTCCCACAAGGTTGCTGGGATAGTTCACACTTGTTTGGTAATGCAGTTACAAAAGATCTCAGGGAACTACAGCTAGAGGGTAGAGCAATCTTACAATACACAGGTGGTATACAGTCCCTCTAAGGAGGACTCAAATGAAAATACCATCCAAGTTTTAAACTTCTTAGCAAAATGAGGATACAGAGTTTCCCCCCAAAAAGCTTAGGTTTCTAAACAAAAGGTAGATTGCCTGGGACATATTCTGACCCTAGGAAAGTGTGCTCTTTCAGTTAAGAGAAAGGAAGCTATTCTATGTATAGTGTTACCACAGATGAAAAAGCAGCTAACAACATTTCTTGGAATAGCAGGATTCTGTAGAATATGTGCTCCAGGATTTGGGTTAATAGCCAAACCTTTGTATACAGCTTTAAAAGTCCCTGACACAGACCCATATAGTTGGACAGGGGAGTTACAGAAGGCATTCCAAAGAATTAAAAAGCTTTTAACAGAAGCTCCAGCATTAGGTATCCCTAACCTGAGTAAGCCATTCACCTTGTTTATAGCAGAGAAACAGGGGTTGATTTAGGATTGCTAACTCAGAAATTGGGTCCACTTCCAAAACCAGTGGTGTATATTTCTAAACAGCTAGATTCAGTGGCTACAGAGTGGACTACACACTTAAGGGCTGTTACTACTATAACACTCTTGGTGGAGAAAGCCACCAGACTTTGGGCCAACTACTTGTAGTTCAAACTCCACACCAAGTGCAAGGTGTCTTAGAAATCAGAGGACATCATTGGCTAACAGGAGGATGTCTCACAAAATATCAGACACTCTTAAAGGCCTCAACTCAGAAACTCTGTTGCCACCTGAGAGTACTGAAGAGTTGAATCACTCTTGTGTAGAAACTATAGAATAAGTGTATTCTAGTAGACCTGACCAATGAGATGAGCCTGTAGGTAATTCAGATGTTGAGTGGTTTATTGGCAGTAGCTACATAAAGGAAGGAATTAGAAAGGCAGGTTGTGCTGTAGTATTATAGTAATATTATGCACGCAATAGAAAATCAAGCATTGCCAAATAATACTTCAGCTCAAAAAGCTGAACTTATTGCATTAACTAGAGCTTTACAGGTCAGTGAGTTAATACATGTACAGATTCCAAATATGCTTACCTTGTATTACATGCGCAAGCACCAATTTGGAGAGAAAGAGGTGCACTGACTGCAAATAATTCCTCTGTTAAATATGGAAAGGAGATATTAGCTCTACTTCAGGCAGTACTGGAACCTTCGGAAGCATAAGGCACATCAGAAGGAAGACAACTATGTTAGCAAAGGAAAATGCACTTGCAGATAAGTCAGGACAAGAGCCGCTGCCCAGGAAGCTCTAGAAAAGGCTCTAATACCTCAGCCTGTAGGGATGACTAAGAAGCCTCAGTGTCCCGAGTCTGAAATTGAATGGGCCTAACAACAAAGTTATACTAAAGATGCTGTTGGATGGTGGACTTTAGACCATAAGGTCATGCACTCAATGGCCTCTCAATGGAAAATTCTTAAGGAAATACATGGCTCTATCCACCTGAGGAGAGGAGCATTAATGCAAATGGTCTTTTGAATGTTTGGAGGGAAAGGACTAAGTGCTGTGAAATAAAGTAACTCTTTTTGTCAATGATTTTGTTGACAAAATAACTCTGGTGGTCATGTAAATCCACCTCCTTTGCTGACTCCTGTGCAAAGGACAAGAACATATCCAGGTGAAGATTGGCAGACTGACTTTACTAACATGCCTCCAATGAATAATTACAAATACCTTCTAGTTTTTATGATACTTTCACAGGATGGATGGAAGCTTTATAATTTGAACAGAAAGGCAAACGAAGTATCCAAAGCCTTGCTGAAGGACATTATGCCATGCTTTGGACTCCAGAGGCATAATGGACCTTCCTTTGTATCTAAAATAACTCAGCAGGTAGCTGCTGCTCTAGGAGCTTCTGACTATTTCCATGCTTCTTGGAGACATCAGTTATCAGGCAAACTTGAAAAGGCTAATCATAGTCTTAAGAAAATTCTAGCTAAGCTTTGCCGAGAGACCTCAGAAACATGGCTTAAACTATTGCCTATTGCCCTTCTCAGGATGAGAATAGCATTCAAGACTGCCCTAAAGCTTAGTTTAGATATGAAATGCTATATGGAAGGCCTTTCCTCACCTCCGACATTCTTTTTGAGTCAGAGATTCAAGATCAGATAAAGTATGTTATCAATTTAGGCCAAGTACAAAAGGCTCTGATAGGGTATAATAAAGTTCTCCCAGTGTCAGATCCTAAAACTTATGCACAGCCTATTTCTCCAGCAGATTTAGTTTTATTAAAAACCTGGAAGGAAGGATACCCTTCAGACCAGCTACAGCCTAACTGGAAGGGACCATATTGGGTGCTACTGAGCATGCCTATCTCAGTGAAATTACAGAGTCTCCCAAGCTGGATACATTTGTCAAGGATTAAATGTCTACTTCTGGAGTCTTCACAGATGAACTTGAAAGATAAGTCTGCCTTCGCCTGTGAGTCAGTTGAAAATCTCAAACACCTCTTCAAAAAGCAAAAGGATAAGTGAATCTTTTGCTTTTGTTACATTAATACTACTGCAGTTTAAAAGGCAGACATGTTGTACCTACTTGTTTTGATTCTTTTTGGGAGCCGTTATTGTTAGAGAAACTCATTAGAGGGTTCTTTTATTGTAATACTACAAGATCCTGCTGAACCACATGAAGCTTATTTTAAAAACCTGACCATTGCTTTAGGCAATCTGGCTTATACTTCAGGCTAACATTTTCAGCAAGTACTTATATCTGTGGACACTTTGTGCAAGGTAGTTTTGGACAACCAACAGGCCTTGGAGTATATACTGCTAGAACAAGTTAGAACACGTGCAGTGATTAGTGGGATCTGCCACCTCTACTTGAATAGTAGTATACTTACTGAAAGACAGTAAAATCTCTACACTGAGGCTAAATGGTTTTATAATCTGCACAAGGACAGCCCATCATGACGCACTATCTGGAAATCTATAAAATATCTTCTTTCCATCTTAAAGGGTACTCCACTTACAATTTATTTTGTTCTAGTTTTGATCATACTGACTGATAAACTTGTGTATTTCAGAATTCAACAATGTCTAAAAGTAATGATGACCATGAGGGGAGCATAACCATTGGTGGTGACTGAAAAATTTCTAGCTCATGAAATGGATTCATCAGATGAGATAGGAAGATATTTCTGCACCCAAACCAAGCAAAGGCTACATCCATAATCAGCAGAAAGTGGATATAGAAGATATGATGAGTCTATGTCCTTCCTTTCCCCTTTGGACTAAGGGTCAGGAATCTCTGAGGTGTGAATGATGTGGGAAAACTCAGGGTAGATAGCTAGTCTGTGAGCTGGAGACCATAGCTTCCTTGCCCCTGTGTAACCCTATCAACCCATCTGCTGTCAATCAGACTATGTAACCACTCCCCTTTTGGAAGCAGATAAGAATGGCCATTCCTACAGGGATGAGTTGATATCTCACTCTGGTTTGAATATCTTTCCGTAATGATTGGTGATGTGGAGTATTTTTTCCATATTTTGTTGGCTATTTGCATTTCTTCTTTTGAGAACTGTCTATTGAGATCCTGTGATCATTTCATAACAGAATTCGTTGGTTTTGTTGTTGTTGAGGTTTTTACACTGTTGATATTTTCTGGCTATTAATCCTTTGTTGGATACATTTTTCTTATTCTGTTAGATGTCTCTGCTCTATTGATTGTTTCCATTTTGTGCAGAAGTTTCTGAGTTTGTTATAACCCCATTTGTTTAGTTTTGTTTTTGCTGCCTGTGCTTTGGAAGGTCTTATCAAAGAAGTCATCACCTACACCAGTGTTTTGGAAGTTTTCCCCTACATTTTCTTCCAACATTTTCATAACTCAGATGCTAAATTTAGGTCTTTGATCCAGCTTGAGTTGACTTTTTCTATATGGTGATAGACATGGACCTTAATTTCATTCTTCTACATTTATACATCCACTTTTTGAAGGACAGGAGTGAAAAGGAAGCACTGGTGAGGCAGGAGTCAGGAGACAACAGACAAACCTGGAGCATAAAGCAAGAAGACAGCCTGAGGTGTTATAGACTGAATTTTTAGGGTCTCCCCTAAAAACTATATGGTGAAACCCTAAGCTCCAATGTGATTGCATTTGGAGATAGGCCACAAAGAAGGAATTAATGGTAATTCATTGTTTTGTATTTGGAATTAGAACGTTTTAACATGAAAGTTAGATTTAAATAGAAAAAGTTAATGTCATTCCTTATTCTTTATTTTGACTCAAATTAAATCACCAAAATGAAGATAATTACATTGCTACAAGAAGAATGTAGAATATTGTCATGAGTTACAATCATCAGATACAATCATTGGTCAGTTCATTGCTTTTGCCCATAGAATTACAACATTTAGACATAAAAATAAAGTTAAAATAAAATTAGTGTCATTCTTTGCTGTTTTGACTTTCAATGTAAACTTGCAAGATAAGTTTTCTTAAATGAGGTCATAAGACTGGGGCCCTAATCCAAATGGACTAACATAGTTATAAACACAAGGGCTGCCAAGAGTGCACACACACAGGGAAAAGGCCACGTGGGAACATGAAGAGAAAGTGGCCATGTGTAAGCCAAGATGAGAAACCTCAGGTGAAATCAAATATGTTGACACCTTCATCCTGCACTTCAATTTCTATGGCTTAAACCCCTTAAGTCTAGTATTTTGTTATGACAACCCTAGCAAACTAATATTGGGGTTGGGGAAAAAGACATTATAGAGCAAAAATATTATAGAGGAGTAAAAGAAGAAAGATAGAGAAAACCTACGTATTCATTGGAATGTCAAGTCTGGTATTCTGTAGAATTCTGAAGCTGTGGCCTGAGTGGGTGGTGAGGAAACATATACTATAAATAGAAAACAATTTTGTAAAAGTTCAGTAAAGATACTTGGGAAATAAAGAACTTAGCTTAAGAGCTAGTTGAGGCATATTCATGAAGAGATAAATTTGTGACTACAGTCAATTTTGAAAGTATTGGCATATTTGAATTCTAAATTGGCTCTTCCAATAATATACAATGGAGGCTTGTGTGCATCCCAGCATACTAAACAGCAGCTGGTTGACCCTTGTTCCAATGCAGAGGGTCTAAGTTAGAGTTCTGACTCCATTCCCAGTTCAGGCTTCCTGATAAAGTGCACACTGTGAGGCAGCAGTGATGGCTCACCTGGTTGGGTTCCTGTTACCCACAAGGGAGATGTGGATTGAATTCCTGGCTCCTGGCATAAGCCTTGACATAGCTCCAACAATTACAGGCATTTGGGATATGAACCAGCAGATGGCTGTTCTCTCTTTCTCTCTGTCTCTCAAGTAAATAAATAAGTACATGAAATTAACCCCCCCCCTATTTTAAAAGAGTCTGAAGTACAAACATTATATAAATTTATATTCTTGTTACTCTGACTCTAACGCAATCTTATTGGATCTCTTCTGAAATAAAACATTTTCAATAATTCATTTTGCTAAATAAAATGTATTTTTCTTAAGCAATAACAATTTGTAATTTGAAAGAGTCAGGTTAAATATTTTGATTTTTAGGAAGTAAGTACTTGTAAAGTTATCAGTTTTGTTGCTGTTTTGAAAATAAATGTAAAAATCTAAGTGTAAATGCTAAAATAAATATGATAGATGTTGGGGACAATAAGCATATGTAATGTTATCTTTTTCTGCAAATCAATAAACTGAAGATAATTGTATTTTACAAGAAAAAAGTAGAATTTTATAGTCACTGATCTACCCATTAGTCAATTCATTGTTTTGTCTTTGGAATTAGAGTACTTTAACATGAAAGTTAGCTCTAAATAGAAAAAGTTAGTGTCATTCCTTTTTCTTAATTTTGACTCAAAGTATAAATTTGAAGTTATACTCTTTTTTATTTTTTATTTTTTATTTTTATTTTTTGACAGGCAGAGTGGACAGTGAGAGAGAGAGACAGAAAGAAAGGTCTTCCTTTGCCATTGGTTCACCCTCCTATGGCCGTCAGGGATGGTGCGCTGCGGCCGGCGCACAGTGCTGATCCGATGGCAGGAGCCAGGTGCTTCTCCTGGTCTCCCATGGGGCCATCCTCCACTGCACTCCCTGGCCACAGTAGAGAGCTGGCCTGGAAGAGGGGCAACCGGGACAGAATCCGGCACCCTGACTGGGACTAGAACCTGATGTGCCGTCACCGCAAGGCGGAGGATTAGCCTAGTGAGCCGCGGCGCTGGCGAAGTTATACTCTTTACTAAATAGAAATGTAGTAAAATTATTGTCAGAAATTATTGGGAATGACTATGTAAGGGACCAAAAGTATTATTGAGTATCCTCCATAGGAAGCTTTAAGCGAAGTAATAACACCTTCTTCTAGTTTATCTGGGTCTAGAACATTCGCACCATCATTTTTTTTTTCTGTTCTCCCATTCTTGCATTATAAGTGTCTGATGGAAATGGAGAGAAGTCTTGCCTACAGACATGAAAATATTTCTTTTGAGTACAAATAAGGGCGGCGCCGCGGCTCACTAGGCTAATCCTCCGCCTGCGGCACCGGCACCCCGGGGTTCTAGTCCTGGTTGGGCGCAGGATTCTGTCCCGGTTGCCCCTCTTCCAGGCCAGCGGTTGCCCCTCTTCCAGGCCAGCGCTCTTCTGTGGCCCGGGAGTGCAGTGGAGGATGGCCCAAGTGCTTGGGCCCTGCACCCGCATGGGAGACCAGGAGAAGCACCTGGCTCCTGGCTTCGGATCAGCGCGATGTGCCGGCCGCAGCGCGCCGGCCGCAGCGGCCATTGGAGGGTGAACCAATGGTAAAGGAAGACTTTTCTCTCTGTCTCTCTCTCTCACTGTCCACTCTGCCTGTCAAAAAAAAAAAAAAAAAGTACAAATAAGTTGATTTTCCTCCAACCCCAGTAGAAAAAAATCCAGTTTTGCTTTACTTGTACATTAATTTTAGTATTCCTGATTGACTTATACTAAATGCTATTCTTTGAATTCTCCTTTAAAAAATTGCAACATGCTACTGCTTTACTTATTAACCAATGCACTAATAACACCTTTGACATATTTTCATGTTGTATCTGTATGAAAGTCAATGTTTTACTTTTGTAAAAATTTATTGGAGAAGCAAAAAGACAGTGAAAGAGAGAGGCACAGAAAAAAAGAGAGAGAAAGCTCACATTTGCAGGTTCTCTTCCCAAATGTTGGTGATGGCTGAGGCATGCTGGAGGTTCAAGCCAGGAATGAAGAATTCAATCCGGGTCACCCTTGTGGGTGGCAGGAACCCAGTCACTTGAGTCTACTATCTCCCAGGTGAGCATTAACAGGAAGCTGGAGGTAGGAGTCTGAGCTGGGTATCAAACCCAGGCCTTCTGATATAGCACATGGGCATCTTAACCCATCATCTTAGCCACTAGGTCAGATGCCATCCACCACCATTTCAAATTTCCATTGTTTAACCAATTACCTATTTTACCAGGGCAATAAATACAAAGAAATTATGTGTGCATATAGAACCCACAAAGACACTGATGTCTTAATCCCTGTAAGCTGTGAATGTTTTCCCTCCCATTGCAAAAAGTACTTAGCAGATAACATTCTGATTAAAGATACTGGGTTGGAATGGAGATCCTCAGTTATCCTGTGTGCCCAGTGCAATAAAAGCAAGGTTACCCTTATAGGAGGGACATAAGTGGGTCAGAGAAAGAGATGTGAAGATGGTAGCAGACAGCAGGGAGGAAGAAATGGTGAAGATGCTACACTGTTGATGTTGAGAATGGAGGGAGAGGCCATAGCAGAGAAGTATAAGCAAGGTTCTAGCAGCTGGGAAAGTTGAAGAACAGATTCTCCCCTGGAGCCCCTGTCAACAGCTTGTTTCTTAGCCCTTGAGACCTATTTCAGAACCGTGGCCTCCAAAACCACAAAATAATAAATTGTGTTGTAAAAATGTGGTGAATGGGGCTGGTGTTGTATAGAGGATTAAGCCACTGCCTGCAATACCAGCATCTCATATGGGCATTGGTGTGAGTCCTGGCTGCTCCATTTCTGATCCAGTTCCCTGCTAATGCCCCTGGGAAAGCAGCTAAGGATGACTCAAGTGCTTGGGCCCCTACCAACCATGTGAGAATCCTGAGTGGAGTTTCTGGCTCTTGGTTTTGGCCTGGCCCAGTTCTGGCTGTTGTGACCATTTGGGGAATGAGCCAGTGGATGGAAGATTTCTCTCTGTCTCTCTCCCTCTGTATCTCTATAAACTCTGCCCTTCAAATAAGCAAATATATCTTTAAAAATGTGATAAATGTTTAAACTATTGGGTTTGTGGTAATATTTCTGTAGTGAGAGTAGGAGACTATACAAACTGATAAGAATTCACATGGAGACTCAATTTCATTAAGTGTTTTATGAACTTTAAATCTATGAAGATAATAAATCGATGTATAAATAACAATGTTTGAGTACTACATTTAGAAAATGTTGAAAACCAACATATAATGTATTTCATGATTCACTAAGCATGTAGACTTCAGTATCTTGCCCTTATAGATCCTAACTATTTAGTCTTTATGATGGTATTATGAATCACCTTGGCTAGGCATAGTACCAAGTTATTTAATTAAAGACTACTCTATGTTTTTCTGGCAAGTTACTTTATTGATATAGTTATCATCTACAATCACTTGGCTTTAAGTAAGAGGTGACTCCTAATGATGTGAGTGGGGACTCACCCTACCTTCTGAGGACTTAAAAGCAAACCTTGAGGTTTCTCAGAGGAGAAATCCTGGCAGAGGTCTGCAGCTTTAACTCCCGCCTGGGTGTTCAGGCTTCTGAACAGCTCTGAGATTTAGGATTTGCAAGACCTCACAATGCTATGATGAAGGTAATCATCCTGGCTTTGATAGGTAGATGCTCCTTTTCTGTTGCTGGTACACGTCCCTCCATGAAATTTGTCACAAAATTTCAATGGAAAATCAGATTCTCTTAGACAACGCTGAAAGAATGGATAGAAAAAAAAAAGTCAGTCCTTCCTAGAATATTTGATATACCCTCCTTGGTTTTTCTTTGTTTTCTTCTTCGTTTTTAAAAGATTTGTTAGTTTTAAAGGCAGAGTGACAGAGAGGGAGAAGAAGGAGCTGGGGGAGAAAGAGAGAGAGAGAAAGGGAGTGAGAGAGAGAGATTTTGATCCACTGGATCATTTCCCAAGTGGCCACAGTAGCTAGCACTGGGTCTTGCTGAAGTCAGGTACCTGGAACTCCATCTGAATATTCCATGTGGGTGGCAGAGGCCCAAGCACTTAGGACATCATCTGCTGCCTCCCAGGCACATTAGGAAGGGGCTGGATCGGCACTAGAGAAGATGGGACTTGAACCGGCATTCAGGTCTAGAACACTGGCTCCACAAGAGGCAGATTAACCCAGTGACCAGTGAATCACAATGCCAGCCCCCGGATTTTTTTTTTTTTTTTTTTTTTTGACAGGCAGAGTGGATAGTGAGAGAGAGAGAGAGACAGGGAGAAAGGTCTTCCTTTGCCGTTGGTTCACCCTCCAATGGCTGCCAGGGCTGGCACGCTGCGGCCGGCGCACCGCACCGATCTGATGGCAGGAGCCAGGTACTTCTCCTGGTCTCCCATGGGGTGCAGGGCCCAAGTACTTGGGCCATCCTCCACTGCCTTCCCCGGGCCACAGCAGGGAGCTGGCCTGGAAGAGGGGCAACCGGGACAGAATCCGGCGCCCTGACCGGGACTAGAACCCGGTGTGCCGGCGCCGCGAGGTGGAGGATTAGCCTAGTGAGCCGCGGCGCCAGCCACCGGATCTTTCTTATACTCTCTGATTTCTTACAAGATCATCATGTTCCTCTTGATACTCAACAAAGCATCTGCTACAAGTGAGACATGATGTGTGAGTTGCCTAGATGAGGATTGATCTACTTTTTAACTAATAGCATATAGTGCCATGTTGCTATGTGACTTGTAAATATTTAACCTTTTGATCATTACTAGAAATATATTTAGTGGAAACAATCCTGTGTTTATGTAAATATTTACTTATAAGATTGTTAATCAAAATATTATGTGTATCAATCTTAATGTCAGCAATTAAGACTTGATTAAATAATGGTACAAATATTGCCAATAAAACAAATGTATATGAAAAAAAATCTAATGATGAGGGTATATGTTGACAATATCGTGCTATGGAGTGAAAGGACATTATAAAAGTAAAGACATTGTACCAAGTTTTCAAGAAAAACTTATAATACATCTTATGCACAGTTAAGTGAAAATGAAGGGCTGGCATTGTGGCTAGCAGTTTCAGCTGCTGCCTCTGTCACTGGCATCTTCTGTGGGTGCTGGTTCAAGTCCTGGCTGCTTGACTTCTGATCCAACTTCCTGCTAATGCTTCTGGGAAAGCAGCAGAAAATAGCCCAAATGCTTGGGGCCCTGTTACCCACATGGGAGACCTAGATGGATTCTAGATTCCTGGCTTTGACATGGTCCAGCCCCAGCTGTTGTACCTATTTGGGGAGTGAATCAGTGGATGGAAGATATCTCTCTCTCTTTCTGTTTCTCTCTCTCTGTAACATTGCCTTACAAATAAATAAATACATAAAATAAATCTTAAAAACTGTAGTAGTGAAAGAATCCACCCTAAAACATTAACTTTTGTATCTGTAAATGATAGGGTAATAGATATTTTGTCATACTTTTAACTAGTTAACAAACTTTGTCAAGAGAAAGGTAATATTTTTCAAACAAAATATTTTTATCAAAATATAATGAATTAATATTATTTTGAGACATGAAATTTAGTATTTTCAAATTATTTCCCAAGAGGTTAAAACTTCATACCTTCTTAATATTTTATAATAGTCTGGGAAATAAATACCTTCTTAAACAAAACGTTATTAGTTAAAACAAAAGAGTTTGAATAAGTGAAGACTTCCTAAGCCATGTGTGGTCTTCTGGTTTTGCTCAGGACAATCCCTCTCTCTGCCTCTCATGACTTGTATGTTCTGGGTCATAGTAGATGGCTCAGGAGTGGCTCCTGATACAGTCAGGGGAATTCAGAGGCAGCCCAGGATACATTCCAGGTGGTGTGAATATGGCATGTACTTGTAGACATGTTTTATGTTCTCTGTGATAACCTTGAAGAATGCCATTGTCACACTGCCTGCTATATGGTTTTAGGATGGTGAAGGCCCGTGTGACTAGGAGAAAAGGGAGACAGCACAGCACAGCACAGAAGAGAGACTCAGAGGGAATAGAAATGTGGATGAAATCCAAGGGTTATGGTTCTCATTGGTCTGTGTGATTTTGGGGAGCTATTGTATTATTTCTTCTGTTCAGTGAGTCTACTCTTGCATAAATAGTCCTAGTAGGTATAGAAAAAAATGACTATTAAATTTTTGAAAGTGAGATGATTCCATATTATTTCTTAATCTAAACAATATACAACCAATGCAGATACAAACCAAATAGAGAAAAAATAATTGCTCAAGTGTGTAGCAGATTTAAATCTTTCCCTTAACATATCCAGCAAAGCCAGAACTCACAAAATGGTAAAGGATATGCACTATAAATAATTCATATTTAACTCACCAAATCCAGCATTCATCTGTTTTCTCTTCCTATTCCAATGTTTAACCAAATATCTGGGAAACCTTCTTTGTGGACAAACATTTCAGTCACTAACTCTGGCAAGATACATAAAATCTAGTGAAGAAATGTGCAATTCCAGTTTCAAATATTATAGTTGAAATACACCATTTAAAAAGTCTAGTGTGTGGCTGATGTTGTGGCACAGAGGGTTAAGCTACTGCCTGTGATGCCAGCATCCCATATTAGAACCTGTTATGTCCCAGCTGCTCTGCTTCTGATCCAGCTCCTTGCTGGTGCACCTGGGAAGGTACTGGAAGATGGCTGGAGTACTTGGACCCCTGCCATCCATGTGGGGGACCCAAGTGAAGCTCCTGGCTCCTGGCTTCATTCAGCCTGGAGCAGCTCCGCTGTTGAGGCCATTTGTGGAGTGAACCAACAGAAGATCCATTTCTCTCTCCCTCTTCCTCTCACTCCTCCTTTTCTCTTTGTTTCTCTGCCTTTCAAATAAATGAAACAAATCATAAATAAATACATTCTAGTGTATGAAATAAAACTAATAAAGGAATAGGCTTTCTCTTCTAGGATTTAAAAATAAATTCCTTTGGCGGTAACATATACTGGCTAATTTGCTGGTGAACAAGTAGGCAGTTTTTTGTTTTAAATAGACAACAGCTGTTATAAATTTGCATTCTTCACTAAAGCTCACAGAGAGTACCTTACCAAATAAAATTTATAAGAGCATCAAATAGTCTCAAGTGATGCACAAGTAAGGTTATGTTCTATTGCACCAAATCCCCCCGGATACTCTCGATCACCGATTAAGTAAACATCCTGGTATTTCACTACGGGAATTTCCAAAGAACTTGAATCTGTGCTAGATTCTCAAATTATCAGGGGAGATGGTTTGAAAAGTTTGGGCTGTGTTTTGAAAAACCAAGAAAAAAAAATCCCCAAACCTCAAAACTCAGTAAGTAAAGTAAGGAATGGGAAGTGGGGGGAAACCAAGTTGAATTAGTACCGTGTGAAAAGGCAAAATCTGAAGACTTCCTCGGCAAGTCAGCCTGGGCCAAACCTTGTTACAGGGATTTTCTGGGTGGTCTTAAGACCCATGGTCACTTTTTTATGAAGCACTGTGGTTTCTTCAAGGGCAGATCAGAGTACACAATCAGGCACCTTTCTTTTTCCTTTGGGGTTTAAGGTAGACGTTGTAGCTCATAAATATGTCAGTCGTATTCCTGAATCATCATTGATAAGGAAGGTTGGTTGTTAAATGCATGGAAATATAGCCATCCATGTACCTGTATTTCTATAGAACATTTCATCATGTCCTAAAATCATGATGTGAGTAATAGATAACAGATGTATTAAGGGAAGAAGGAGCTCCCATTTAACACAAGCAGCAGGTATAGGAGCTGAAAGGCAAGAAGTCTTTATTTATGTGGAGTTTGACAAAGCTAGGATGTGGTGGGGGGTGTGCCCAGGAAAATACCCATGGACCTAGGGATCTGTTTAGGACTGAGAGTGACAATGAGAAAGACCTTTGATGATGGATTCTATTCTCAGGAGAAAGAAGCTCTGATATAGGCAACTGCATTTGACTACCATTTCACCTCTGGTTATCTTTGCTGGTTCTGCTTCCTGCTTCACCTTCAAATGCAGCTCTACCCTGTGACCCCAAGCAAAATATTGAACAAAAGCAGTGAAAGGGACATCCTTTTCCAGTTCCAGACCCTGGAGGTTATTCTAGTCTGTGACTTTCCTGTGTGGTATTCCCTACACATTTTCTTAAGGTGCTTATTAACACCTTCAGAAAGTTTCCTGCTATTTTCAGTTTTATTTTAAATTTTAATCATGAATGAGTGTCAATTTCTTGAGCACCTTTTCTGTAATTATGAAGATGACTTCATAGTTTTTCTCTAAAAATTTTAATGTATGGAATGTCATTGATTAAGTTTTAAGATTAAGCTAGTTTTCTACTTCTAAGATAAACCCTACTTTGTAATGGTTCTTTGAATATTTCTGGAGTCTGTGTCTACCTACTTAGGGATTTTTCTGTCTTAGATTATGGGGAATGCTTGTCAGAGTTTTCTTATAACTTTCCCCAATTTTGGTGTTAAAATTATCTGGACTCACCATTTCCAGTGGCATGGTGGGGGAAGGGGTGGCAGGTGTCATGGCTGGCTGAGAAGGTGGAAAGAAGCAGCCCCAGTAAGAATGAAAATAGGAGCATAGGAGCTAAAAGAAAGAAAAGGCCATGAGGTAGGGCCACTCAAGCACAGGTGTAATTTAAAAATCTGGCAGAAAGTAAGGTGTTACTCATGTCTGAAGTGAGGGTGACCCTTGATCTCATTCCTTTGCAGACATCTGGATGCTGTAGCTTGTCTCACCACCCATAGCTAGAATGAAGTGTTATCTTGGAGCCTGTTGTCACGTACAAACAAATTTTTGTAAAGAAGAGAAACGCATCATAAAACATAGTCTGGACTCAAAAAGAATTGGAATGGGATCACCCTTTCCCTAATAAATCGACTAGATGGGGTTGACGTTATTTCTTGTTCAAACATGTAATAGTTTTCCGCAGTGAAGTAACCTGTGCATCGGGTTTCTACTTTGGAAGGTTTTGAAATTGCAATGGCAGTTTCCTTCACAGGCATATGGCTATTCTATTCGGATTTTCTACTTCTTGTGTTTGTGTTATACATTGTGTTTCCAACGAGTTTGTCCATTAGTTGCCAAACATATTGTTAACATTTCTTCTTTATTATATCCTTTTAAATTCTGGGTTATCTTTACTAATTGATACTGATGACTTTTTTAAAAAATGATTTATTTATTTATTCAAAAGTCAGAGAGAGCAGAGGCTGAGAGAGAAAGAGAGAAAGAGAGAGAGAGAGAGAGAGAGAGAGAGAGAGAGAGAAAATCTTCCATCTGATCGTTCACTCCCCAGTTGGCTGCAACGGCCAGAGCTGCGCCTATCTGAAGTCGGGAGCCAGGAGCTTCTTCTGGGTCTCCCATGTGGGTGCAGGGGCCCAAGTCCTTGGGCCATCCTCCACTGCCTTCCCAGGCCACCCTCCACTGCCTTCCCAGGCCACAGCAGAGAGCTGGATCAGAAGTGGAGGAGCCGAGACTAGAACTGGCACCCATATGGGATGCCGGTGCTTCAGGCCAGGGAGTTAACCCGCTGCACCACAGCACCGGCCCTGATACTGATGACTTTTAATTTGTCTCTTTTTGACCAGCACACATGTTTTTCATTTTAATTGAAAACTTCCAAGTCATTGACTTTTGATCTTATGCTTTTGTTTCTATTATTTTTCAGTTTTATATTTCACTGATTTCTGTTCTTGTCTTTACAATTGTTTTCCTTCTTCTTCCATGAATTTGAACTTGTTTATTTTTCTTTTTTCTGGCATGTAGAGATTTCTGTGGTTATTATGCATGGCTTTACATACAGCCTACACATTTGTATATGTTGTGTTTTCATTTTCTTTCACTTCAAAAAATTTTTAATTCTCCTAAATCTCATTTTCTATTATTTTTGGAGTCCTATTGTCTGATTTCCAAATACCCACAGACATTCTACATGTCCTTTCTGTTACTGATTTTTAAATTAATTTTTTGGTCAAAGGCTGTACTCTGTAAGATCTCAAATTATTTAATTTTTCTTTAAGATTTTTGCTATGATGCAGGATATGCTGTCAGTGAATAGTTGAGAAAGAATCAATGTCTTTTGTTCTGGGATGTAGTATTCTGTAAATGTCTATAGAGTCCCATAAGCTTATAGTGTTTTTCAGGTCTTCTATATTCTTACTAATTTTATGATCAGATCTCCCATTAATTATTGAGACAATTGCATTACGTCCTCCAATGACAGCTATAGATTTCTCTATTCAAAGTTCTCTTCCATGTAATTTTTAAAATTCATATTTATTTGAAAGGCAGAGCAACATGGCAGGTGGAGAGCTTGAGAGACAGAGAGAGAGCTCTCCCATCTGCTGTTTTACTCTTCAAATAGCCGCAACAACCAGGTTTTGGGCCAGACCTTAGCCAGGAGCCTGGAACTCCCTCTTGGTCTCCCCTGTGGGAGGCCAAGCATTTGGGCCACCATCCAATGCCTTTCCAGGAACATTAGTAGGGAGATGAATTAAAAGCAGAAAATTAGGATTGGAACCAGCCCTACAATATGAGATGCAAGTATTGCCAAGTGGAAGCTTAACTCATTATGCCGTAATTCCAGCCCCCTCTTTCATGTATTTTGAAGATGTTATTACAGGACATGATTATTCAGAAGTGTTATGTATTTTTAATAAATTTAATCTTTTAACATTATAAAATACTAATTTCTGGAAGCACTCCTTGTGTAGAATCCTTCCATATTACTGTGTTATTCCGGCTCTCTTACTATCAGCATTTGCATGACATAAAATTCCTAATAAGTTTTCCAACAATTTATTTTAAAAAATCACATTTTTTATCCAGACTGTTAGCTGAAGGTTTAATTCATTTATATACAATGTTATCATTTAATATGCCTGTTTATTGGTACACCACTACACGTACACTGATTTATACATTTCAAATTGTGTCCTGTTATCAAATCTGTTATTTATAGTTTTATTTTTATTTATTTATTTTTCTCTTGTTTTGTCTGTCACATTTCCCTGCTTTTTTTTGCATGTCTAACAATTTTCATGTGTATACAGTTGAATATAGTTATCGGTCTGCATTAGGTGTTTTGGTTTTACTATGTTTTGGCTTTATTAACTTAACAGAATGCTGAGGTTTTTTTCCCTGGGGGGCAGTTGATATACTTTTGAGTTTGATTATGGTGGGTATTAGCGCTTTTCCTCTAAGACAAATTATCCCTACTTTTAGGCCTTTCTGAGGTCTCTACTTGCTCCTCTGCATGTTCAGTGACATCTCTCCACTCTGGAGGGTCAGCATCAAACATCTCTCAGTCATAAGTGAGTTCACACAGCTGTTCAGCTTATGGTTCCATGTATGTTGTTTGTTTTGGTTAAAAGCAAACCTTGGGAATAAGTTTTCTCCATTAGTTGTTCTTTGCCTAGCCCGGTGAAATCTCTCCCCATGCATATATGCTCTGATTTCTCAAAATCCTCCAAGGGAGCTTGAGGTAAGATTTTGGAGCCCAACGCTGCACAGCTTCCTTTTCTTGTGATTTTGCCAGGCATACTGTAGCCAGCTTTGTTATCTCGCTGTCTTGCAATAGCAAGACCTCTGCGCTCTAAGTGGAGAGAGTGTCCATACAAAAGGCTAGAGAACAATGCAGCCACATTCATCTGGTTATCTTCTCTTGTGGATCTAGACACTCTAATCCTGTTTCCTGTATTCTACCCAACTTTCACTTTCTCTGATTTTTTCATAGACCAGTTAAATAGAAATACCAAAATGCCTGTCTAGACAGTATTTCTGCCAGCTTTTAAAACAGTTTCAATTTTAGATTAATCTATTAAACAACTTTAAAATAAACTGCTAAGGTAGGCCAGAAAGGTACAATATTAATCAGATCTTACTTTCTGATGTTAATTTTTGTGGTAAAATATTTTAACAAAATCCAGGGAACAAAAACTAGAAATTGCCAGGTAGTATTTTTTATTATAGAGAGTTTTCTTAAAATAGATGGTTAGCATGTAACTTTTCATTCCAGTTCCTTGCTAATGTGCCTGGTAAAGTAGCAAAAGACGGCCCAACTATTTGGGCCCCTGCCACCCACATGGGAGACCAGGATGAGGTCCCAGGATCCTGGCTTCAGCCTGGCCCAGGCCTGGCTGTTGTAACCATTTGGGGATTGAACCAGCAGATGAATGATCTCTCTCTCTCTGTCATTTTGCCTTTCAAATAAATTATTAAATAAATAAATCTTTAAGAAAGAATAAAGCATATATATGGGAAAATTAGTATGATGGGGCATAGTTGTTATGTGGTTATATATAGGTTATTACACATGTATTACTTTCTATTTCTATTTCTTCATAGTATTTTATTTATTGTCCATAAATGTGTTATACTGAGAAAAGAACATACCTCATAGTGTCTCAATGAGGCATCATTTTTTGTGTGTACACCTAATGCAGAGCTGAATAGAAGTAAGCAATGACTTAAGATTATACTTCTTCTAACTCTGGATCCTGTGACATATTCATGACTGGTCTTTGGTTCAGAGTAGATGTGTGAGCTGTCAGGAACTGGTTAATGTTACAGCTGGGACACACAGCATTAGGATAGGCTGGCTGTTTACAGAAAGTCCATAAAGGAACTACTGTGCACCCAAATACACATACCTTCTCACCTCGTAAACATACATGTGAAAAGTACTGACTTACTCTATTATTATCTAATTCTCTGTGGAACTTAGGAGACTGGAATCGGTGGCAATCCTGAAGCACAAAGAAGCCAAAACAGGGAGGCCTGAATGAAGGTAAAACAACAATGAAAAAATAATTCATATTAGAATCATTTGCCGAATTTGGGCAGTAAAACTGTGGTGCTCATTGTGGGGAATCCAAACTCCTCCTCAAATAAGCACCTTCTACAACCCAGTTTGAAAGCAACAGACTTGAGTGGTGAACCAGAAGAAGTGCCTTAATCCAGAGGGGAGGCAGTTGGCTGGGCGCTGAAATTGGACTTAGAAGATTTTCCTAGTTACCCTTTGCCAACATATCCTTGATATATTCATATACAAGTTTTCAAACCCAAGATAAAATTTGTCTTATTGCCTTGTCAGCTGATACAATTGAAGACCAGAGTACATGGTCTCAGTACCTGTCTCCATCTAGTTGAAGGGGATCGTGCATCAGTTGGTAAGATTGATGTTCCCTTACATAGGACAACATTTCAATAAGTGCAGACATTTGTAATTCATGTTGTAATGTTGGTTATGGTCACTGTTAGTAGCTTCCCATGTAATTGTGGCGGACCTATTTTCTCAGAGTCATGTTCTTTAGTAAAGTGTATCCTCGACTTTCGTACTGCTAAGTGTATCTTCGTTAGGAATCAGCTTACGAGGATTTCCTTTGTCCTGAGCTTTCCTGGAGCTGCAACAAAGCAACTGTCCCTTTGGGATTTTCATGATAACTCCTGTTCTCTCAAGCCTGCCTCATTTCACATGTTTCCTATCAGACATGGACTCATGAGGTATTTTAGAAATGAAAAAAATGTGGACTTTCGTTTTCTATTTGACAACATCGTACCAGAATGTGGTGAGGAACTGCATATTTCTCGTGATAAAATATCACCGGTTCAATGACACCAGATTAATCCTGGATTTAATGTTATTGCGAAATAACATGCTCATATAATAAAAGTTGCAGAAACTTTGAATGTGTTTGGCTCACTGTATGGTACAAGTGATAGGAGCAGGCAGATAGGAGTAAATTAATTACATTCATGAGCTGGAGACTGTGGGGAGCAACTGGGAGCAACTCGGACTAGACTAAGTTACTGGAATTAAGACTTATTCTATGCATCTGCTCTCCCACAATATGGCGCTGAGAAGGGAGTAACAGCTTTTATACAGCTGCCTCCAGTTCAACCAATAAACTGTAGGACCTGCTCCTGATTGGAGGAGAGCAGCGTACTCGGCGTGTGGGTAGCAGAGTTGGCATTGGTGGAAGAGGACTATAAAGGAGGAGAGAGACAACATGCACCAGGAACATCTGGGGAACATCTGAGGGAACACCTGTGCAGCCCCCGAGAGAGCCGGCCGGCGGTGTGCCGCTCCCCCGCGGAAGTGGGGAAAGTGGCTAGGGGGAACCGCCCTTCCACGGAGGTGGAAGGGTCGGTAGCCAACCCGGGAAGAACCAGCAGCAAACCCGGGGAGGGCCGAGCAGACCAAAGAACAGCGCAGGGTCCTGTGTCGCTCCTCCACGAAGAGGGGGAGCGACATAATGGTGCCGTGACTCGGATAGGAAGCCTAGGCAGGGTTTAGTGTCGTTCCTCCATGAAGAGGGGGAGCGACAGAGACAATGGCCCCTCTGGCTCCTGCATGATCTCACGCCCCCTTGTGATCCCACCTGTATCCACCCACCTGCCGATTAGACTACATAACCACTCCCTTTTTTGAAATTGATAAGAGGCTGCGAAATGCACTGGGTGTGCTCCTACTCTCCTCTGTGCCTCTTGTGCCTGCAGCCATTTGGCAGCTTCTCCCACTGTTCGCCCTTGCTCCACTATTTGTGGTCATCCTTGCCTGCTACATGACTCTGGCCTATGAACGCCCACATGTGGCCTCTGGCCTGCTTTCTGCCTGGTATGGAACTCTTGGTTCACCTTTCTGAACCACCTATCCCTTAAATACAGCTCTGACTTTTTCCTGTGTATTTCTCTCACCTCCCCAAATAAATTTTGAATTTTACCATGTTGCCTGTCTGGTTTATGTTTAAGCTTAGGCTGCTTCTCGAAGCTTGAGACAAGAACTCAAACTATTAATTTTAAATTATGCTCCATGATATCACAACTAGAATATGAAATGCATCATTTTGTATTGGGCACTTCATTGTGTGATATAGACAATCTTGAAGTTCCACTATCGTACTCAAAAATTCGAAAAAGGCACAAAGAATATCTCAAACAGGGTGTAGGAAAATGGATGAAAAACATTAGTTTATTTTGGTGGAACATTTTTGAAACCCATGCATGTTTTTACTCAGTAATACACATTTTCCAGGAACTTTTTGAAGCCCCTTTGTAGGTTTATACCTCCATCTGCACTCTCCTACCAAGTTTGATCTCTATATTAGTGGGTAAATTTATCTGTGCCTGGTGGTGGGCACAGTCACTGAAGTAGATCTTTCCTTTATGAAAATATTTTAAATTTGTGTTTTCAAAAGCAGTTTAGACTGATCTCCATGCCAGGGGGCACTGTGGTTCAATCTGAGTGTTTCTTTTCTTTGATAGCTTGTTAGAATCTGGTTGTTTGTAGATTTGTGTGGTGCTGTGCTGGTTTATTTTTTTCCTCCTTTTGTGAAGAGAGCATCCCTGAGGAGCATTTACAGCAATAGAGCACTATTTGATGATGGCCGTTTTATGACTGGCCTGTTTATATCTGCTAGCCAGTGCATACTTTGGTGCTGACAGTGTGCTCCTGTTAAATAATATGAAATAATTCTGCATAATTCACTGTAAATTACTCATAGTGAGTTACTGTTTTTTTTTTTTTTTAACCATGAACCATTCCCCCCCAAGAAACCTTTCATTTAAGGAATGCAGACTTCATGCATTTCATAAGTGCAACTTTAGGAATATAGTGATCCTTCCCACCATACTTGCTGTACCATCCACTCCCTTACCATGCCTCCTCCTCCCTCTCCCATTCCCAGTCCCATTCTCCATAAGATACATTTTCAATTAACTTTACACAAAAAAGACCAAGTCAATACTAAGTAAAGAGTTCAAAAATTTGCATGGAAAAAAAAAACAAAAAAAAAATAAAACAAGATAACTGCCCTTCAACAGTAAAGACAAGGGCTGTTCAAACTCATTGCATCTTGAAGTTAATTTCACTTCTTTTTTATTTTTTGTAGAAGCTTAATTGTCAAAAAGCATCCAAGAATGATACATCTTTTGCAAGTATTTAGACATACTTACAATACAACTCTTTGAGGACAGAGGTCCTGCATGAGAAGATAGTGCACAGTGAATCTTGCTGATAATTTAATAATTAACAATCCTATGTATGATGTCAGTGATCACCTGAGGCTCTTGACATGGGCTACCTAAGCTATGGAAGCCTTTTCAATCCACAAACTCCATCAGTATTTAGACTAGGCCATAAGCAAAGTAAAAGTTCTTTCCTCCCTTCAGAGAAAAGTGCATCCTTCTCTGATGACCACTTCTTTTCCCTGGGGTCTTACCTATCAAGGTCCTTCATGTAGGACATTTTTTTTTGCCACAATATCTTGGCTTTCCATGCCTGAAATGCTCTCATGGGCTTTTCAGCCAGACAAGAATTCAGGTTTAGGAATTAAGGTGATGCTGGCTTCATAGACAGAATTTGGGAGGATTCCTCCTTTTCAATTGTTTTGAGTAGCTTGAGAAGAAGCCAGGAGCCAGGAGCCAGGAGCCTACAGCCAGGAGCTTCTTCTGGGTCTCCCACATGGGTACAGGGGCCCAAGGACTTGAGCCATCCTCTACTGCTTTCCCAGGCCATAGCAGAGAGCTGGATTGGAAATGGAACAGCCAGGACTTGAACCCGCACCCATATGGGATGCAGGCGGTGGCTTGACCCACTGTGCCACCATACTGGCCCCCTATTTTTTACTTTGGATTTCCTTTGTGGTTTTACTGGGAGATTTTCTTCTTTTACCTTCTTTTGTAGTGATTACCATGTTTCTGTGTTTCTGGGTGCAGTACATCCTTAATCACCTTTTTTACAGCTGGATGTGGGATGAGAAATTCTTTCAATTTCTGTTTGCTTTGAAAGGTCTTTATTTCACCCTCATTCATAATTGAGAGCTTTGCATGGTACACTATTCTGCATTGACAGTTTTTTTTCTCTTAAGAGTTGGGTATATCTTCCCATTCTCTCCTATCTTGTAGGGTTTCTCATGAGAAATCCACTATGAGTCTAATGGGAAATACCCTGAAAGAAATTTGTTGTTTCTCTCATGCACATTTTTTAATCTTTTCTTTATGTTTTACTGTGAAGAGTCGATTACAATGTGCCGTGGTGAACATCTTTTCTGGTCATGTCTATTCGGAGTTCTAAGTGCTTCCTGTACTTGGATGTCCCTTTCTTTCACCAAATTAAGGAAGTTTTTTGTTATTTCACTAAAAAGACTTTCTAATCCTTTCTCTCTTTCCATGCTTTCAGGAACTCCTAGAACCCGTATGTTGGGTCATTTGATAGTATCCTGTAGATTCCCAACAGTGTTTTTTAGTTTTCTAATTTCCTCTTGTTTTTTGTCTGATTGTATAAATTCCTGCAATTTGTTTTCTAAGTTGGGTATTCTTTATTCTGCTTCACTGATTCTGTTGTTAAGGCTTTCCACTGCGTTTTTTGTTTGTTCTATTGAATTCTTCATTTCCAATATTTCATTTTGCTATCTTTTTTAGATCTTAATTTTGTGGAAGAAATTTTATTTCATATCATGTACTGATTTCATTGGTTTGTGCATTTGCTTTTGAATACTTCTAAGTAATCCTATGATCAATTTTTTGAATTCCATTTCTGGCATTTCTTCAAACTCGTCAGCTTCACAGTCTAGTATTGAAGTGTTGTATTCTTTTGGGGGCAACATGTTGTGTTCCTTATTCTTGTTTCTTGAATTAGTGTGCTTATTATTCAGCATTTGTGGAGATACTTGCTGGTTTCTTTCTTTTTCTTTCTTTTTTTTTTTTTTTTGTGGGGGCTTTTAACTTTGGAGTATGTGGCTTTTAGGATATGCCTTGAGGTGTGTGGTGGGTGTAGCCAGGGAGCTCTGATCAGTGCTCCAAGTTGAAGGGAGTGTTAAGGTGACACCTAAGGTGACACCCAGGTTGCATGTGGTAAATTTCTCTCTCTTTTTAATCAGAGGTAAGGTTTTTCTGTTCTATTGTTGTAGACTCAGCTCATTTCCTCTCCTCAAAGGAGACCAGTTCTTGGCACTAGCCCCAGTGGGTATAATCTTCGTCTGCACTTCCACAAGGACCACTCAAAGGATCTGTGCAGTCTTCAGTGTAAGCAGATTCCCTAGCAATGTCCCTCACCAGGGAACCAGGGAGCCCTGAGCCTGTGGAGCCTCTTGCAGTGACTGCCCAAAATCCCAGCCACACGCTGAGCCTTCCCATGCAGCCTCAAGGTTTTCAAAGCTCCGCAGTCTCAGTGTTTTTGCAGTCGTGGCACATAATCCTCCCACAGTCATGAGCACCCAGCTCCCTGTCCGTTCTCCCCACCAGACTCAGGAGTCTAGACTCTGCTCATTGCTGGGTGCAGACATGAACTGGTGTAGCTGTTATGCATGACCAAAATGGCGCATTACAGGACACCATTGCAGGGTGATTGGGGAGAGAGAAATTTACCCCCTCCTTTTCCACCTCTAGTTTGGCAGGTACACTATCCCCTATAGGGCTACAAGCCAGATTCCCTCCTGGGTTTTCCTGCAGCTTTATTGCCAGTGGATTGGACTGCTGCAGTCTGGTCTCACCTCATTCTCCAAAACTGGTGCAGAGGCGCTCAGCTGCTGGGGTCCACACCTTCCACATAGGTCTTCTGTGTCCTTCTAATTTGCATGGAGAAACCTCTGTTGTTTTCTCCCTAATTCTTCCCTGAGACTATACTCTCTCCACCTTTTTAAAGCTATATTCTCCTAGACTAGAGTGGTAATCTCCCTCCCTACTCTGCCATCTTAATTCATACCATGAACCATAACTAGGCTCTTTGATTAATATGGATGCTTAGGAGCATATTGATGAGTTTGAAGTTTGATTGCTTCTTGCCATTCATATGCTAAGAGGTCTTTGTCTTATTATTAAATAAACCTAATTGAGAGTCTTGAATTATAAGGCTCCTGATTAAAGGCTCAATAAAACATGAACTGGGTTGTCTTACTTTTTTGCAATCAAGATATCCTATTGGCATTAAAAATAAGGGAAAGATTAAATCAGAATATTGTCAATTAGCTTTCAGGCCTCTACTTTAAAACTGTGCTACCTGTCTTGTGTGAAATAAAATAGAATCCTAGTGCAACATTTCAACACTCTCATGTTTTCCTTCCACATAAAAAGTACCGAATTCCAGAGCCATCATTTTGTATGGGTGAGTGGGTGTTCTTAGGTTGTGGAGTTGGCATTAGAAGGACACCCTGTAATGCAAAAATGTTTATTTTTAAATAAAATGCAGTTTTAATTTTTTTTTTTAATTTGCGATGCAGAGAGGTGGAGAGACAGATAGAGCTCCCATCTTCTGATTCGCTTCCTAAATGTCACAATGTCCATGGTCTGCACTAGCAGGAAGTTGGATGTAGGAGCCGGAGCTGCACCAAACCCAGGCACTCTGATGTGGGTTAACCGGTGGCTTTGATTGTGGTTCCCAAATTCCACAAAATGTGTAGTTCTCACTTCTGAGTCTTTACTCAGATGATGGCAATCATCATCATGCTTAATTTTAAAAAAAAGATTGTTTATTTGTTTGAAAAACAGTTACATAAAGAGAGACAGTGGGCAAGAGTAATCTTCCATCCCTTGGTTCACTTCCTGATTGGCCTCAACAGCTGGGGCTGGGCCAGGCTGAAGCCAGGCACCTGCAGTTCCATCCAGGTCTCTCTCATGGATGGCAGGTGCTACCATCTTCCACTGTTTTCCCAGGTATTTTATCAGGGAGCTAGACAGGAAGCAACCCAGACTCAAATTGGCATTTATATGGGATGCTGGTGCTCCAGGTGGCAGCTTCATCCCCTGTGCTACAATATCGGCCCCCCTGTTAGGTTGAGCAACAGAAACCATATCAAGGTAGAAGCTAGTCTTGACCAGTAGATATCAAAAGTTGTTTAAATGAAAATCATGGAGTGATTTGATCAGTCTTTCTAGCATTCTGCTTTGGAATGCTGCTTGTTCTGAAGAGGAGACCCGTGTAAAACTTCCTTACCCACAACCTCTTTTAGTCACAATCCTAGGGAAATAACCGCTTCGACTAGCTGTGTTCTGAGAAGGTTTGGAAGTGAGTTGGAAATATCTCCTGGCACTTTGAAGACATTCTGTTCTCCAGCAGTTATTAGATAAGATGAAAGTATGTACAGATTTCCTGGTACCAGCCACGATTCTAGCAACAGTTGTAAATCAATTGAGTACATTCCTCCAAACTAATCACACCCTTATTGGTTTTTTTTTTTTCTTTTTCGTTTCATGTCCAAAAGTGGTTTTAATAACTTCCTCATGAGTGTGTAGGTAATACTCTCTGTGAATTGTATTCTCTCTGAGTAATAGGGCATGAAATCATCAAAGTGATGTTTTCAATTATATTTATTTTTAATGATTTATCTATATATTTGAAAGACAACATTAGAGGTGGAGACATACACATACAGACATACATGTGTTGGGGCAGGGAGAGAAGAAAAGAGAGATAGAGATAGAGATAAAGATAGAGGTAGAGACATAATCTTTCATGACTGGGTCACTTCCCAAATAGCCACAACAGTTGGAGATGGGCCAGACTGAAGCCAGGAGTCAGGAACTCTATCTGGGTCTCTTCCTGGCTGGCAGGGACCCAAGCATTTGGGCCATCTTTCATTGCCTTTCCAAGTGCATTAACAGGCAGCTGGAGAGGATGCAGAGCAGCCAGGACTCGAACCAGTGCTCAGATATGGGATGCCAGCATCATAAGCTGTGACTTAACTTATTGTGCCATAACCCACACCCTTGGCACTAAATTCAACAAATGAATAATCCTGTTTGTGATTTCACTGTTTGAGCTGACTTGAGAGCAGGTGCCTTCAATGCCGGGCCATTGCCAATAAAAAGCTCTTTTTACAAAACCCTATGCATTTTTATTTAGCTAAGGCTGAAACCACAATCAAGGTAACTTTCAGCGGGTGAAGTTATTGAATATGGATAATCATTGAAGACTCTGGAGTTGATGGGAAAGGCTTCTTAGGAGGCAGCTTCAGTTGCAATGTAACTCAACTTGTGCTGTGTTTCAAAGTGGCCCTACTATCATTTTCATTAAGACACCTTCCCAAGTTCCTGAAGTATTTAGGAACACTGGTTACCCAAACATCTTTAATGGTCTCTGATTAGGATTTTGAGATGTAGACTGCAGAATTCTTTCTATTTTAAGCAGAGAGAGATCTACTGAAGAATGTTTTGTGGCTTATAGAATCCTCAGAGGAGTTAGGGGTGAGTGGAGTTGCTACACACAGCCTAGAAGGAGGGCAGCTAAGGGAAAAACTCAACTCCAAGACTCTTCCAGTGGAGACTCTGTAGAGACTGGCTCATGCCACTTGGCACCTATGACAACAGGAAGCAGGTGCTAGAATCTGTCAGGGCTATCTCCTCTTCTGTGTTTGTACTGGTACAATGTGCCTATCCCCCTTGCAGCCTCAAGATGCTGCTGCTCCCCTCATTCTCTATAAGAGTTCCTTTCTAGAAAATTCCAGAATGCTAGTTGCAAATGAGCTTCTTAAATTGACTTCAAAATTTTCAGACATCACTCTTTGTGAATACTTGAAGGGTGCTGTGTTGTTCAATCCAAAGCACAATGCCTTGTGGACATACATAGACCATGACCAGCTAATTTGTTTCTACTGAGTAGTCTAAGGAAGTCTAAGTAGTTTAATTAAAATGGTCCAAATACTTAAGTATTACAAATATGGTCCAATGTGCCAGTGCCATGGCTCACTAGGCTAATCCTTCGCCTGCAGCACCAGCACCCCGGGTTCTAGTCCTGGTTGGAGCACCAGTTCTGTCCCAGTTGCTCCTCTTCCAGTCCAGCTCTCTGCTGTGGCCTGGGAAGGCAATGGAGGATGGCCCAAGTGCTTGGGCTCTGCACCCACATGGGAGACCAGGAGGAAGCACCTGGCTGCTGGCTTTGGATCGGAACAGCGTAGCGGCCACTTGGGGAGTGAACCAACGGAAGAAAGACCTTTCTCTATGCCTCTGTCTCTATCTCTCTCTCTGTCTAACTCTGTCTGTAAAAAAAAAATATGGTCCAATGGCATAAGAATATAGCAACATGAACTAGAAAATCATCAAGCTCAAAGAAATTTATTTGTGAATATGAAGCTTGATCTCTGTAGGGTTCTGTCCAGCAGGTCAAGCTATGTTGAGATGTGATGCCTTATACATTGGGCTGTTCCTAGATATCAAGATGACTGTAAACATGAATATCTGCCAAAAAGTAAGGAAATATATGAGAGGTGGATATTATATTTTTATGTTCTCCTTAAAATTATAAATTGCTAAAGGGATTATTTAAATTTACTATGCTATAATTTTTTAAAAGCATTTATTTATTAATTTGAAAGGCAGAGTTACAGAGAGAGAGAAGGAGAGAGAGAGAGAGAGAGAGAGAAAGAGAATCTTCCATCTGCTGGTTTACTCCCTAAATAGCTGCAACAATAGCTTGGGCTAGCCAAAGCCAGGAGCCAAGAGTCAAGAGCTTCATCCAGGTCTCCTACATGGGTGCTAAGGCCCAGGGATTTGGGCCACCTTTGGCTGCTTTCCCAGGTGCATTAACAGGGAGCTGGATTGGAAGTGGAACAGCTGAGACTTGAACTGGCACCCCTATGGGGTACTGGCACTGCAGGCCATGGCTTAACCTGCTGAGCCACAGTGCCAGTCCCCTATGCTATAATTTCTTTTCATCTACTAGCAATGTACCAATTCTTTTAACTTAAAAACTTGTAAATTTTCTAGCCTTTTTATTTGTAAACTGTGGAAATTTGATTCAATAAATAAATTAAAAGATAAATACCTATAAAATACCAATGGGACATTTGATAACCTGAAGGAATGATGAAAAATACAAGGAATGCAACTCCACCCTGAAAACCCCTTCATACTGTGTAGAAATAACCTCGGGTTTATAGAAAGAGAATTTCATGAAGATGAGTAATGTGCTTTTTCCTCACTTGGTACTGATTATCTTCCCTTTTCACTGAATAATTCAAGTCTGAACCTAATAAAATCATTTATTAACTGTTTATAGTGTGCAGTATCCTGTGCTAGATGTTGAGAAGGATTTTAGGAGAATTCATATGCAGTTTTCACAGAATATTAACCATAACTGTAGGTACTGGATCATAGCAAATTCTTCAATATATATTTACATTTAATATGAAGCATCTAAAAGATAACTAGGAGAATATATAGTTTTCTCATTTAGGTACATCATATATTTTACAGATCATATTCTATTAATGGAATATAAAAATCTTTTAAAAAAGATCTCCAAAGTTATTAATTTAAGGGAAGTTTCTCCCAAAGGTGTAATGTCTGTTTCGTAAAAAAAATGCATAAACTAGTCCATGCACAACATGAATTTGAATCTCTAAACGTGAGTCCATGCTAAGCCTTGTCTGTAGTCAGAGAAGACTGCTTAACTTGCCATTTGTTATCTAATTTTCCTATTGTTGGGTAATCAAATGGCTTGTTTTTCTGCCAAATGAATAAAGCTGTACAACTCAAATCATCAGCCAGAAGGATCAAAATCACAGTTAAACTATTTTCTGGCACAATTGTCCCTAAAAGTACCATGAAGTTTCAGTATGTGCCCCATTTCCAATAATCAGACAGAAGTCCTCCCAGTTTGACTTTCTGTGATTTCTGTTACCTGAAGTAAACAGCAACTTGAAAATACTACATGGGAAATTCCAGAAATAAACAATTCATAGAGTGTGGTTAGGTTAATCTGCCTGCCGCACCAGCATCCCATGTGGGTGCCAGTTCTGGTCCCGGCTGCTCCTCTCCCGGTCCAGCTCTCTGTTGTGGCCTGGGAAAGCAGTAGAAGATGGCCCAGGTGCTCGGGACCTTGCACCCACATGGGAGACCAGGAGGAAGCACCTGGCTCCTGGCTTTGGATCGGCGCAGCTCCGGACGTTGCAGCTATTTGGGGAGTGAACCAGTGGAGGGAGGACCTTTCTCTCTGTCTCTCCCTCTCACTGTCTGTAAATCTACCTCTCAAACAAATAAATAAAATCTTTTAAAAATAAAACACGATTCGTAGGTTTTAAATTGCAAGTCATTCTGAGCAGTATGAAGAAAGCTTCTGCCATCTACCTGGATGTGAATCACGCTTTTGTCCTGTGTATCCACACTGTATGTGCTATCTTCCTGTGAATCACTCAGCTGCTTCAGTTCAGACTGATGGTTGTTGTATCAAGGTGCTACATATGCATACATCATTCACCACCCTTTTTGTGAGATTTATTTTGTTTATTTGAAAGGCAGAGAGGAAGAGAGAGAAAGAGCAAGCAAGCGAGTGCATTCATCCACTGGGTCTCTCCCAAATGGCTTAAACAGCTGGGGCTGTGCCAGGAGCTTCTTCCAGGTCTCCCACAGGGTGCAGAAGTCCAAGCACTTGGCCCATTTTCTGCTACTTTCCCAGGAAGCTTAGCAGACAGCTGTATTAGAAGTGGAGCAGCCGGGCTTGGAGCCAGTGCACATGTGGGATACAAGGGACAGCTTTACCTTCTATGCCACTGCCAGTCCCCATTCACCACTCTTCATCTCATCACAAAGGTATTGCATCATCTCATCACAAGAAGAAAGGTGAATACAGTCCAATAAAATATTTTTGGAGAAACCACATTCACATGACTTTTATGACAATGTATTGTGATAGTTGTTCTATTTTATTAGTGGTCATTGTTAATCTCCTACTGTGCCTAATTTATAAATGAAACTTTGTTATAGTCATGTAGGACATGGGGTGTTTTTAGGGCATGTACTAGCTGCAGTTTTGGGAATTTACTGGGGGATGTTGGAACACATTCCCTGCAGATAAAAGGAGACCACTGTAATAACTGCTATTCTAGGTTAGATCCATGAGTTCAATAGTCCATAATTTGTTATTAAAGTTGTGTTTCCTTAAGATCTGATTTTCAAGCCAAACTAATGGTGTTGAAACTAGATGCATATTACATTCACCTGGGATTTTTGAGCACCCAGGTGCTCTGATTTAATTTGTCTAGGAAGTAGCCTGTACATTGATATTTTTCTGAGGCTCTTAAGTGATCAAATTAAGTAGCCAGATATATTGTGTGGGCATTAATTTCAAAAAGTTGCAAACACAAAAACTATACCATCTCATTTCTCCTAGCAAACTCTATCCCTTATCTATGAATGTATCAAGCCTTCCAATCTGCATTTATTTTCAGCATTTATCATATCAAGTTTACAGAATTATTACTATTTACATTATTTAAGGTTTATTTATTTAATGTCAGTATTTCACAGTCAGCTACTGTATGTTTTTTTAAGATTTACTTTTTAACATTTTAATGAATACAAATTTCATGCATTTCTTAAGTACAATGAGGATTTACTTATTTGAAAGGGAGATTTATAGAGAGGGAAGGACAGAGTCAAAAAGAAAGAAAAAAGATAGAGATGATAGAGGGAGATGGAGATAGAGGGAGAGGGGAGGAGAGGAGAGGAGAGGAGAGGAGAGGAGAGGAGAGGAGAGGAGAGGAGGGGAGGGGAGGGGAGAGGAAAGGAGAGGAGAGGATGGGAGGGGAGGGGAGAGGAGAGGAGAGAATTTTCTATCAGTGGGTTCATTCACCAAATTGTTGCAAAGGCAAGGGCAGGGCCAGGCTCAAGCCAGGGGCCTAGAACTATATCCTGGTCTCCCATGGGGGTAGCAGGGGCACAAGCACTTGAGATATCTTCTTTTGTTTTCCCAAGCACATTAGCAGGGAGCTGGATCAGAAGTGGAGACAGGACTCAAATTTGTGCCCATATGGGAGGCTGGCATTGCAAGAGGAGGCTTAACCTGCTGTGGCACAACATCAGCCCCAGTGATTCTATTTGATATGAACATGCACTTTTAGATTTTTTGTTTTGTTTCATGCTTTAACAAAATATTATGACATTCTATACAGATGTAGTGGATTGGCACACAATAAGTGATCTGTTCTCTTTTTAGTGACCCTTGCATTTGGATGCTGGACAACAGACTGAACTTTCCAGATATGGTTGGAACTGGGGTTCTGGATGGAGCTTAGGTTTAGCCAAATAAGGTAAGCTTTGCATGACACTTAGAAGGTGGAACCCAAGCTTTTGCAGAAACCACTGTTGTTGCTGCAAAGTTCATTTCATTTTCTGAAGCAAGGGGCAGTGGTTTCAGCTTCCCATCTTTTACTTTGCAGTTGTGCAGAGGCAGGGCTTGAGATACCCATTTTGCTGATGTGGTTTATAATAAGCTAGGTGTAATCATGCAAGCGACTGTAGAAGTAGCTAAGGCTTCCTGATCATAACATGTACCTGAATGAGTCAGCTTTCTGAATCCTGGCAGTGAGGGTGAAATTCATGACGTGGTACCTTCCTGATAGTAGTGGCAGGGCTCCCTTGGTAGCCCAACTCATGGTGTCTTTGGAATTCATTCCTGGAAGATATGTGATATGTTTAAATGTGTGCTCAATTGTCCTGACTAGAGAACACTAAATTTCAGTTTCTTTAATATGACATTTCTTCTATTTCTATTCTATTTTTACTGATGCACTATAGCCAACAATTAACAAAGTATTCCTGCTTTGTTTATATTGTATAGTTTCATTAAGTTGTAATATAATAGTTCTCACCCCATAGAGTTAAGCCAGGAGGAGTGAAACACAGAGGCAAACTTGGAGCAACATCTTGTCTTCAGAAAATAGACTATAAGCAATTCTTATGACCCTGCCTTGATTTTAGTATGTCTTTAAGATAAATTGTTCAAACGACCTCATTAGTGATTTGGGAGGTTTATTAATTTCCTGTTCTAGAAAGTTAATCATAGCCACTTGGCTGCTAAAATCCAAAGCACTTTTGACATACACCTCAGTTTTTCACTCGGATCAAAAGTATGGTGAGACAGATCTTCAGAAAAGATTTAAGAAGAAGTTGCTAGAGATACAGTACCATGACACTGACAACCACACCCACTGACTGGCCCAGGAAGGAAGCTCCAAGGAATGTGCTTGGGGATCGAGCAGGCAGTTAGTGTCAGGAGAGACTCACGTCAGAGTCTGCAATAAAAATACAGAACACACAGTGATACCTGACTTTCAGATAAACAACCAATAAGTTTTATTATACGGAACATTCAGTTTGCAACATCGGGGACATACTTAAACTAAAATGAAAAATCCAGTGTTTATCTGAATTCAAGTTTCTCTGGGAGGGTCCTGTGAGTTATCTGGCAGCCGTGTGTTGCAGCTGGGAACAATAAGCAACCCACAAGCTTCAGGTTCACTTGCAGCATCCCCATCTCCAGAGCAAACAAAGCAGGGCTGGAGCTCTAGAATGTGCTAAGTGCTCATGAGGATTTCAAGACTGGGGCTCACTTTCTGGAAGCAAGTCTGAAAATGGCCCTGTGTTGTCATGCATGATCGTGAGAACCTATGTACTCATATGGGCTTGTGTTATCAGAGGGATAGAGGAAGGACCCTGGTGTGAGATTATGCCTTTGGGCTTGACTTCCTAATCGTGCTTGGCTATGAGTGACCTTGATTTAAAAGCCTAGGATTGCAATAATATTTATGGGAGCCAAACTGTGCTCTGTGGCCTTCTTTGGATGCTAATGAAAGCAAGGAAGCAGGCTGCTCATTGTATGTGCAAATCGCTGAAGCTTAACTCTTTCTCTGGGTTTTATCTGTGCCTTGCCTGGTGCTCTGGTTACCTGCTGTTCCTTGGCTGTTTCCTTTTCATCATTTTCATCCTTTGCCGTGCTGAGATCCATCATGAGTGTAATCTTTCCTGTAAGTCACGGCCAATGACAAGGTGTGACACCTGTGGTGCATTTGGGGAACCCAAGCCCATTATTTTATAAGTATATAATTTTCATTTCCTTCCAAATTGGAGTATTTCTGTCAGTTTCAGACCCAAAGCCCTTTTACTGTGTTAGCATCTTCCTTCATGTCATATACAGAACTTTGGAAAGTCCTGATTAATATAACCATTTCAACTACACTGCAGAATATTAACAGCACTGAGTTTCCATTCCTTATTGTGTCTTATGCATCATTTATAAGATTTCCCAATAAAGCTGTGACAAATAAGGCCATGGTTAAGCACAGACTGCGAAGTGTTTATACCTTGACACTCAGCATAGCATTGCTTTGCTTTTGACTTTTGTCCTCCATTCCTTCCCTATTTTTTGTTTTCTTTTTAATGATCTGTGATTGCTTTAAAATTTAGTGTATATGGATGATATGGTAACCTTTCCTTTTTGATTCAACATTTAGAAGAACTTTAGTATGGAAATTTGTTGCACTTTTTGAAAGTTTAAATGTATGTCCATATTTTCACATAATGCTTTTTTCTTCCTTAAAATGATGTCTCTTATTCAAATTAATCTGGATCAAAAATAAAAGATAAGTTCTATTTTCGTGTGATATACATGGAGGTAGGAATTTTTTGGCTTTGTCATAGTAAGTTGGAAATATGTGTTTTTTGAGGGGATAAATATATGTGGCATTAAAAAGTCTAAGCTGGTTTTAGATCTTTAATTAATCTCCCAGTTACTTCCAAATATGTAAGTACATCTCCAGTTTGCAAGTCTCTCCTCAATTCTTATTCATATATTAGACATCTTCTTTTGGATCATAACAGAAATCTTAAATTCAATATCTTCTTGATACTTCTTTCACATTATATCCTTTCGAGTTGCTCATGGCCAAAACATAAGAAACCTATTTTCACTTCCTCCAAATCCATCTATAATAAGTCCTTTCACTGATTCCTTTTCCAAAGAATGTGTGCTATCTGTTTCTACTATGGTCCCTGCTTGGGTCATGCTCTACCCCCAACGCCTCATCCATTCTGTATTCATTATCCACAACAATCCTTTAAGAATGTAGTATGTGCATGGAAACTCACTCCCAAGTCCTACAAACACTTTGACTTCTTACCAACACTGTGTGTAGACTGCCCCTCCTTTACTCCTCTTCATGTCAGATGTGCCATTGCAAAACCTCTGTCTGCTCATGCGGCCTCAGTCATACTGTCCTTGAACATGTGAATCCTTTCACTGGATTCCAGCCTTGTACCCTCTCTAGCTCCAAAGAGGACCTGTGCTCTCCTACGGGCAGGAAGTCATACGTACCTTATTTATCAATGTGTGCTCCAGAAGCCAGCCTGGATCATAATTGGAAACCCAATTACTATTCAGGAAATGAGTAGATCAATTGCTAAAAATTATTGAAAATGAATCTTGACGTGAATGGAAGGGGAGAGGGAGTGGGAAAGGGGAGTGTTGCGGGTGGGAGGGAAGTTATGGGGGGGAAGCCATTGTAATCCATAAGCTGTACTTTGGAAATTTATATTCATTAAATAAAAGTTAAAAAAAATTAAGCAACTCTAATTAGTAAACCCTCAAGTGGTTAATGTATTTTCAAATAATATTGATAGATTCATACTCAATAGATTACCAACTACTTAATTGAAAATATTTTTCTTTTATAATTAGCCTTTATTAAAACTAGTATGAAAAGCAATCATTTTTAAAATAAACAATAAAATTACTGTAGGATAAGTTCACTTTGATGCTTAAAACTTTGGTTTTGATATTGTATCTTTAAAAGTGTGTTTTGCTAACCCAATGTTGGTGGGAATGCAAACTGGTTGAGCCACTATGGAAGTCAGTCTGGAGATTCCTCAGAAACCTGAATATAACCCTACCATACAACCCAGCCATCCCACTCCTTGGAATTTACCCAAAGGAAATTAAACTGGCAAACATAAAAGCTTTCTGCACCTTAATGTTTATTGCAGCTCAATTCACAATAGCTAAGACCTGGAATCAACCCAAATGCCCATCAAGAGTAGACTGGATAAAGAAATTATGGGGCATGTACTCTATAGAATACTATACAGCAGTCAAAAACAATGAAATCCAGTCATCTGCAACAAAATGGAGGAATCTGCAACACATCATGCTGAGTGAATTAAGCCAGTCCCAGAGGGACAAATATCATATGTTCTCCCTGATCAGTGACAACTAACCAAGCACCAAAAAGGAAACCTGTTGAAGTGAAATGGACACTATGAGAAACAGTGACTTGATTGGCCCTTGTCCTGACTGTTGATATACAACTTACTACTTTATCCCTTTTAGTATTTTTGTCCTACTTAATACTATTGGTTGAACTATGTAATTAACACACAGTTATTCTTAGGTATTTAAATTTAACTGAAAAGTGATCTCTGTTAAATGAAAGAGTGGGAATAAGAGAGGGAGGAGATGTACAATTTGGGACATGCTCAAGCTGACTTGCCCCAAATGGTAGAGTTATAAATGTGCCAGGGGATTCCAATTCAATCCCATCAAGGCAGCATGTACCAATGTCATCTCACTAGTCAAAGTGATCAATTTCAGTTCACAATTGATCATACTGATAGGTCTAAGAGTCAAAGGGATCACATAAACAAGACTAGTGTCTGATAATACTAACTGATAGAATAAAAAAGGTAGAGAATGATCCAACATGGGAAGCAGGATACACAGCAGACTCATAGAGTGGCAGATGTCCTAAATGGTACTCTGGCCTCAGAATCAGCCCTTAAGGCATTCGGATCTGGCTAAAGAGCCCATGAGAGTATTTTAGGCATGGAAAGCCCAGACACTTTGGCAAAAAAAACAAAAAACAACAACAACAAAAAAAAGAACAACAACAACAAAAAAACCTAAATGAAAGATCTCTGTGAGTGAGATCCCAGTAGAAAGAACAGGCCATCAAAGAAGGAGGTACCTTTCTCTGAAGGGAAGAGAGAATTTCCACTTTGACTATGACCTTGTCTAAATAAGATCAAAGTTGGCGAACTCAAAAGGCTTCCATAGCCTTGGTAACTCATGACAAGAGCCTAGGGAGATTACTGACACCATAAACAAGAGTGTCAATTTGTTAAGTCAACAACAGGAGTCACTGTGCACTTACTCCCCATGTCCCCATGTAGGATCTCTGTCCTTAATGTGTTGTTCAATGTGAATTAATGTTATAACTAGTACTGAAACAGTATTTTACACTTTATGTTCTGTGTGGGTGCAAATTGTTGAAATCTTTACTTAATATATACTAAATTGATCTTCTGTATATAAAGATAATTGAAAATGATTCTTGATGTGAATGGAATGGGTGAGGGAGCGGGAGTTGGGAGGGTTGTGGGTGAGAGGGAAGTTATGGGTGGGAAAAAGCCATTGTAATCCATAAGCTGTACTTTGGAAATTTATATTTACTCAATAAATGTTTTTTTTTTAAAGTGTGTTTTGAATTTCCAAAATTACAGAACCAAAGGAGACCTATCTTGTAATGGATCAATTTGAATTTATTGTGATATCTTAAATAACAACATCAGTGGTGTATTAGAAAAGATTGGTTCAAATCTGCTTAAGGTATTAACTATATTTTGTAAACACCTGAGTTTGGTCGTATGTGTTCCTAGATGCCATTTTGTTAAGGCTCAAAGCAAACTACTTCTGAGACTTTTTTCTTCAGCTATACAAAGAAAGGTTGAATGTCAGGGCTGGCACTGAGACCCAGCTTTAGAGTTAGCCACCACTTGTGATGCCAGCACCCCTTGTCAAAGTCCCAGTTTAGAGCCTGGCTGCTTCACTTCTGATGGAGCTCCCTGCTAATGCACCTGAGAAAGCAGCAGAGGATGGTTCAAGTGCTTGGCCCCTACCACCCTTGCGGGAGACCCAGATGTAGTTCCAGTCTCCTGGCTTCAGCCTTGGCCAGAATTGACTTTTGTGGCCATTTGAGGAGTGACTCAAGAGATGGAAGATTTCTCTCTCTCCATCTTTACTCTTTCTCTTTCACTCAGCTATTCCAGTAAATAAATGTTTTTAAATAAAGGAAGTATGATGTTTTAGTATATTAAACTATTTCTATAGAGTACATGCCCCATAATTTCTTTATAATTTTAGGAAACTATGGGACAGATGTCCCCAAAGAACAACAGCCACACGGTTCTCTGAAAAAATCTTCTCTCTGTGAACTGGAAGTAAATATAAATCTCATTAGCCTATGTACCTGGAAAAATTATAATGTCATAGACATATAAAAATAGTTAATCTTTTTTTTTAAAATACTTCTATTCAGGGGCCGGTGCTGTGGCACAGCGGGTTAAAGCCCTGGCCTAAAGCCCTGGCATCCCATATGGGTGCCGGTTCGAGTCCTGGCTGCTCCTCTTCAAATCCAGCTCTCTGCCATGGCCTGGGAAAGCGGTAGAAGATGGCCCAAGTCTTTAGGCCCCTGCACCGATGTGGGTGACCCAGAAGAAGCTCCTGGCTCCTGGCTTCGGATCGGCACAGCTCTGGCCATTGTGGCCATCTGGGGAGTAAACCAGCAATGTAACTCTGTCTTACAAATAAATAAAAGAAATTAAAAAAAAAAAACTTGTATTCAATGCATTATGTCAGTTACAGAATTTGAAATATTTGTAAATTAAACTTACAGAATAATAAATAAGTGTTTGATAGACATAATAAAATGGATACAAATATACTTCCCATTAAACACTTGGTAGCTCCAAAGGCAAGTAGGAATTTTGACATTTGCTTCCCTTTTAATAATATGCAAAATCCAAACGTATCTTATGATGTCACACAAAAATAAATCACTTATATTTTTATAGCAGCTTATCTTTTTATTTATTTAATGTATACAAATTTCATGTATTTCCTATAAACAGATTCGGGAACATTGCAATACTTCTCATGCTACCCTCCCATCTACACTCCTGCCATTCTTCTTCCTCCCTCTCCTACTCCCATTCTTAATTTTTATAAAGATCTATTTTCAGTTTACTTTATACTCATAAGATTAACTTTTCACTAAGTAAAGAGTTCAACAAATAGTATGAAGAATAAAACACTGTTCCTCAACAGTTGAGACAAGAGCTCTGAACATCATCGGGTCTCAAAATGTCCATTCAACTCCTATACATTATATTTTTGGTACTTGATTAGTTATCACGTATTAGGGGAAACATGATATTTGTCTTTTTGGGACTAGCTTATTTCACTATGTATATAGTTTTCAGTTGCATCCATTTTCTTGCAGAAGATAGGACTTCATGTTTTTACCCCAATATGTAGTATTCCAAAGTGTATGTATACCATAATTTTTGAGAGGTCACTAGTTGACCCCTAGCAAGCATTCAAAATAATTATTGTAGTGTCCTATAATGACAGTGTCAACAACAGGAGTCACTGTGCACTTACTCCTCATGTAGGATCTTTGTCCTTAGTGTGCTGTACATTGAGATTTAATGCTATAACTAGTATTCAAACAGTATTTTTCACTTTATGTTTCTGTGTGGGAGCAAACTGTTGAAATCTTTACTTAATGTATGCTAAACTGATCTTCTGTATATAAAGAGAATCGAAAATGAATCTTGATATGAATGGAAGGGGAGAGGGAGTGGATAAGGGGAGGGTTGCAGGTTGGAGGGAAGTTATGGGGGGGAAGCCATTGTAATCAATATTCTGTACTTTGAAAATTTATATTCATTAAATAAAAGTTAAAAAAATGAAACTATAAATGCAAAACATGGTATGCTTTATAGAAAAATATAGAAAAATTGATGAAAATGTGGAATATTTATTTATTAATGATTTATTTTATTTGAAAGGCAGAATTACAGAGAGAGAGAGAGAAAGAAAAATGTTCCATCTATTGGTTCATTTCACAAATGGCTGCAACAGCTAGGGCTGGACCAGGCTGAACCAGGAGCCAAGTGGTTTGTCCAGCTCTCCTACTTGGGCACTTGGGTTCAGGAGACAAAATACTTGGATCATCTTCCATTGCATTCCCAGGTGCATTAGCAGAAAGCTGGATCAGAGGCGGAGATGCCAGGACTTGAAGTGACTTCTATATAGGATGCCAATGAGACAGGTGGCAGCTTAACCCACTATTGCCACAATGTCAGTCTGGAAACTGGAATATTTAAGTTGAAAGTTAACAGTTTATAATTTAGGACAAAGTAAAATAATTAGCATACATCACTCAAGAGCCAATTAATTGCTTTCAGTCCTTTAAATACTGCAACAGACCACATTTCCACCAATATTAATTATTCATCAAGACAACGCTTTTTGGAAAGGGCATTTGACACAGTCCATAGTGTTTGAGGAGTTGGAGCCCTGGCTCCACTGCTAATTCTGGTTTCTTGCTAATACACACACTAGGAGGCAGCAGGTAATAGCTCAGGTTAGAAAGGCTGTCTCCCATATTGAATTTGATCACCTAAACTGTATTATAGTTTAAATGTTTGAAACGCTAAAGATTGTCACTATGATTTCTGTCAGTTTGATAAGATCTTATCTGTTTTTCCAAATCCTGTAATCCATCGCCAAGGATCCAGCACCATCTGTCTCCAATTGTAATCCTGTATTGAGTGATTGGAGCTAATTTAATAGCATGAAAGTTATAACAATTCTACCATAAGCTTAAAGGCAAAAGAAGTTCTTGGCTTTGTTTCCAGGGACAATGATTAGTCAAATGTATTACTCATCGTATAACTCAGAATTTGCCTTTGAGTGTATAACATTACATTTATTTATTTCGGTTAAATATAAATAGAATACATGCTTGACATTCTTTTTTCATATAAACCATTTACTCAAAATGACAACTATACAAGGGTAGCTTTAAACACTCATGAAAAAAAGGAATTAAAAGATAATTTTATTTTTGCATAAAAACATTTTAAAATCTATGCATACTTTTTTTTAGTAACACATATTTTCCATGAATTTTTAAGGCCACTCATTTGTAGGGTAAAAATGATGAATTTTTGAGGGATTTTTACAAAAATATAAACAGGTTTTATAAGAGCCATTAAAGGATATTTTTATTAAACATTCTAAGCACAAATTAAAAACAATTAGTTTAAGTAACATTGGATAAAATAACGAATAATAGTTGTAAATATTTTCATTTGAAAAGTGTATTTATAATTACATTTGAAACATAAATGTGTAACGTAAGAGATAACATTGTGGTTTTATTTAAAATTTTTGCTAATGCTTGCTTCAGAAGCACATGTACTAAAATTGGAGTATACAGAGAAAATTAGCATGACCCCTGTGCAAGGATGACCTGCAAATTTGTGAAGTATTGAATATTCAAAAAAAGTTTAACTGATGCATAAAAATTATATATATTCATTGAGTAATATGCAATTTTATTTTTTAAAAATTTACTTGTTATACAAGTTTCATTATATCTCCTACATAAACATTTAGCAACATAGTGATACCTCCCACCCTATCCTTCCTCCCACCCATGCTCCAACCTTTCTTCTTCCTCCCTCTCCCATTTCCACTCTTAATTTTTTACTAAGATATACTTTAAGTTTACTGAATGATCATAAAGTTAACTCTACATTAAGAGTTCAGCAAATAGTATGAAGACAAAAAAAAGTCTCTTAAAAGAAGAGACAAGGGCTCTAAACAACCATCCAATCTCAAAATGTCCATTTAATTCCAATACTTTTCATTTTAGATAATTTATTAGTTACCACAGATCAGGGAGAACATATAATATCTGTCTTTTGGGGATTTGTTTATTTCACTAAGTATAATGGTTTCCACTTGCATCCATTTTGTTGTAAAAGACAAGATTTCATTTTTTTAATAGCTGAATAGTACTCCATAGTGTATATACATCACAACTTCTTTTTTTTTTTAATCAATAGTTGATGGACATCTGGGTTGATTCCATATCTTAACTATTTTAAATTGAGTTGTAATGAATATGGGGTACAGATTACTTGTTCATTTGCTAATTTCTTTTGGTTTAGGTAAATTCTAAGGAGTGGGATGGCTGGATCATATGGTAGGTAAAATCACATTTCTGAGGTACTCCAATACTGCATTCCATAGTGGCTGAACCAGGTTTCATTCCCATCAACAGTGGATTAGGGCACCTTTCACCTCACATCCTCACTTTGTTTGTTGATTTCTGTATGAGAGCCATTCTAACTGAGGTGAGATGGAACCTCATTGTGGTTTGGATTTACATTTCCCTCACAGCTAGTGATCCTGAGCATTTTTTCATATATATGTTGACCATTTGAATTTCCTCTCTTGAAAAATTCCTGTTCAAGTCCTTTGCCCATTTCTAAACTTGATTGATTGTTTTGTTGTTGTTGAATTTCTTGAGCTTTTTATAAACACTGGATCTTAATATGCAATTTTAGATACATTTGTACATTATGAAACATCCAAGTTCATCACATAAAGATGATGTTTCTTGCAGCTATAATGGATGACCATCCTGAAATTTCAAGATCCAATATGTCTAATCTTTGAACTGTATTTGAGAGTTCTGTTATAAATCTAAAACACAAAATAACTTATTAGGCTTCCTGAAGTCAAACAAGGGTATTTTTAAAAAAGTCCTGCATGTATGTGTCCCTGAAAAATATCTGATATTTCGTCATTTAATTGCTAACTATTGTGCTGACTTTCTGTTATTTTAATTTCAAAAGGAGACAGCATTTACATGTTAAAATGAAATAGAGTCATACTTTATAATAGGTTTCTTTTTGATTAAAGTACTTTTTGTGGAAAACTTGGCTGCTTTCTTCTTAAATTTCATTCTATTATATCATAGTTAGGTGTGGTTCTGAGAAATCATTTATCCTGTAACAACTTTTTTTATGGGTTTATAACAAATGGCAATTGAATCATTTTCCTTGACATGAAAAAATGGACACATGATTATAATGTATTTATAAGTAGTCCTTTTAGTGTAACAAAAGAACAGTGACAGAATTTAACCTGGAATTTACAAAAAACCTAAGAAACCCTAAGAAATGTGTTCAGTGAATGCATTTTTCATAATACATTGCGAAATCATACGGATGGACATTATGTGAAAATAACCATTCAACTTCACTTTTCTTGCTAACTTACCAGTGATTTTTATGACAAATTCAGCAGACATTTTTAAAAACTATATCTTCTTATATAGTTTTAATTTTTAAATGCTCACGTGGAATTATTATCAGGAATGCATAAAAAATTAGAAGCATAGTGGGTAAATTCCATTCTGAATGAACTCTGTCCAGAGATAGAGTTGGTCAGTGCTTCTCTTGTGCTACATCTAGATACCTTACCTATTTTTTTTTTAACAAAAATATCTAAGTTGCAGCAGTAGGTGCTTGGTGCAGTGATTGGGACACCATTTGGGATGCCCACATTGTGTGTCAGAGTGCCTGGTCCTGAATTCTAACTCTGATCTGATCCAGCTTCCTGTTGGTGTGTATCCTGGAAAGCAACCATTGATAGCTCAAGTGGTTGGGTATCTGCCATCTCACTGGTGGACCAAATTGTGTTCCAGAACTGTGGCTCAGTCCTGGCCCAGTCTTGGCTCTTGTGGGTTTTTGCGGGCATGAACCATCAAATGCTGAAATCTCTCTCTCTCTCTCCCTCTTTTCTCTCTGCACTGCACTTCAAATAAATAAATAAATTTATTTATAAAAGCCCAAATTGCTATTCAGTGATCCACTTGAAAGCCTTCTCTATTAAACTTTGTAGGCTTTGACAACCTATGATCTGCATTTTATTTATGTCCACTATTTTACCAAGCATATAGGAGGCACTCAATACATGTTTGCTGAGTTGACCTAAATTTACATCTTTGCACTGAAATGGAAACTTGGTTTACTGAGAGTACAATATAGATACTTTCAATTTCCTGCAGTCCTAACTTTTTCAGGTAGAAATTCTTATCAGTATTTTACAGCATCTATCATTAGGCACAATTATTTTAGTCTTGGGAAAGAAAAAAAAATTAGTATCTAGAGTAGAATGATGACAAAAGAATGGTCTGAGATGAGTGAACTATTAGGAACAGAAACACAAAGAAATCCTGGAACCTTGGGATTAGACTCAGTCACCTAGGGGTGGCAGAGAATTATTTGGTGAGAATGGGAGGCAAGGAAATATCAAATCCTAGAAAAATCTCCAAAATATGCAAAAGAAGGACATGGAAAATGTGTTAATTGCAACAAAAATCATCAGAATAGAAGATGATTTGTGCTGGAGGCAGATAACGCTCAGAAAATCTGGAAGATACATTCTTAGCTTAATTTTTAATCAGCAAGGCCGGCGCCACGGCTCACTAGGCTAATCCTTTGCCTTGCAGTGCCGGCACCCCGGGTTCTAGTCCCAGTCGGGGCGTCGGATTCTGTCCCAGTTGCCCCTCTTCCAGGCCAGCTCTCTGCTGTGGCCAGGGAGTGCAGTGGAGGATGGCCCAAGTACTTGGGCCCTGCACCCCATGGGAGACCAGGAGAAGTACCTGGCTCCTGCCATCGGATCAGCGTGGTGCGCCGGCCGCAGCGCGCCGGCCGCGGTGGCCATTGGAGGGTGAACCAATGGCAAAGGAAGACCTTTCTCTCTGTCTCTCTCTCTCACTGTCCACTCTGCCTATCAAAAAAAAAAAAAAGATTTAAAAAAATTTAATCAGCAGTTAATACTAATTTCATGCTGAATTTTCCATGTGCGTTTATCTCTGGAAATATCCACCTAGCTGTAGGTTCTTTGACTTCAGCCTCAGTGCTTTTAAAAGGATCATTTACATCCCAATTTTGATCCTCCATGTATATTTTCTGTTTAAATTACAACCATTGCTTAAGATCTTCTTTTCTCAGAAGAACTATAGGAGTCATTTCCTTTTTTGTTTGCTTGTTTTTTCTTTTTATTTTCACAAAGAAACGGAGAGAGGGAGAGAGATAGACAGACTTCCCATCTACTGGTTCATTTCCCAAATGCTCATAAAGGTCAGAGCTGGGCCTCACTAAAGCCAAGAACTGGGCACTCAATTGATGTCTCTTCTGTGAGTGGCAGGAACCCAATTACTCTAGCAGTCTCATGGCTGAGTGCCATGGTCTGCACCAGCAGGAAGCTGGAGCCAATGTGAGGGTTCTTAAGAGCTACATCAAACACCTGCCCCTCCAGTCATTTTTATCCAGTTCAGTTTACTCTACATCCTTAAGATCTCTTTAATCTCTCCTTTCTCCATATTTCTTGAATTCATTTTAATCCAGGTGCTTTCTATTTCTTAGTTTACTGCAAGCTCCTTCTGAATTGTCTTTTTGCCTTAGGTTATGGCAACTCCCTAACCCATTCACAGGATTATCACAAAAGAAAACTCCTTGAAGTTCAAATATAACTCTCTTCTAAAAGCTTCCCCACCCCATTCAGTAAAATCCCAAAATCTATAGGCTGACATACACAATCTGTCACGACATGAGCTCTGCAACTCTGTAGCCTTATGCTATCTTCAAATGCAGTCATAAGTAAAGGCACATCTTTGCTTTGGAGCATTCTATGTGTTTTCTGGGAACACATCAACTCCATATTTTTTATTCCGCCCTCCTTCAACTAGATTCAGAAAAACCATCTCTGAAACATTTCCTTGGCTTCGAAAAACACATTTCCCTCTTACATATGCTCTTATATATGTTTATGGATGCCTTCGCTGGCACTTACGATTTATTTAAATATTCGATTTTATTGGTCACCTTACTATAGTGAGCCCTCCAGGGACAATAAATGATCTTTGCATCCGCTGTGTACGTGGCAGCATCAGGCATGCACTGGACCGATGTGAATGGCATTAACATCCATGTTGATCCACACTTACATTCCTTAACCTATGAATCATCAACTCTTCACCATCCACCAGAGCAGTCAAATCCTCTACCATTTTAATATATGGCCTGGGAAATCTGAAAACATATTTGAGCATTATTTTACCTGTGAGGACACCATATAAAATGCAACACCTATTGGAGCCAGCACTGTGGCACAGTAGGTTAATCCTCTGCCTACAGTGCTGGCATCCCATATGTGTTCCGGTTCTAGTCCCAGCTGCTCCTCTCCTGATCCAGTTCTCTGCTGATGGCCTAGGAAAGCAGTAGAAGATGGTCCACGTTCTTGGACCCCTGCACTCGCATGGGAGACCTGAAGGAGGCTCTTGGTTCCTGGCTTCAGATCAGCCCAGTTCTGGTCATTGCGGCCATTTGGGGAGTAAACCAGCAGATGGAAGACCTCTCTCTCTGTCTCTCACTGTCTGTAACTCTGTCAAATAAATAAATAAATAAATAAATTTTGGGGGTATTTTTTAAAGTGTTTTTTAACTTTTATTTAATAAATATAAATTTCCAAAGCTTTTTGGATTACAGTGGCTCCCCCCCACCATAACCTCCCTCCCACCCACAACTCTCCCACTCCCTCTCCCATCCCATTCACATCAAGATTCATTTAAAAAATGCAACACCTACTTATCTTTAAGCACACACACTACTTAGATTGATTTAAAATTTTTAATATATGTTTTCTTTTTCTTACTTAAAGAGTACAAGCAGATCCTATGTCTTTTCCATTCTCAAACCCCACATAATTAGGATGACCATGAAAACCCGTTTGCCTAGAAAAAAATCCCATTGTAGTCCTAGTGCCTACCTATACTTTCTACTTTCAAAACTCATGAAGTTTACATAAAAATAATTTGACAACACAGCAGTTAGTAATTATTTCATAGTTATATACTTACATTTGTTAATTTTGAATATATATATATATGTATATAAAGCAAAGAAATTTTCTATTGCCCTTGGGTAATAGAAATGGCAAGTAGCAAGGGAAACAATGTACTAAAGAAATGTATAGCTAAAGAGCTAAGCTAGGGATATGAATTGTGCATAAGTTATTACTTTTTAAGTGAGAGTAATTAGGTTTAGTGAAATAATCAGAAGGGTTGAAGTATTGTGACGCCAACCTGTGATGTGGAAGAATCTCAAATGTTGGTAACTTCTCTGATTTCTTTGGTAGATGTCTACAATAGTATTATTAGAAACCTTTTCTTTGTTTTCATTCCTTCCTCTCTTTTTTTTAAAGATTTATTTATTTAATTATTTATTTGAAAGTTAGAGTACACACACACACACACACACACACACATCTTCTATCCCCTGTTTCACTCCCCAGATGACTGCAATGGCTGGAACTGGGCCAGGCTGAAGCCAGGAGCCAGAAGCTTCTTCCAAGTGGGCAGCATGGGCCCAGGCTCTTGGGCCATCTTCTACTGCTTTTCCCAGGCCATTAGCAGGGAGTTGGATCAGAAGTGGGGCAGCTGGGGCATGAGCCAGCACACATATGGGTCCCCTTCTCTCTCCTCCTCTCACCTCCTCCCCCCCCTCCCCTCCTCCCCTCCCCTTCCCTCCCCTCCCCACCTCTCCTCTCCTCCCCTCCCTTCCCCTCCTCTCCCCTCCCATCCTCTCCTGTCCTCCCCTCCCCTCCTCTTCTCTCCTCTCCTCTTTCCTCCTATCCCCTCCTCCCCTCTCCTCCCCTCCTCTCCCCTCTTCTCCTCTCCTTCCCTCCCCTCCTCTCCTCTCCCTTCTTCCCTTCCCTCCTCGCCTTCCCTCTCCCCTCTCCCCTCTTTGATTCCCTTTCCTTCCTCTTTCCTCCTTCTTCTTTCCTTCCTAAAATCACTTGGGATTAAATCAGAGATAATAATACACTAATAGTACAGAAGTAATGATCTTATACAAAGAAAATAAAACCCACTTTCTTGTGATCATTATATTATATCTGTGTTTTACTAGAATCCTTTATCACTTCTAGTTGTTACATTCTTGACAACATTATATAAATTTGGGCATAAAATTTTGGAATAAGGGCCGGCACCACGGCTCAATAGGCTAATCCTCTGTCTTGCGGCGCTGGCACACCGGGTTCTAGTCCCGGTCGGGGCGCCGTCGGGGCTCCGGGTTCTGTCCTGGTTGCCCCTCTTCCAGGCCAGCTCTCTGCTATGGCCCGGGAGTGCAGAGGAGGATGGCCCAAGTCCTTGGGCCCTGCACCTGCATGGGAGACCAGGAAAAGCAACTGGCTCCTGGCTTTGGATCAGCGCGGTGCGCCGCTGTCTCTGTCTCATACTGCCCACTCTGCCTGTCAAAAAAAAAAAAAAAATCCAGATCTGGCTAAAAGGTCCATGAGAGTCTCACAGGCATGGAAAGCCATGACACGGTGGCAAAAAGCAATCTAAATGAAAGATCCTGGTGAACAAGACCCCAGCAGAAGGAACAGGCCATCAAGGAGAGAGGCGCCTTTCTCTGAAGGGAGGAAGGAACCTCTACTGTGATACGGCCTTGACTAAACAAGTTCAGAGTTGGTGAACTCAAGGGGCTTCCATAGCCTAGACAGCTCATAGCAAGAGTCTTGGGTGATTGCTGACGTCATAAATAAGAATGCCAATTGTTAAATCAACAACGGGAGTCACTGGGTACATGCTCCTCACATAGGATCTCTGTCTAATGTGTTCTACTATGAAACTTAAAAACAACACCACTAGTCGAACAATACCCTATACCTTTTGCGGTTGTGTGAGTGCAGCCTGTTGAAATCCTTGCTTAGTATATAGTAAGTTGATCTTCAGTATAAGAAGGTAATTGAAAATGAAACTCAATGAAGGGTGGGATGGGAGAGGGAGTGGGAGAAGGGAGGGCCACAGGAGGGAGGGAGGTTGGGAGGGGGAGCCACAACAATACAAAAGTTGCACTTTGTAAATTCACATTTATTAAATAAAAAAAAACTATATAACTAACAAAAAAAGAAAAAAAAGAACTTAATACTTTACCCTTTTAGTATTTTTTATGTTCTACTTAAAACTATTGGTTGAACTCTGTAATTAATACACAATTACTCTTAGGTGTTTAATTAATGCTATAACTAGTACTCAAATAGTATTTTACACTTTGTGTTTCTGTGTGGGTGCAAACTGTTGAAATCTTTACTTAATATATGCTAAATTGATCTTCTGTATATAAAGATAATTGAAAATTAATCTTGATGTGAATGGAAGGGGAGAGGGAGTAGGAGAGGGGAGTGTTGTGGATGAGAGGGAAGTTATGGGAGGGGGGAAGCTATTGTAATCCATAAGCTGTACTTTGGAAATCTATGTTCATTAAATAAAATAAAATATAAAGAAAAAAATTGGAATAAGAATACAAGTTATACCAATATAACATTGAGTAAAAGCAATCAATCAAGTTATGTAATATATTTTTATGAATGGTATACTTAATTGTTGCCTTCAGTTTTTGGTTTCCATATTGCTAAAATAATATTTTGAAATTTTTGTACTGAATAATTCTATAAAAGGGAGTTTCCTATAAAGCCAGAACCAGCCAATTCTTCAGAAAAACCTGTTAACCACATTATAGATATTTGTTTTTAAGTAAATTATTTTCTATGGGTATAAACCACAAAATAAAGCAGAATTATGGTTTGGAAGGTCACTCTATTTCAATATAGTCCTGTATCCTGGATTCAGTAGAAATACTTTATCAGTGGCTTTCTGAAAGATTTTCAGTCTTCTTTTTTCTAAATCAAGTTATCATCAAATGTATGGAAGCACTAGCTTTCAAATTATAATTTTATCTAGACATGGATTTTCTACTTTCCGAGAGAAATATCCCCATTTTCTCTGATGTTCACACACAAAAATGCACACACACTACTTCTTATCATCTGGGGGGTTATCCACTTCACTCCACTCCTCTTTTAAGGATATTCAGCTTGAAAGAAGCAGAATACGTAATATTTGGAAGTAAGCCATAGCTATCTTTTCAAATTAGATAAACCATGCATCAAGGTAACTAGCAGTGTAAAAGTCTGGACAGTTGTATTTACTTACCTTGGCACCACTTGTGTGTGTGTGTGTGTGTGTGTGTGTGGTGTACATGCACATGTGATCTGACAGCAGCTAATTGTCCACTGGAAGTCTCGGGGTTGACTGCAGAGCTCTGCTCTTAATTCACAATCATGACCCTCAGGTCAATGCCAACAGTAGACAGGCTTCCTGTGGGGCTACTCTCCACTCAAGTGGATGGGCAATTCTGGAGAGTTTGGCACCCATGATTTCCTTCCTGGGAAGTAGAGGATTATTAAGACTTAGTGTTGTAAATGTATATGAAGCTCTCCAAAAAATCTAGAGGGCTTACTAGAGTCTTCTCATTGTGGGAGAAACGGGGTAGCTTAGCCTTCTAAAAGAATACCATTCCCAGGTTTCTTGATTCAAATGAATAAACCTTGCTTGTTTGGTCACATTTCACCTCTACACCTCAAGACAGGTCAGTCCTAAGGAAACAAGGTGACTCTGTGCACAGAGTGGAGGTGTCTGAGGTAGAAGCCTCGTTCAAACCCTAGACCTTGGTGAATGCACTGGGTTCCATCGCTTTTTGAGAGCTTGCTGAGAATGGCTGCATTCCTCAGCTGTGGTTCTCCCATCCACTCACTGCTGCAGTCTGTCTTTGGAGGCAGACAAGTATGGATTGCAGGACTGAAAAAAATCACTATTGAGAATGATGTCTTAGATCTAATCTTAAGAATTTAACACATGTTCCTAATGAAAATACATGTTCCCGCATGAAAATACAAAGTGTCTTGGTTTTTATTTTTTTTCTTAAAGAAAACTAGTTTGCATTCCTCCTTCTTAAAGGATACATGTTATCACAAACACAGTTTAACTTCAATCAATCCCACAGAGCATATTCACTAGGGGTCGATTATTTACATAGTTCCCTGAATACAAGGTATTAATATTGACACTAAGTAATCATCAGAGTGAATCAAACATCCCCGTCAATTCCTTCGGGGAATTTTGGTGCCTGCCTTATGGGTACCTGTTCTTGAAGAAGATCCAAATACAGAAGCATCACTTACGTTAGATCACATGGTCTTGTCCAAATTTATGTACAGTGGAAACACATCCATGGGTATACAAAACCTACAGATCATTAAAAATGTCTAAAGCATCTAAACAATTAGAAATCTTTGAAATGCCTTTCTTCAAACAGCCCCTACCCTTAAATAACCTCACCATTGATTTACCCATCCCCTCCCCCGCTGGAGGTTTTCTGGGTATGGGACTTCCATCACAAAACTAGGTCATTTTCATGTTAAAACTAGTTAACATTGTAATTAGTGATTACATTAGGCATGGATTTCATGCACTCTATAAGTGAAAAAGAAATTCACTACCATTCAAACTGGAGAATGTTGAAAAAGCTAAAAAATATAAAAAAGCTGTGTAGAGGTGTTTTCAAGTTAATTCAAGTTCGTTCCATTTGCAGTGAGCAGTGAGGGAAAGTTGTATTCTAGTGACGGTGAAGTTCAGGAAGGAAGCAGATCGGCCTGGTCCTCATAATCATGTACATTATCGAGATGTCATTCAGCCCCACACTTTATTGAGAAGGATCCAAACAAAAAATATGAGTCTGTTCACAGAGGTGTTTCTCAAGAGAGTGGCTGTCATTTACATTTTGTCATTTAAGTACGTGCTGTGTGTATGCCAGCCTTATATGCACATTGTGTTATTTTACGATAACTGTCAGTTCAGTTAGCAAAGAACAAAACTGAGTCTGTGAGAATTAATTATCCAAGATCAAGCAAGTATCTGTGGCTGATTCAGATTACATAACAGGCCTGTCCAGAGTACAGGGGTAAGATTTTTCACTGTGGTATATACCCCTGTTTCTGGGAAATAAAATTGAAGATCGGCTACTGAATATGGACACATGTTAATTCCAAATCAAACATTATTCATGATCACTTTGATTTCTATTGGAGCTTGTTTCTTTATGATACACAAATCACAATCCTTTAGAAGTATGTGTGCATGCATTGTAAACACAAAGACATGAGCCAATTAGGCATGAGCCAATTTTTCTTCAGTGATATCCAATGGATTTACGAGTCATTCAGGCATTCTGTACACAAAGCCATAGCCTTTCTTCTCCACAACTGGTGGAAGGACCATGACAACTATGACACAGAGATTTATATTTGTGCCAACTTTTAATCTTTCTTAAGACTCCTCAGAGATGTGATATTTAGTGGTATGAGATCAGGGAGTGGAGCAAGCAGCTCATAAAATGCAAAGATGTAATGTGCCAGTAATACGTTTCCCCACATTTGCTATGGAGATAGCCAAATCTTAAAACCTGTGCCCAATTAGGTGGGGTTTTGATGATCATGCATCCCTAAGACACTGTTAGGCAGAAGGTGATGCCAAAAATCTCTTCTGTGATTCAATTTGTCATCATAAAATATGCTTCAAAAGTAAAAAAGAAATCTGATTTTCTTGTGCTGGGCTAAGACTCAGTGTAGAACAAATGAGTCAGATTGTCTATTTGACGATGATTAATTTTGTTTTCTTGGTTCTTCATAGCCAAATGGAATACTCCCTCACGAACTTTTGGCTGATTTCTTTACAAACTAATTTCAAGAATTAAGAGAAAAGTTGGGACCTTTAAGAAATGTTTCTCAACATTTTATAAACTTTAACTTAATAGAATAAATATCTTTACTGAGAGCTTTGTCAGTACATGCATGTACAGATACATACCCACACACACACAAAAATCAAAAGAGCTCAATAAGTGCATCTTTCAAGAATTCTCTTTCCTCCATATAATGTTGGATAGCATGGAGATTGCACTGAATTACTTTTAATTAAATGCAGTTTGAATACTGGTAAAAATTAAATACAAGTAAAAATACCCAAACAAAAAAAGGAACACCTTTGATGGAATTGTGAATTAATTTACCTTTAAAAGACTAAGAACTGTACCAGCATTGTGGTGCAGTAGGTTAGGCTGCCTGTGACTCCGGCATCCCATATTGGAGCACTGGTTCCAGTCCTCGTTGCTCAGCTTCCAATCCAGCTCCCTTCTAGTGAACCTGGGAAAGCAGGAGAAGATTGCCCAAGTGCTTGGGCCACTGCTACACTCATGGGAGATGTGGATGGAGTTTCTGGCTCCTGTCTTTGGCTATTGTGGCCATTTGGGGGAGTGATCCTATGGAGGGATAAACTGTCTTCCTCCCTGTCTCTGCCTCTCACTCTCTCCCTGTCTCTGTCACTCTGACTTTCAGATAAAATGAATCTTTAAATAAATGAAAAACTAAGCCCAATTTTGGAAATGGACATCACTGAGAAGCTACAGTAGGACCTGATACATTCCAAAACAAGTCTATCAACTGTAGATTTTTTTTAGTATAATGGAAGACTAACATATTCTGAATCACCTACACAAATAGCATGGACACAAATTTGGCAGTCATTTAAAGAATGCATTTCTATTTCTATTCTAAGAATTAAACTACATGACTATAAATATAAAATTGACATCTGAGAATTATTTCCAGGGCACAGTGTGAAAAAGAGTATCACAGCTGTTGCTGTGTGATGCTTGTGTGTCATTGTGAATGTGGGTGTGTGTGAGTGTGAGAGAGCATTTTAATACTCTTTAGAAATTGTGTAGAAATAATGTAAATGTTTAGGAAAAGCACTGCACCAGATTCCAGCCACGCAGTTTTATGTATTTGAGCAACCAGGTCCTCTCTCTCAATGCCTATTCTCTATTCTGTAAGATTCAGGAATTGGACTAAGTTATGTCTGGGATTCTTTTGCCTTCTAATATTCCAGCTATGTAAATTTCATACTCAGGCTCTTTTTTCAGTTCTTTTTTTCCCCTCCTACTTTTTTTTTCCTCGTCCTTTTCAAAATGACTAGTGAATAGAAAAAAAATGAATTGGGACTTCCAGTAAGGGTTAAAGATGAAGGGAGTAAGAGAAAACAAGCAAACAAATCAAGCAGGCAGTATTCGTATAAAGCAGGGTTGTTACAAAGCAGTTTCAGACAGCTGCCCCAATTAAGTTAGATTATCACTTAAAAATGCCACCTCTGTGCTGAAATAGAACTATTTTAAACCTCTCTTCATGAGTCTATTTAAGATATCCTTTCATTGAGTGAGAATCAATCATGACAAATTTAGAGAAGTTTTGGCCATTTTACGAATAATGAATGTCCTAAAAAATGCATTGCAGAAATTAAAGTCCAGATAATTCTCAGACAGAAGTGAGTTCAAATTGTTGTCGCTGTCAAGAAAAGGTGTATTTTTTTGCCTCGTATATCATGATATAACATTTTTCTGTTTAATATCTTTTATACAGAGTTTTCCACAAGGCTGGTTAATGCTTTGGTTAATTTGGTCTGGCAGATGGAGCAGAAGGAATGTTGATCTGTAACCAAGAAAGACTGAGATGCAGTCTCCACTTGGTTTACCTACACATAGTTACCCTCTGTTGTCCTAATTTTTTCATCTGGGGAATAGGTTAACTGGAATAGTTAATCTGAAAGGTCTCTCGTTGGTGAAAACTGTGTAAGTACGCCATGAGGAAGGACATGACATTTGGACTTATAAATATTGTACACCTAGGATTCATATATATTCACTCATGTGGCATAAATATCAGGCTGTCTTATACCCTTCCTCGTACTTAATGATTTAAATACTTAACTTTTATGAAAAAGTGCTTCATTTTTTCAAATTATTAATGTGCCTTCCATTTGAGAAAGAGTTTAAATTTTGTAACATTTGGAAGAAACAAAGGAATTTGGAAACACCCTTGTGCCTGATCCTCTGATTTTAAGAAATATCTTTCTAATAAACAAAGAATTTGCTCTGGGATTATTTATTGTAAGAGTTAATAATCATACTATTACAAAGACTCCCAGCTGTACCTAGACTATTGTCAAAAATCCAAACAGTTATCAGATACCAAACATCTGTTCATTGCTGACAAACAGCTCATTTTATTTACAGTTGAATTATGAAATGTGCTCTAAACAAAATGTATGCTGTGTTTAAACCAGAAAATCATAATTCAGTCAATAAATAAAATAATCAAAGAAATTATTTTGAAGTTATGACTTTTGCCTAAAAGAAAATAAAAAGGGTATGTATAACTTTTCAAAACTTCACAACATATACGTCAATATGTGTGTATTATTTACCTAGAAGTATTTTAAATAAACTTTTTAATATTAGAACCATTTAGACTTACAGAATCAGCATGAAGCTACCACAGGGAGTTCTCATATATTCTACACTCAAGTTCCCCTTTTATTAATGTCTTACATTCACATAATTTATGGCACAATGAATGAACCAATACTCAGTTATTGTTAACTAAAGTCCCTGCTCTGATTAGATTTCCTAAGTTTGCTCACTGTCCCATTTGTGGTCCAGAACCCTATCCAGGATACTTTGTTATGCTTACTTGCCATAGCTCCTTCGGCTGTGGTAACTTCTTAGACACACCATATTTTTGGTGACCTTGAGAGTTTTGAGGATTAGTAGTCAGGTATCCACGGAATATCCCTCTTTGGAGTTGTCTGGTGTTTTTTCATCATCACAGGGGAAAAAATATACCTGGAGGAAGAAGAGCTTAAAGACAAAGTATCCTTCTCAGTGCATCATGACAAAGTTACATCTGATTGCTGTCCCCACGTTCCACTTGTTAACCTGGGAGTCCTAGTTGGATGTGGTTGGTCCAGTTTCCCCATATTTAAGCCACTCTTTTGTTTTTTCATTTTCCATTATTGTAATCTTTAAGGGTACATCACTATGTGTGGCCCATTCTTAAGGAATGGGAATTCGTGCCCTCCTCCTCAAGGATAACACATTTTTTTTCAAATTCTTTTGCAAGGAAGATTTATCTCTTCTTCATTTGTTTGTTTATTTGTTATTTATATTGGGATGCATTTGCAGACATTTGTTTTATACTTTGGATTATGATCCATTAATACTTTACTTATCTTGTCCCAAATTTCCAACTTTTGCCATTGGGAACTCTTACTGTTGACTCCTAGATTCCTTCAATGTACCCATCATTGTGGGTTTTCAAAAAAATTTTGTGAACATTTTCTCTGTTCTTGGGGCTGTCAGATGCTTCAGGCTCAACTGAAACCTCCTGTAAACCTCGACTATAAACCTCCTGTCCAACCCCAGATCAGTCATTTGTCCTAGGAGCCCTGGTTCCTCTTACCAAAGAATTATGACCCAGGTGCTTGATGTCAGTAGAAATTTAAAAAGTGATAGTAATAAATATTTTCTCAAATATCTCTAATCACATAATTAAAAGTAAAATTTTAGTTTTTATTCATAAACTACATTTATATAAATCAAATATTCCATAATTGTTTAATAATATTGGGTCCTGGGGCCGGCGCTGAGAAGTGGTGGGTAAGGGCCACTGTCCTCAGTGCCAGCATCCCATATGGGCACCGATTTGAGTCATGGCTGCTCCACTTCCTATCCAACTCTCTGCTATGGCCTGGGAAAGCAGAGGAAGATGGCCCAGGTCCTTGGGCCTCTACTTGCAAATGGGATACCCGGAGATTTTGACTCCCGGCTTCAGATCAGTGCAGCTCCAGCCATTGCGGCCATCTGGGGAGTGAAATAGCAGGTGAATGACCTCTCTCTCTTTCTATGCCTCTGCCTCTGTGTAATTCTTCCTTTGAATAAATAAAAATTTTTAAAAAATAATGCTGTGCACTTGCTCCTCATGTAGGATCTCTGTCCTTAATGTGCTGTACACTGAGGCTTAATGCTATAACGAGTACTCAAACAGTATATTTCACTTTGTGTTTCTATGGGGGTGCAAACTGTTGAAATCTTTACTTAATGTACACTAAACTGATCTTCTGTTAAAAAAAAAAAAAAGAAACTATCAATTCCCAACTTGACTCTCACTGGGATTAAACATGACAATAGGTCTGATCTGATTTCATCATCATTTAAAAAAAAATCATCTATTATTTTTCACTTTATGTTTCTGTGTGGGAACAAACTGTTGAAATCCTTACTTAAGGTATACTAAGCTGATCTTCTGTATACTAAGATAATCGAAAATGAATCTTGATGTGAATGGAAGGGGAGAGGGAGTGGGAAAGGGGAGGGTGGTGGGTGGGAGGGACGGTATGGGGGGGAAAGCCATTGTAACCCATGAGACGTACTTTGGAAATTTATATTCATTAAATAAAAGATAAAAAAAAAATAAAAATAAAAAAATAATGTTGGGTCCCAATGTGTCATAAGCAAATTCCCTGGCAAGGTACAGAATATTAAAGATCTCTAATGGTTAGAGGAAGCCTCTTCAGACACTTGAGGGCACACAATCCACATAGACATGCCATGGGAGTAAACATTTTATTTCTTTTTAATGTTTATTTGTTTATTTTCATCTACTTTAAAGGCAGAGACAAAGAGAAAGACAGACAGCTTCCAACCCTTTTATTCACTTCCCGAATGCCTGAAACAGCTTGGGTTGTGCCAGTCTGAAGCCAGGAACCCAGAGTTACATCTGGGTCTGCCATGTGGGTGGCAGAGGCTCAAGCACTTGAGCCATCATCTATTTTCTCTGAGGATGCACCAGCAGGAAGCTGGATCAGAAGAAGAGCTGCCAGGACTTGAACTAGTGCTCCCTTGAACCAGTGTACCCCATCATTATGGGAAGCAGGCAGTGCAACCTGTGGCTCAACTTGCTGTACCACAAGACCAACTCTAGGAGAAATGGCTTAAACCACCTTCAAGATGACAGGTGTGTCCACATCATCACAATCCTGGAGGTTGGTTGTTTCCTCTGTGGGCATCACATCCCATCATGCTGCATTCACAAGAAAGCTGTGACTTCTCATTCTATGGAATCAAGGCTCATTATTGAATCTTTTCATTATTTATCCCAGAATGCAGCACAAAAAGTTTATTTAAAGTAAATCAGAGCCAGAAATCAAAAAATATCCTAATACCATGATGGAACATAGAAACTTAAATATTTGGTGAAATGTTTTATTGGAAATACGAAGTAATCAACAGTTCACATTTGCATTCACCCGACTGTTTTTCTGGGAGGTATTTCTGAATGGATTTCACAATAATTACACAGAATTAGAAAGTGCATCAGCTTAAAAACCCAGAACCTCTGATGTGAGCCTAGACCTCTGAGTGTTTCCTACCAAGGTGATGTCAACAGTCCCTGAAACCCCAAGACTAGATGTTCCTCCAGAAAGTAAGAGGTAGAACTGCATGATCTGAAAGTCCACTTTCACTTTCTGTACCTCAGGATACCATTTTCTCCAAAGTCCGCAAGATGTTAACTATGTCATCTTATTAACAACATGTAAAGTCATAAAAATCACCAGTACACACACATTTTTCCTAACTTGGTGTAATAGTTTGACTCTATTTTCAATGTTGCCTCATTGGTGGCAGCGTTTAGGCCTCCTCCCTTCCCTGCCCATCAGATTCCCCCTTTATACAAGGAAAATTAGGTCTCCTCCTAAGTCCTTGGCATTGGAAGCATGAATGTGTCCTGAGGGGAACCCTTCTCTAGCTCCATCCATTTACCACCATAAAGGTTCAACATACCCTGAGCTCATTGTACTTGCACCTTCTATGCTTCTGGCACAGGCCCCCAGTAACTTTTATATAACATCAGCTTTTGCATACAGTTTATTCATAGAGAAGGATGATCCTATCTGTATGGAGGAGATCATAAAACTCTTGGAGATAAATATTACTTCACTTCTGATATAAGAGCTCTTATGATAATCCACATTAATATTTCCAGTTCCATTTGTTTCTATGTACCTTGTCTCAGCAGCTTGAAATGAATAATTTGACTGCTTTGTTTACTTTTTTGTGTACTATTACTTTTGATACTCTTACTTGCTATTTAACCTATTCTCTCTTGGATTATTCATTTTTCTAATATTTCCATTATTAATAAAGGGAAAATGCATTCTGTAAAAGATTCTGTATAGGAACCACATCTGGGACATTGCCTATAATCTTAGATCAATAAACAGGGTTTAATAAACATATTTGTTGTTTGTTTTTATTCAAGGTAACAGCACAAGAAATGCAGCGCTTCACAACTTTACATGAATATGATTTTTCTTTTCCATTTTTAATTTTTTTTGACAGGAAGAGTTAGACAGTGAGAGAGAGAGAGACAGAGAGAAAGATCTTCCTTCTGTTGGTTCACCCCCCAAAATGGCCGCTATGGCCGGCCCTGTGCCGATCTGGAGCCAGGAGCCAGGTGCTTCTTCCTGGTCTCCCATGTGGGTGCAGGGCCCAGGCACTTGGGCCATCCTCCACTGCCTTCCTGGGATACAGCAGAGAGCGGGACTGGAAGAGGAGCAACTGGGACAGAACTGGCGCCCCAACCGGGACTAGAACCTGGGGTACTAGCACCACAGGCGGAGGATTAGCCTAATGAGCCGCGGTGCTGGCCCATTTTTAATTTTTTGTTTGTTTGTTTGTTTGTTTAATTGAAAGGCAGAGCAACTGGGTAGGGGGAGAAAGAGAATGGAGAGACACACACACACACACATACACATACACACACACTAAAACACACAGTGCGAGAGACAGAGATCTTCCATCCACTGTTTTACTCCCCAAATAGCTACAACAGCACTGTGTGGACCAGGCTGAAACTGGAAGCCAGGAACTTCATCCAGGTCTCCCATGTGGATGACAGGGGACCAAGCACGTGGGCTGTCTTCTGCTGAACATTAGCAGGGTGCTGGGCTGGAAGTGGAGCAGCTGGGACTTAAGCTTCTTGCACCAATACGAGATGTTGGAGTCACAAGCAGGAGCTTAATCCGCTGCATGACAACACTGGCCTCAGTTGTAATTTTTCTGATCCTACAATGTTATTCCTTAGGGATGACATAAGTACCACAATCTTAGTAATTTTCAATCCTTAAAAACAAAAAGAATGCATCATGCTAAATTTTGAATATCATTGAGAATTCGCCAGAGCTTTGATAAATAACATACAGGGTGACTGAACCCTTCACACAATATGTGCCTTCATAGTTCCTATAAAACTCTGACACTCAACTTTCAAGCTAAAACTAGAAAATAGAAACAGTAGAAGCCTTAGAGAAATTTTAATTAAATGCCACAAAGAAGAACGTAGAGTGAGATGACTTCAAGGTAGTGTGAAAAAAAAAATAGTTCTATTCAACCAGGACTGCAAATTCAGGTGAAATTGAAAACTGATAATGCCGGATGATGGGTTGATACAGGATGACATCCTGTGAGAGGGTTCCTTCCAGCTCATTGTCTGCAAAAACACGTTGGAACTCAAGACTCTTAGAAGCCCAAAATGCTGAAAGTATACATACTTATTTGTTTGGTTGTATAAGCATTGTAATTATAATAATTATCAAATTTATACTCATGTTATAAATTGAACACTTATTACACCAGTAACACAATAAATCATGTTAGTACTTTTTCAAATCCCCTGTCATGAGTTCTTCATTATCTAGTCAAAACACAGCTGCTTTATGATGACAACTTTCCAAATTGCAGGTTTGAGGCCTTAGAAGCAAAGACTACTTGACTGTTACAAGTAAAGGCGCGAGAACAGAAATTTACTTAACCAACTCTTCTGACTTATATACCGATAATAAAAGTTCAGAGTCAGTTTCGATTTTTCTCTCTCCTCTTCTATTTTCATATATTCCTTTAAATTCTCCATTTAAGTGTAGAACCTCATATATCACTTGCAAATTCTAGTCGTCACCTGTGGTTCTGTCACCTGATATCTTTTCTTTAAGATTAAAGAAGAAAGAAAACTCAAGGTGTACTGCGATTCTTCACAGGGTTTATCTGCAATTTTTAATTTGATGTTTACAAGAAAATTGGGGAAGAAAACTTCAGCAAAAGATGTTTTATGTCAAAATGGCTGCAATTATGGAATTGTGCATTTGGGCAGTGTCCACTGTAACCAATATTATGCAGAAGAAAAATGGGATTAATTAAAGCTCTGCTTTCTCCCTTGTGTTCAATAAAATCATTGCTTTCTGGCTTTGCCTGTTTATGCCTGTGAACAGCACTGATGGGCTCACAGAGCAGCCCTTACTGACCCAGGTTTGGTATTTCAGCTGACCTAGGAGGTGTCTGACGTCATATCATGACTGGGTTCCAAAATAATTTAAAAGCACATTTGAGCGTTGACTATAAACACAGGTTTTTCTGGAAATGAATGCATGAGGTATGCATTCTAGGTTTATAAACTCAAAGAGAAAAACAAGATTCTGGCAGCAGAAGTGGGTAAAAGGAGAGAAAACAGACTTGGGGTGGGAGTAGGTGTGTAACTTGTATTGTATCAGTTCGAAATGCTTCATCTGGCAAATACCCTTGCATGATTTTGTGTAAATTTCTAAAGAACTTTTAAAAGCTACAAAAGAAAATAGAGAGTTTATTTGAAATGTCACAACATCATTGAAAGGGGAAAGGGAGAAGCCAGTGTTACTTGAATAAGAGAAACAGAACCGTTCCCTGTCAACAGAGAGTGGCTTCTCTTCTTGGACCTGTCCCAGGCCAAATAGTCTTGCATCAATAAGTGGTAATTAAAGACTGTGCTAAAGTAGTTTACTGTGTTTCAGTGTGGCACTGGAATTATGCTAGGTAGCCCTGAGTGAGTATCAAACAAAGCTCACAGAATTTCGATCTGCCCTTGGAGTCACCTGGTTGGAACTCAGAGAAAAGAAACCAACAAATGACAATAAAGCTTCAAGTTTAAAATTTAACATACTTTCCTACCACACTGAATGTTCTTAAACTTGTTTTGGGCATATTCTTTCTGTTAGCCTCCTGGAGAAAATACGTTCTTTTAGAGATGTGTGGAATTTATGTGCCACAAGCACATGCAGGTTAATGAATCCCACAGCTAAGTGTCTCTGGATTCGGCAGAACTCACAGTCTGACTGTGCTGATATTGAGCAAACCATTTAATCTCTGCAAATGATTTAGCATTGTAAAGTACTACAAAGAACATTAGTGAGGAGTGCGAACAGATTATTAAATTCCAGGTTATGAACATTCCATTATAGCAGCATTCCCTCAGGACGGGTGTACCCTAGACACTGTTGCTGGGATGTTTGGATAACTTCATGTACTAAATGTAAATAAGAGCAGGATACGCATTTCCCCCACTAAGGTCAGTAGCTTTCATAAACACATACCCTGTATGTTTATTAAGGTGACTTTTAATAAGTGATTAGAACATAGCATGTCATCTGTACAACGGGCATTTGTGATGAGTTTATAACCCCAAAGAAGTAATCCACTCAATTGACTTCTTGGTACTCTGATAATTCCTTCTCAAGTAGGAAACCACTCATTTCCTCTCAACCTGTGTCCTCTTCTTGAATAACGTGTGCCACAGACAGGCTGGCCATAGTAAGACTGTAAAATGTGCAACTTCTGCATCAACTTCTCCTTCCATCAGCAATCCCCATTCCCTCTACACCCAGATGATTAGGTTATGAGCAAGCTGCACAGATTTCCTTCTAGAAAAATTTTATTTGAAAGGCAGAGAGGCAGACGGAGAGAGCTCCCATCTTCTGCACTGGCTCACTCTCTAAATGCTGACAACAGGGAGCCAGGAATGCCATCCAGGTCTCCCACATGGGTGGCAGGAGCCCAATTACTTGAGCCACTGCTGCTGCTTCACCCTGCTTCACCATCCCTTGGCTGGAGGCTGGGTATATGAAGGGACGGCTGAAGCTCAGAGAGAACATGAAGCTGAAGGAGGAGAGCCAAATGGAAATAAAACTGCCTACACAGTATTTCAGGTTCTATTAGGGTGAGCTTTACTTTAAATCATTCAATGGGCTCATTAGACTCTTTGCAATCCATAAAATGAAATCACTTTGCTAGACTTTCATCAGGCGAAGTTCTACTCCTTATAACCAAACTAGATGAAAACATGGAGACAGCTTCAGAGTAACATAAGGCTCTCAGGCTATTACAAGGCTCATTTGTTGACTGACATTTGTGTAATCTAATGTAGTCATACAATTCTCAGAAAATTAATAGTGACCCTCCTTTTGTTTTTATAACTGTTTGAAAATGTTTACAACCTTTGCCTGTTTGATTAGAAATATGTAAAAATTATAAATCTTATTTAAAGAGGAAGTTCTAGCAAGAGACTTTGAGGCAATGAATAAAAGTTGGATTATGACTCAATCTATGTACTGATGCTTATGTATATGAGAATAATTTGAGTGGCTCTGTGTGGATGCTAATGGTTCCAGCACCATCTGCCTTCCCAGGCCATTGGAATGTGACTGAAGCCTGGACCCTCAGACCCCATCCCAATTCTCATGAAAAACTCTAACCGATATGTACATCTTTTCTATCAACAACTATTTCCCTTACATCATCAATCCTGCAACTATTCTTCCAGTCCTGCTGCTTCATCATCCCTTGAGTTCTCCCTTCCTCAGGTACCCACTTAATAGAGTTTGCTAAAAATTCACCTTGACATCCCAGGACCTAGACACGTTCACTGTTTCTCAGCCTCTTTTTCTTCTTAAATACTCCAGACTGGCTTAGAGTCCAGAGCCCAATTCTCTAATTATATCCTTTGATGCCTCCTCAATGCCTTGGACAATTTTGCTGCATGCTATCAGGTTGACTTTGAAGTCATGGTTATGTAACTTTAGTTTACCTCTTACAGATACAAGTAATACAACTACATTTTTTTTTTGTTAGTTCATTCCCCCACTGTCTGGGAATTAATTTCTGAGATTCTCATTTCCCTAAACATCTGCTAATCCTCCCCTCTCTTGACCTCAGCACATGAACCAGTCTCAGAAACAATCTGAAGGGAATTGCTACTCCCTACCACCGTCCTCTTACTTTCATAATTCTTCAATTCAGTCTGAAGTTGACCTCTTCAATCAATCTCAGTCCTCTTCCAACCACCTCAAGATATCTGCCTTGTAGGTTTCTCTTCTCTTCCCAGCTTTCCTCTACACTGAGTCTTTTACATCAGCACACAAAGATGCCATCATAGTTCCCACCTGAAATATAAAAACAGAATAATAAGTGGTGATCAGGGTGGGTGCTGTGGCATAGCATGTAAAGCCACCACTTGAGACAACTGCATCCTGAATCAAAATGCCAGTTCATAAGTGCCAACAACCCCACCTCCAAAGCAGCTCCCCTAGTGGGCCTGGGAAGCAGCCCAGGATGGCTCAAGTACCTGAGTGCCTGATGTGAGAGACTCAGATGGAGTTTCTGGACCCTGGGTTTAGCCTGACTCAGCCCCACCTGTTGTGGACATGTGAGGAGTGAGCCAACAGATGGGAGGTATTTCTCTCTCTCTCTCTCTTTCTTTCTCTCTCTCTCTCTCCCCCTCTTCCTTTCAAATCAATCAATCTTTTAAAACAGAAGTGGTCCTCAATCTGATTTTGATTTAATATTTCCAAAGACCAAGTTGAACTGAATTCTTCAAATTATAGAAATATAAATCCAAGGGAATAAAAACTAGTAGACTGAAAACTATTCATCATCTGCTTCATCCCATAAACACATGTTTTCTATATCATTCATAAGCCAGTATAATTTTTATGGTAACCAGCAGAGTGATTTTGAAATCAGCATTCTGTGGAAACATAAACATAACATAAAATAGGGTTATCAATAGGATGTGGTCAAGTTACCAGTCATTTTAGAAAAGCACCATATTCTAGACTAGTGCCCCTCTTTTTATTTTGTGCTGCACTAAAATTAATGGAGTTTGCTATTATTTAATTTCCATATACTTAGAGTATTGCTCTCCTTTACCTGCAGTCTTGATAAAGCAGTTTTTGTAATTTCAGAGCTGATGACCGATGTGTAGAAATGGAGTTGCAATAAACATTTGAAATCTGTGCAAAGTATTTTCATGGATGCCTTTTCCTTTTTCTTAAAGATTTAATTCTTTATTTGAAAGGCAGAGTTAGAGAGAGAGAGGGAGAGAGAGGGACAGAGGGAGAGTCTTCCATCTGCTAGTTCACTCCCCAGATGGTCACAACGGCCAGAGCTGTGCTGATCCAAAGCCAGGAGGTTCTTTTGGGTCTTCCACGGGGGTGCAGGAGCCCAAGGACTTGGGTTATCTTCTACTGCTTTCCCAGGCCACAACGGAGAGCTGGATCAGAAGTGGAGCAGCTGGGACTCGAACCAGAGCTCATATGGGATGCCGGCACTTCAGGCAGCGGCTTTACCCACTAAGCAAAGTGTTGGCCCCCATAGACGTATTTTCTACAAATTTTTAAAGACTTCTTCTATATCCCACTGAGACTTCACACCTATGATTTTACGTGATATATAAATTTAAAAGTATGAATATGAAGTACAGTTCAATCTCTAGGATCTGAACCCAGAATTTTCACTTTGTCTTTTCCTCTGACTTGTTACTTTGCTGTCTTGTTAACAACAGAGTCTTTTGGTGCCAGGTGTAGTTAAGAGGGAAGGAAGATGAATATGATCGGAAATTATGCATCTGAGACCTTGGTAGGATATTAATCAAATCTTGTAAGGGAAAATCAAATTCTCTCCAAGGACATTTGAGGTTTAAGTGAAAAATGTATACCATTCTCCTCACTCACTTGCAGGAACTGTCAATTCTAATGTTGATTTCAGCATTCTGTTTAGGGAATATAATATGTCATAAGATATAATGTGGAGTCACTTTTTTTTAGTCACAGATTACTATTAAAGACAAACAAAATAAGATATGTAAACAAAACACTGGCTGTTTCTGAAACATCAATTCATCCATCATTTAATCATCCTAACACAATCTATATTCTAATATATTATTTAGGATAAAAGATTATTATCTTATTTCCTAATGGAAAACTAAATCAAATCTTTTTTCATGTATTATTATTGTAACTACTCATAGCAAAGCAAACACAATATACAACTTTGCACAACAGGAGGCAAACCTTTCCTAAGTAAAAACTAAATATTAAAATTTAAAAACTCTAACTTACAAGGGTATTTCAAAAGTTTGTTGAAAATGGAATGGAAAGATTTACCTGTTTTTTTAACTAAAATCTTATTTGATTTATATGAAAGACAGAGACACAGAGAGAGAGATAGACACAGACGGGAAAGAACTCCCAACCACTAGCTCTCTCCCAAAATGCCTGTAAAACACAAGGCTGGGCAAGCCAAAGCCAGGAGCCAGGTGCTCAATCCAGGTCTCCCACATAAGGACAGGGATTCAAGTAACTGTGCCATTGCCTCCTGTCTCCAAGAGCGCATATTAGCAGGAAGCTGGAATGGAGAGTGAGGCTGAAGCTCAAACCCACTCATTCCATTAGGCTATGTCTGCATCCCAAACAGCTGTTTAACCAGTGTGGCAAATGATTGTGTCTAACATGGATTTGTTTTGGGACAAACACACGCAAACTGAGATCTATACACACAATCTTAACATGAACATTTAAAAGAGGAATAAGTCATTCGTCATTCAACTTCTAATTAAACATTTTAAATCTTGTGACAAATATCTGATCTAGTGATGACATAGTGATGCCACATCAAAGTTCCTAGGTTTGAGTCCTAGTTCCACTCTTCATTTCCATTTCCTGATAATGAGTAACCTGTGAGGAAGCAAATTGAGTGGTTGAGTCCCTGCCACCTACAAGGGAGATTTACCTGACCCAGCCCAAGCTGCTGCAGGCATTTGGTGAGTGAACCATGGAATGGGAATGAGCTCTCTCTCTCTCTCTCTCTCAAAACTAAAAGAGGAAAAACCCTTAATTTTTTTTTGTGAGGAATAATAGCAGAAGGACTATTCTGTTTAATATACTATTATTTTTAAAGGTTGCACCTTATCATTAGGGGAGGGGAGTATTTTAAGAGACCCAGAGATAATGAAAAGTTAAAAAGAATGGATCAGAGGGAAATTGCAGGGCCTTAAGTTGTTTGTGCTCTTTTTCATAATTGCACACAGTGTTGTGTTCTCGAAATGACTTAAAGATGCAATTTAGCTATTTTATATGTAAACATATTTTAAGCCTTATAGCAATAATAAAATGTATCTTTATAATATAATCGTGCTTATGTCAAGATTTTTACAAAATTATCACAAAGCCTGTAAAATATAATATTGGAATATATTTCAAGCACAGTTACAGTTTTCCTAGAGAAGGGCTCCTTATAATCAGAAAATGTAGAAGATAAAGACTTAGCAATTGGGGCCTACACTGTGGTGTAGTAGGTTAAGCTTTCATTTGTGGCATGGGCATCCCATATGGGTGCCAGTTCTTGTCCCAGCTGCTCCTCTTCTGATCCAGTTCTCTGCTTAATGGCCTGGGAATACAATGGAAGACGACCCATGTGCTTGGGTCCCTGCACCCATATGGGAGACCTGGAAGAACCCTTTGACTTCTGGCTTCAGATCAACTTAGCTCCAGCCTTTATGGCCACTTGGGAAGTGACCCAACAGATGGAAGACCTTTCTCTCTGTCTTTCCAGTCTCTGTAACTTTACCTCTCAAATAAATAAATAAATAAAAATTTTAAAATATTTAGTGGGGCCAGAGCTGTGGCATAGTGGGTAAAACCGCCACTGCAGTTTGAGTCCCGACTGCTCAACTTCTGTTCCAGTGCTCTACTGTGGCCTGGGAAAGCAATAGAAGATGACCCAAGTCCTTGGGCCCCTGCACCCATGTGGGAGATGCAGAAGAAGCTCCTGGCTCTTGACTTCAGATCAGCACAGCTCCAGCCTGCGTGGCCATTTGGGGAGTGAACCAACAGATGGAAGATCTTTCTCACTCTCTCTCTCTGTAACTCTGTTTCAAATAAATAAATAAATCTTAAAAAAAAGATTTATCAATCTATGTTAACCAAATAAGATATATAGACTTAGTAAGAAATCCATTCTTAAGCTAATGCTTTCTAATGAATGACATATAGCATAACTTACATGATTACATTTCAAGTATTATTATTTTTAATTGGTTGATAATTTGAAAATACTAATTTCAAAATACATTTAGAAATAGTTTTAGTACCTATTTCATCTGTATTTGTTTGAAAGACATGACATTTTGCTGTAGAACAGTACACTTAATAAAATTATTTAGAGCTCTGGTTTAAGTTGAGCTTATTAATGCATATCATTTTAAATATACAATTTTCTGCATTATTTCTTAAAAACTGTACTGAACATTAAATTATTGAAAATATTTTTTGAATATAAACATACAGCATAACTTCAGTATATAGATTTCATTCACTTTGTTTCTCCAATTCATAAATATTATTTGGGATGGGCATTTGATGTAGGGCTTATGAACCTTGTCTCCCTTATCAGAGTACCTGGGTTCAAGTCCTGACTCTGTTCCTGAGTCCAACTTCCTGCGAATGCACACCCTGGGAGGCAGAGGGGATGGCTCAAGCAGTGAGTACTTGTTGCCCACATAGGAAACCTTGATGGAATTCCCACCTTCTAGCTTTGTTATAGCCATTTTCTTTCAGTTTCAAGAATTTGGGGAGTGGACCAACAGATAGATATCTCTGTCTTTCTTTCTGCCCTTCAAGTAAATAAGTAAATTTAAAAATAAATACTATTCATTATAATTTAATTAAAATTTTTCAATCTGTAATTCGAATTTGCTCTTTTTATTTTTATTTTTTCATTTTTATATTTTTTTTGACAGGCAGAGTGGACAGTGAGAGAGAGAGACAGAGAGAAAGGTCTTCCTTTACGGTTGGTTCACCCTCCAATGGCCGCTGCGGCCGCGCGCTGCGGCTGGCGCACCGCGCTGATCTGATGGCAGGAGCCAGGTACTTATCCTGGTTTCCCATGGGGGGCAGGGCCCAAGGACTTGGGCCATCCTCCACTGCACTCCCGGGCCGCAGCAGAGAGCTGGACAGGAAGAGGGGCAACCGGGACAGAATCCGGTGCCCCGACCAGGGCTAGAATCCTGTGTGCTGGCGCCGCAGGCGGAGGATTAACCTATTGAGCCGCAGCGCCGGCCCAAATTTGCTCTATATGTGTATTATGCTATTACTAAGTCCATCCTATCCAATTCTTCCCATAGTTCAAATCACTTTAATAATCCAATCAACTCAGGAATATTTGATTGTTTGTTTCTCAGATTTACTAGCATTTCATTTTTATTTATAATTTATAAAATCAATGTTAACATATAATTCTAGGTTTCAAAGTCTCTCTGTCTCTAACTGAACTAAATCAGAAGAAAACCAGATGTACTATCACTAAATGTGTATTGGTGTCATCCCTTCGCCTGTTGCTCTGTGTTTCTCTATTATCTTTTTTTTTTTTTTTTAATTTTTTGACAGGCAGAGTGGACAGTGAGAGAGAGAGACAGAGAGAAAGGTCTTCCTTTGCCGTTGGTTCACCCTCCAAAAGCCACTGTTCTTGAAACAACTCAGTTCTCTGCTTCTTCATGAAGCATCTTCTCTCTACTACAATATGCACAGCTTTCTTTTCTGAATTCTCAGCAACTTCATGCAGACACAGAAATTTTATTAACATTTTGCTAAGTGTTTTAAAAATTTTTATCTACACCAAACTAATTTGAAAAATATTGCAATCAGATATATCCCTTATCTCTTCATATCTGCTTTATCAAGGACATAGTAACACTTCATACATGTTAGATAATTATTTAGTACTGATGGATTGGGGTCAGTGTTGTGGTGTGGAGAGTAGGGCTGCCTGCAACACCAGCATCCCATCAAGTCCTGGCTGCTCCTCTTCCAATCCAGCTCCCTGTTAATGGGCCTGGGAAAGAAGTGGAGGATGGCCCAGGTGCTTGGACCCCTGCACCCACATGGGAGACCTAGAAGAAACTCCTGGCTCCTGGCTTCTGACCTGCCCAGCTGTGGCTATTGTGGCCATTTGGGGAGTGAACCAGTGGATGGAAGATTCTCTCTCTCTCTGTCTCTCTGTCTCTCTCTCTCCCTCCTTTTCCCTCTCTCCATAACTCTCTCTTTCAAATGAATGAATAAATTGTTTGTTTTTAAAAAAGAGCTGATGTATTATCTAATTCAATCTGACAAATTGACTCTAATTGATTTGCATTTTGATGAATTTATTTCATAATATGCAATATTTAATTTGATTTGCTTTCTAATATCACTAATGATATATTCATCTAAATATTTCAGCTTGCACCAAAGTATTTTAAGTAATAAAATGCAATTTTACATTAAGAATATAGCTTATGATAACTCCTACCTATTATAAGATAAAGACAATTATTTGCATCAATCATTCATTACAACTGGAATCAATAAACAGATCTTAATTATAAGAATGATGTATGCCTTCAATGATTGTCTAAGTTGGACAAGTTTTACTAAAGCAAACTGGTTCTAAATGCATCCCATATGTCTTAGTTCTAATACCAATTGAAAAGAATTCTTTAAAAAAAGCATGTTTTATAGATGGTTTCATGGTACAGCAATGTTACCCCTCTGAGAGTCTACTGTGATACTGAATAATGGTTTGGCATAGAGTGTAGGATGAGGTCATCACATTATACTACAGCTATATCTGTGAAGATATTGGATTTTCTCATGGTTAATAAGTAACTAATGAATAGATCTGTCTAAATACCCTTGAAGTGAATACTTTGTCATCAGTCCAATAATTAATTCAGAATTAACTCCATTATAAATTTTGAAAAAGGAATAATTTGCCTGGAAAGCAGGACAAAGAAATATGAAGTAAAATCCTCTTTCAAATGCTCAGTTGTCTCCAGTGCCGACACAAATGAAGTATGGATACACTGCTCTCTCCTATTTTTGCATTTTTGTCTTTGAGATGGGTTTTATCATTTTTGAAAGATTGATTTTGCCAAAAATCACTAAATTCCAGGAAGTGCTAAACATAACATATATTAATTTGAGATTTGTTAAGTAGATATACAGTAATACATCTCAGGCTGTATTGCCTTACAGCTGTGTTTTTATTCACAGTTTATTTTATAAATAAGTATTTAAAGTTAAAGATTTCTGTAAAACACAAGAACCCCTCTATACTAAGTGAGTCAAGATCACACATATTACGTGGAAGACTATGCATATTTCATAGAAGATTATGCATATTTCATATTGCAGTGATGTCAAGCAACAATTAAATCAGTTAACTTCAGTTTTTTTAAGGGATGCTGGTTCTATAATTAGATCCATAAGATAAGGACAAAAAAATATGCTGAAATGAGGTTCAAGCTTCTATTCTTTAAAGGAAAACTAGACATAGATAATTTCGTTTTTTATATTATAATATCTAGTCATCAAAACAGAGCTCTCAGTTTAGGATTACTAAAATCATTTTAAAACCAAAGAAGTCGAATCTAAGGAATTTTCAATGATTCTATCACAAGTACCTAGTTGAAAATTTACCTGCTTGTAGAAATAAGGTAGCTTCCTATTGCAGAATGCATTTAACTTAAATGCCTCTGCCTTGATTAAATGGAAATCACCCTTGCATTGAACATACTCAAATCATCAGGGAATTCAGTATTCAGAACATGTAATTTTGGTATTCTCTCAAATTTATTTTATTAAACTGAGCCTACATTCTGAGGCGTTTTTGACAAACAAATAAGAAAATCCTTGTTGACTTAATGTGGGCAAACAATGTTTGTCATGCAATACCCAACAGATCAAATCTGCCATCATCTCTACTCTCCCTCTGAGTTTTTACTTGTACAACTCTTGGTCCTCATCCTTTAGCTGTCATCCCAGACTTCACTTTCTTGGTGATCACACAATGACTTTCTATGATAAGAGTCAGTTGTAAATATCCCTGGTATACTACTTTAGTGGTTTGCTCTAATGAAATAGAAATATATGTCAAAATCAAGTGAGGGTTTTTCCCCAAATGCATCTCCATAAAATTTCTGATAAATATTCTATTCAGTCCCAAAATTCTAATCCTCTACTCACCTTGATTGATGTCATTGTTTGAGTAGGAAAGCCATGGACCCGAATATGTGGTTGTCTCTACGTGTGCTAAGACATATAAAACCCATAACCTCTGCTTGTGCTACTTAGTTCTACAGGTACCTCTTTATCTCTTGGTTCAACATGGCCTTAAATCAAGGGAAAGAATCATAAAACATGATGGAGGCTTTGTTTGGCTGCAGGGTGAATAATGGGGCAGTTTTGGTTTCATCATTACACATCCTGTATCCCAGGAAATTTGCAGTCCTGGACAACCCGGGATAGTTGCCCATACTGTTTTGGATGGAAAATAATTTGTATTATTTTCTTTTGCTTGAATTTGAAATCTATTTTAAAATCAAATGATTTGATGTTTTTGAAAGTCAGGATTTTCAGTGATTGTCAATTTTTAAAATATTTATTTATTTATTTGAAAGACAGAGTGACAAAGAGAGAAAGAAAGACAGAGGAAGATTTTCCATTTGCTGGTTCACTCTCCAAGTGACTCCAACGGCCAGGCCAAAGCAAGGGGGCTGAAACTTCATCCAGGTCTTTCTTGTGGGATGCAGGTGCCCAAGCACTTGGGGCCTATTCTACTGCCCTGCAGGCTCATTATAGGAAGCTGGATTGGAAGAGGACCATCTGGGACTTGAACCACTGTTTCTGGCATCACAGGTGGCAGCTTACTCCACTGCAACACAACACTGGTCACTGTGCTACTCAATTTCATGTTTCAGAGTAACTAACTTGTCAATTACATAAGGTGTTGCTTTGAAGGTATTTTGTAAATTTGATCAGGATCAGCAATCAGTTGGCTTCAAGAAAGGTGATGATCTCAAATTACCTTGGAGAGAGGGCTTGGGTGAATCAGTTGAAAGGATTTAAGAATACAATAGGTTTTCCTGAAGAAGAAATTCTGCCTGGAGACAACCAGCAGCTCCCTCTACAAAGATCAGGCCTTTTCTTCTGACATCCACCTTAGAGGTTTAGAATTTACCTAGCCATTCACCTATAGTTGTGTAAGTCAGGTGTTTTTTTTTTTTTTTTTTTTTTTTTTTTTTTTTTTTTTTTTTTTTTTTTTTATCTCTCTCCCTTTCCAGATAGGTGGATGAATAGATAGTTGATAGGTAGATAGGTAGGTAGGTAGATAGATAGATAGATGACACAGAGATGATTGATGATGATGATGATGATGACGATGGAAGGATGGATAGATAGGTAGGTAGGTAGGTAGGTAGATAGACAGATAGTAGATCTTGTTGTTTCATGTCTCGCCTGGCTGATAGAACAATATTGACTGAGTATTTCTGCATCATTAGGAATCATATGTAGCCCTTGCTTCTTTAGATATGGTGTGGGCTCTGAAATTGCCACAGTCAACATCTGGTCTACTTCAGCCACTCTCAACTGCTGGATTCATAAAGGCATTGTGAGTCATCATAAAAATGACTATTTTGCCGTTACTGGAATGTCTCTTATAAAAAAGAGAGAGAATGCCTCTAAACTTTGTAACTTGCGACTAAATGGTAAAAGGGAAGGAGATAAGAAATGTGGAACCATAAAAACAAGCTAGTAAATGCTAGGATAGTAAAATAATACCACAAATATTACAAAACTCCCGGAAAATTTTGAGAGAAGGGAAAGGTTAGGCTAACATGTGAGAAGTTTCTAAGAATGAGTGGAAAGTGGATGTTCCTGAAGAAAGGATCATGCAGTAGATATATAATCAGAAAGGGAATCATCTTAAATGTGGAGACTATGATACATGAGTCCTTCTAGCATTGAAAACCAACAAAAGCTTTATGGGGGGGAATCCATTGTAATCCATAAACTGTACTTTGGAAATTTATATCTACTAAATAAAAGTTAAAAAAAAGAAAACCAACAAAAGCAGCCAGATTTTACAGTAAACAAAGATCACTTGGAAGACAGGCCACAGTTTGTTCTCATTGAGTACTATATCACATTCTTGAAACTTTGATTCATTTCCATGTGCAATTGTTTACACTTATTGTATAATCAGTTCTGCCCCTCTTTCTTAAAAATTGCATTTGGAAAGAGACAGACAGACAGACAGAGACAGAGATTGTCTATCCTTTTGTTCTCTCCCAAGAAGCTTGGGACAAGCTGAAGCCAGGAATCTGGAACTCAAAGTTCAAGTCTCCCATGTGAGTGGCAGGGGCCCAGCTACATGGGGCATCACTGCTGCCTCTCAGGGTTCACATTGGTAGGAAGCTGGAATCAGGACCAGAGTCAGGAATTAAATGCAGGCACTTGGTATGGGATGTGGGAGTTCCAAGAGATAGCTTAACTGCTTCACCAAATCCAGCCTCTATACTGCTATCCACCCCTCCCAGAAAATCAGCCAGACTCTCCTCTGCATACGTGATCACGAGCTGCCTAACCCACCATCTAATAACGCCTCAAATATCCTGGTTTTCATTCAACTATGATAAAAAGCTTATAATATTCATTTATTTGGTAAAATATTTTTATGTGAGTGAGTTTTAGTTGGAGCATAGTTAATTAAGCAAAAGACAATGTAAATGTCATACCCGATTCTTCTATTTTAAGAGGGAAGCAGATGTGCCTTACCTAGAGTTCATAAAAGCAAGTTGGGAATATGGATCCCCATGGGACTCACTGTATGGGGCATGAGCAGATCCATTTTCTTCAGCTGATTTTGTCCTAGAACATGCTCTGAGATGATTTTTCTTTTTTTTCTAGAACTACAAATGCAACTAGCTTTGCTTTTCATAGGTCCTATATTTTTGAATAGTCTTTTAATTTTCTTAACTATCACTATGAAAGATATAGGTATTTTTACTTACTTTTACTTCCTCATCTAATAGATCTAGCTATCGGCTACTTTTTCAATGATTATTGAAGACATTGTAGGAGGTAACTAGCAGCAGAATTGGAATGTGCAATGGACATCTAATAGATACAGAAAAAAGTATCAGGTTGCAAACAACCCAGATGAGAAAAGGTAGCTTTAGCAGATTAAAATATGGGTAGTCATGGTGTTGGCCACGAACTCCTGTGACTTTGATGTGCATCAGTAGGATACTGCTTCTTCTTTTGAGAAAGTGTGACCTTTGAATTGCTAAAGCAGAGCGGTTCTATATGCTTTTCACGTGAGGCTCCCAAGACCAGAGATCATTGTAAAAGAAGTTGTTTTAGAAAAGTGAACTTGGTTGGAATGCCAACATGAACATATCAGACAAATATTTCTGTACAGAGAAGTATGTGTCTTGCTGAGTTATTAACCAAGTATACTTAAGCTTGCATAAAAATGTTGGTAGGACAGAGCATAGTTTAGGAACACAGAGCAGACTCCAGGGTGCAGAGTGCCATTCTACTGATGCATCTTACCCATTTCTTGGCTTATAATTCTAGTCCACAGTTGGTGGTGGAAGGGATGACATTTCAGTGATTTAAACCTGCTCACATAGTAAATCAAAGACTCACTTATGATAATGAGATAAGAGCTATCCATTACTTTATGAAAAACCATAGAAGGACATACATCAATTTATGTTGAAAGGATGGAATAATGATTTTATGGTTTGATTTGGAAGTATGCAATTCTCCATAGTGAGCAAAATATGAATTTTGAAACAAATACTAAATATAACTATAGTTAAAATTGGTATCCAAAGAAGTTCCCACAAATGTTTACTACATTTATAGTTGCAATCAGACTTCAACCATTGTTATTGGCACAGTTTTTGTTACACAGAGAAAGGAAAGGCCACCACAAAACACACCAAACACCTGAGTAAGGGAAAAGATTTATTGTCAAGTGGGGAAGACCTGACAGACTGCCTCTCCGTGCACAGAGAGGACAGCAGCATGTACTGGGAGAATAGGTCTTATATAGCTTTGCAGAGGTAAGGAAGTGGGAGTGGAAAATCCCATTAGGATGGGGGTGGAGCTGATGCTGGTGGTTGGGCCATGTGGCCACCTGGCTTCCAGCAATGGTGCCAGGGGCTAGAGCCTAGCATGGTGTCAGGATGTAGATCATGCCATAGATAAGACTGCACCATTTTACTAACACAGTTACTTCATTTTTAGATTTCAAGTCCCATTACCTAGCAGATAACTCTAATTACAAACAGAACATGTTCATTTTATCTTTCCAAATATACTTAGTAAATTATTTTTATTCAAGCATGGTGTCCAGATCCTGATCACCATTATAATTAAAAAGTGAATGAATCATTCTTGCTCTTCTTGTGGTAAATGTTTTCTTTCTTTCCATATCATTTATGGCTTTCACATTTTATCCATCATTCATGGAGAAGAGGCACATAATAAACTAAATTGCCAGATATAATTTATTATAAAATATGAAGAGCCTTATGAATATAAACTGGAAATCTGAAACACATACCTTTCTAGCTTGAAAATTAATCAAGGGGCTGGTGTTATGGCACAACAGGCTGGTTAAGCCACCACATGAGATGTTGACATCCCATATGGGCACCAGTTTGAATTCTGACTGCTTCACTTCAGATCCAGCTCCCTGCTAAGGCTCCTGGAAAAGCAGCAGAAGATGGCCCAATTGGTTGAACCCCTGTTAATCTATGGCCTGGCCTAGCCCTGGCCATTGCAGTCATCTAGGGAGTGAACCAATAGATGGAAGATCTCTCTCTCTCTAATTCTTCCTTTCAAATAAATAAAATAAATCTTTATAAAACAGAAAATGAATAAAATATTGTGAACTTTATGTTCTCCCATACTTAATCACATTCAATATTTAGAACAATCTGATGAATTCTCTTTATCTCCCCATATTAAATGTAAAGTAGTTAGGCTCAGAAACTGTGTCTCACCTGATATCACAAAACTATGGATTCACACTACTGGAGTTGATAAGGGCCCCTGAGGCACTAAAGTTGTCCCTCTTTCCAACTGAAAAAAAAAATGCATTTAATCCAAAAGTCCCAAAGTTAGCATAAAAAAAAAAAAACAAGATAAAGAATAGATAAATTCACTTTAAGATGTTGCTAAAACCCCCAGGACTTTCTTCACCAATGTTTTTATTCCATTGGCATGTTTATCATTTGAAATATAAAATCTCTGTATTCCCGATGTGATGTTTACTTCATAGAAGCTTTTTCCTCAAACTCTTATTGGAGTTTTAAAAACATACATGTGCTTCAGGATGAGTTATTTTATCTGTGCTGAAACACACAGCTTAGCCTCCTTCCACCTTTAAAAATTGGTTGTTGTCTTCTTTCCTATTAGATTTATCTCATGCCACACACTAAAGTATAAGTAGCTTTTAAAAATATCTGTGAACATATAGGTCACATAACTGTGTGTTCTAAATGTCAGAGAAACATTCCTAGAGAAGGTGCTACCCCGTGAGGGGTATTATTTTAGGAATTAAATTGTTGAGAGGAAGTAATTTTATATCTTACCCATCCTGATCCCCTGAAATATTATTTTGCCTAAGATACCTATAATGTAGAGCTTATTTTTCCTTGGAATGCACTGCTGAAGTTTCCTTATTTGGTAAGGTGTTCATTGAATCAGCCAACATTCATTGGATCAAATACTGAGCAAGTTGCTATTGTTATGGGCTGGATTGGGCCTAAATTAATTTTCCAGACTCTTGCCTTTTACTCAGAGAAAAATTCTAAATACAGGCCCAAACATGACATGCAGTGTGATATACTTTAATACAACGTGAGAAAAATACACAGGCTCATTAGGGCTTCATTAAGGGAGAGTGGTCCAAAGAAAGGAATTTATCATACTTGTTCTGCTTGTCCTGAGTCTGTTCTTCCTAGTTTCTATGAACTCTAGAAAAAGGGAAATGTTTACATGGTACCACCCCCACATTACAGGTAAGAGGAAGTGCTTCCTGGGGAGGAGATCCCCTGATTGACAGGTAGGTGAATGTGGCAATGGAGTGAAGGAGGTGCAACTCATAGCTAATACACTTAAAGTTTTCTAACTAAGCTTTCCCACATCACTCCACCTACCCCTACGTCTAGAGATTTCTGACCCTTAACCTTAAGGGGATGCTGAAGGATATAGACTCATCATATCTTCTATATCTCCTTCTTGCTGATCATGGATTCAGGTCCTGCCTGTCTCGGGTCTAGAAATCACTTACTGTCTCATCTATTGACTCTGTCTTATTAGCTGGAGAACTTTAAGTCACAGCCAATGGCTGTGTCCAATGCATGGTCATCATTTTCAGAAGTTGCTGAATTCTGAGACACACAAGTTTATCAATCAGCATGCGTGAAACTGGAAGCAAACAAATTGCAAGTGGAGTGCCCTTTAAGATGGGAAGGATATATTTTATGGACTCCGGGCTGGAGCTTCTGTCAAAAGTGCTTTAATTCTTTGGAACCACTTCTGTAACTCCCCTGACCAGCAAGAGGGTCTGTGTCAGGATCTTTTAAAGCTTCATACAAAGGTTTGGCTATTAATCCAAATCCTGAAATCCGTATTCTACGGAACGCTGCCATTCCCAGAAATGTTCTTAACTGCTTTTTTGTCTGCGGTGACCCTATACATAGACTAGCTTTCTTTGTCTTGACTGAAAGAGCATGCTTTCCTGGGGTTAGAATATATCCCAGGTAATCTACCTCTTGTTTTGAAACCTCAGCTTTTGTTGGGGAAACTCTGTGTCCTCTTTCTGCTAGATTCTGGGTTCAGTGGGATGCAGAAGAAAATATCTCTTTGGCAAGGGTTTAGCACACGATAGGATGCATTGAATTAGCTGCCTCAATAGCTCTGAGGCCTTTACCATCTTTACTCTCCATTTGACCTTAAAACAAGCAAATGCTTTAGGGATAATGACACAGACCAAGAGTCCATGTTTAAGAAACATAATTAACTTTAAAAAAGCACCTAAGAATAATAAAAAATCTCTTTTAAACAATGGAGCTGGACACTTAGACATGACTAAAACTTAGGAGATATAAGAATATCCTCTACTTAACACACTAAAGCAAAACAAATTTTTGAGAACAAGTTTTACCATTAGCTCTAATAATACAACTTTTTTGAGAACAGAGGTCCTACATGGAAAGTTAGTATTCAGTGACTCCTGTTGTTAATTTAACAATTAACACTCTTATTTATGAAGTTAGTGACCACCCAAGGATCTTGGCATGAGATGTCTAGGTTGTGGAAGCCCCTTTGTATCTGCAAACTCCATCAGTATTCAGATAAGGCCATGACCAAAGTGGAAACTCTCTCTTCCCTTCAGAGAAGAGTACATCCTTCTTTGATGATGACTTCTTTCCACTGTTGTCTCATCCACAGAGGTCCTTCATGGTGGGAGACACTCTTTGCACCAGTGTCCTGCCTTTTCATGCCTAAAATGCTCTCATGGGCTTTTCAGCCAGACCAGAATGACTTATGCTCTGACCCTGAGGTCACTGAGTGTTACTTACAGCAACTGCCATTCTACGAGTCTGCTATATGGACAGCTTCCCATGTTGCAGCATTTCTTTCTCTTCAACCCTCCCTGTATTGTCACTAAACACTTAAAATGCTACTTTTAGCATCCAGCTCATGGGGACTTGGGAGCCCGTGGCAAGTTTTTAAACTGTACCCTTAGAAGTAAGTCCATAGGAATATATACAGGACTATACAGCTGAATAGTCTCTTTGTAGGGCCTGAGAAGATAAAAATAGGCAGAGCTCTTTTCGAGCTTAATTATCCTTAAGCATGTGATGTAGATACATTGCATTAGCTATAATTTGGACACCTGAAAGTCTCAATTTGCGTACAAAATGGGGTCCATTGTTTTACCCAGCTCACTGAAGGGGATCCCAATTTTTTCCTTTTTCCTTTTTTTTTGTAAACTAGTATAAAGCCAAAATAGCATACCAAAATAAAAAGAGAAATATTGCCATGCCTGGGATACCGGACCCCAAGGGGCTAAGGAGAAAACCTCCTGGTGGCCCACCATGCCTGGGATACTGAACTCCAGGAGGCCCACAGATTCCAGCATGAAGCCAAAAGGATAATAGAGAAAAGAAAAACAAAAAATTAAAAATTGAAAATTTTGAAATAAAAAAAAAAATTAAAAAATTAATGATAAGGGAGCAGGCACTAAGACAAAAGGATAAAAAAAAATGGGGAATCCAAGAGGTGACCAGTACAGAGCTATGAAACAAAAAGAGCTAAAACAAAACAAAAACAAACAAACAAACAAACAAAAACAAAACAAAACAGGAGTCCTACTACATGAATTCCACCACCCAGAGCATAGCTAAGAAAATAACAGACTACAATAAAAATAATAATAAGTCTAAGCAGGCATGCATCATGTGGCCAGCCATGGGGGCTACCATCTTGGGGGTGGAGTCTGTTGCCCATCTTCTGGAAAGGATGGAAGTCCTCGTGGTGTCTGCCCACTTGGCAACCATGTGTTTTTACCAGAAACTGCCATTTTGGGGTGGAAGTCCCACCCTTCACCACAGGAAGTGGACTTCTACTTCCTGAGACTTTGTGGTTACAACAGAACTGGTTTTTGCCAGTTTGTACCACCCAAAACCTGCAAATGAAAGGTCGCTCTAGCATTCCTTATTTTTAAAACCAAACCTGAGGCGAACTCATTTTCATTAAGCATGAAATCCTTCCATATGACTTAAAGGCTTAAGTTTTAATTTTCCCAAATACATCAATTATCCTCCAAAATATGTCACAAGCAACTTGGAATAATTTAAATATCAGCAAGCATCCAAAAACTGGCCCTTTTTTTCCTCACCTTTTCTCCCTAACTCCATTAACGCTGCCAGTTTGTATTGGCTTTTGCTCACCTGAAGCTACCAAGATTAGTAATAAAAAAGACATTAAGATTTGCATTTTAGCTTCCGAAGCCGCACATTTCCAAGGCAAGAGCCAACAGCGCCCCACAGCTTCTCATACTGAAACAGCTCAATGTCTACCACTTCTGAAAACCGAAAACTGCCTGAGGAGAAAACCCCTTGTGTTTGCTCAGCATACCATACAGCCGTGTTTGAAAATAAATTTGTCTCCTGGCTGGCTGTGCCAAATATTATGGATTGGCTTGGACCTAAATTAATTTTCCATATTCTTGTCTTTTGCTTAGAGAAGAATTCTGAGTATGGTCCCAAACATGGCATGCAGTGTGATATACTTTATTTACAAAGTAAGAAAAATACATAAGCTCTTTAGGGCTTTATTAAGGGAGAGTGGCTCAAATAAAGGGACTTATCATACCCTGCTCTGTGTCCTGAGTCCACGAAGGGGAGAGAGAACACTTCCGTTCTTCTGAGCTTTTTATGAGCTTTAGAAAAACGGACCTGTTTATGTGGTACCCCCTCCACGTGCTGGGTAAGAGGAAGTACTTCCTGGGGAGGGATCCCCTGATTGACAGGTAGGTGAATATGGCAATACAGATTAAAAGAAGTGCAGCTTCCAGCTCATGAACATAAACTTATCTAAATAGACTTTCTCACATCACTACTTCTTCAAAATTAGGTAAGGAATGACACCAAAAACATGGCAGAATAAGGAACTCCCACTCTACCCTGCAAAATTGTAAAGTAAAAAATGAGCAAATCCTGGCAGAATCCGCAGAACTGTGGTTCATTCCCCAAATGGACACCAAAACTGAGCTGATCCAAAACCAAGAGCCAGGAACTTCTTCCGGGTCTTCCACATGAGTGCAGGGGCTCAAGGACTTGGGCCATCTTCTACTGCTTTCCCAGGCCACAGCAGAGAGCTGGGCTGGAAAAGGTGCAGCCCGCACATGAACCAATGCTCATATAGGATGCCAAAGCCACGGGCAGAAGCTTAACCTACTGTGCCGCAGAGGCTGCTCCAAATACTTCCAAATAACTTTTTGTTCTAATCTGGTTGGTGTCTCTCTGGCAGAACAGCTCACAAGGCTTGGCTATATTCCCTCCAACTTGAAACTGTTCCAGTGCTGAAGCTGATGTCTGGGGCATGGAGGGCATTTGCTAGAACTACTCGAAGCTCATAATGTCATGGATGCTGCTGTCTAAGGTAGTAGGTAACAACAGGGACAAAGAGTAGAACAACCAAAGTGCTTGTGTGGAGACCTTGAGGATTGTTTGTTGGAGAGCTTTCAAAAGCTTCAACATATCCCTGGGACTCCAGACGACCCATGTTCATCTACAGAGCTCACTGTCCACTCGGGAAAGATCCCTCAAATGCTCTAAGTTCTCGTTTCCTGCTGACCTTGATGCTCGCAGAAACCAGGAAATTAGATAGTAGAGTTGAAATCAGCAAATTCCTATAAACACATAAACTACCAAAACTGATTCCAAAAGAAATAGAAAATCTGAATAGTCTTCTCATAAGTTAGAAAATTGAATTTGAAACCAAAACTTTAAATAGGATCTGGCATTTCACAGGAAATACAGATTCCAATTGGAGTGCCTGCATCCCATTTTGGAGTCCCTGGGTTCATGTCTTGGCTCCATATTGATTCCGCTTCCTACTAATGTGCACTCTATAAGGTAGCATATTATGGCTCAGTACCTGGGTCCCTGCCACCCAGGTGAGAGACTTGGAATGAGTTTCAATCTCCTAGCTTCTGCTGGACCAGTTCTGGCTACTGCAGGCATTTAGGGAGTGAACCAATGAGTGGAAGATCTCTCTCACTGTCTTTATTTTTTTAAAGTTATATATTTATTTTAAAGGGAGTGTGTGTGTTTGCATGTGTGTGTTTGCATGTGTGTGTGTCAGAGAGAGAGAGAGTAATATCTTCTATCCACTGGTTCACTCTCCAAATGACCACAGTAGTTGGGGCTGGTCTAGGCTGAAGCCATAAGCCTGAAGGTCCATGTGCATCTCCCATGTGGTTGTCAGGGGCCTAAGTACTTGGGCTGTCTACCTCTGCTTTCCCATGACATTAGCAGGGAGCTCGATCAGAAACAGAAGAGTCGACACTCAAATTGGCACTCATGTGTGTTCTGTAATTACAGGCATCAGCTGAACTTGCTCTGCCACAATGCCAACCACTCTATTTTTATAAATAAAGAAATAAAACCCCTTAAAACACAGTAACAGAAAAACAAAAATTCAAATAAAGAAAAATCCAGAACCAGATGACCTCACTGGTAATTTCTACCAACCACATAAAGATTTAATACTAATCCCTTCTGAGATTTTTTCCCCACAAAAAGTAAAAAGTTAACACTGTCTAACTCATTCTAAGAAGGTACCTTGACACCAAAATAAGAAAATATATTCTGATAAAAGTACAAAATAGTATCTCTGATGAAAATAATGGGAAAATCCTCAATAAAATACTCACAAACTAAATCCAGCAGCCTATTGAATGCATTAGACACTATGACCTATGGGATTTATGCTGAATGTGCAAGAGTGACTCAATAGAGGCAAATCAACCAGTATTTTACACAGTATTGGTAGAACAAAGGCATAAAACCCACACGATCACCTCAGTCGACAAAGCATATCTATCACCTCCAACACATTATTACATTGTAATGAATATTCAAAATATTCTCTTCTAGCTATTTCAAAATATATGATACATTTTTATTGACTGTAGTCACCCTACTCTGCAAATGAACACCAGAACTTCTTTTTATTATGGTGTGCAAGGTTTTTAACTTCGATGTTTGTTGTAATTACAGAAAACAAAAATAGGTACCTAGGTATCCATAAAAAAACTAATTGGATAAACTGTGATATGCTTACATTTTCGAATATAACACCATGAAACCACAAAAAAAAGAGAGAGAGATGAAATGAAGTAGATAACATTAATGATCCGATTATTTTATTTTATTTTATTTTTTATTCTTTTTCATTTTTGATTCTCTTTATATACAGAAGATCAGTTGAGCATACATTAAGTAAAGATTTCAACAGTTTGCTCCCACACAGAAACATAAAGTGAAAAATACTGTTTGAGTACTAGTTATAGCATTAAATCTCAATGTGCAGCACACTAAGGACAAAGATCCTACATGAGGAGTAAGTGCACGGTGACTCCTGTTGTTGACTTAACAAATTGACACTCTTGTTTATGGCATCAGTAATCACCCTAGGCTCTTGTCATGAGCTGCCAAGGCTGTGGAAGCCCCCTGAGTTCACCGACTCTGATCATATTTAGACAAGGCCATGGTCAAAGTGGAAGTTCTCTCCTCCCTTCAGAGAAAGGTACCTCCTTCTTTGATGACCTGTTCTTTCCACTGGGATCTCACTTGCGGAGATCTTTCATGTAGGTGTTTTTTTCCCCCAGAGTGTCTTGGATTTCCATGCCTGCAATACTCTCATGGGCATTTCAGCTGGATCCGCATGACTTAAGGGCTGATTCTGAGGCCAGAGTGCTGTTTAGGACATCTGCCATTCTATGGATCTGCTGTGTATCTCACTTCCCATGTTGGATCATTCTCTCCCTTTTTGATTCTATCAGCTAGTATTTGCAGACACTAGTCTTGTTTATGTGATCCCTTTGGTTCTTAGTCCTATCATTATGATCAATTGTGAATAGAAATTGATCACTGGGACAAGTGAGATGGCATTGGTACATGCCACCTTGATGGGATTGAATTGGAATCCCCTGGTATGTTTCTAACTCTACCGTTTGAGGTAAGTCAGCTTGAGCATGTCCCGAATTGCACATCTCTTCCTTCTCTTATTCCCACTCTTATATTTAACAGTGATCACTTTTCAGTTAAGTTTCAGCACTTAAGAAGAATTGTGTATTGATTACAGTATTCAACCAAAAGTATTAAGTAGAACAAACAAAAAACATACTAAGAGGGATAACATATCAAGTTGCTCATCAACAGTCAGGGTGAGGGCTGATCAAGTCACTGTTTCTCATAGTGTTCATTTCACTTTAACAGGTTTCCTTTTTGGTGCTCAGTTAGTTGTCACCTATCAAGGAGAACAAGTGGTATTTGTCCCTTTGGGATTGGCTTATTTCACTCAGCATAATGTTTTCCAAATTCCTAACAGGGATCACTTTTCAGTTAAAATTTAAACACCTAAGAATATTTGTGTGTTAATTACAGAGTTCAACCAATGGTACTAGAACAAAAACAATTACTATAATGTATAAAGTATTACATTGTACATCAACTGTCAGGACAAGAGCTGATCAAGTCACTGTTTCTCATAGTGTCCCATTTCATTTCAACAAGTTTCCCCTTTGGTTGCATGTGAATACAATGGTCATCTTTTTGTTTGATTACTGTTTATAGCTCTTGCCTATATATCCACTGAAATAGGGGTCTTTTTACTTTTTACTTATTGAACTCTTTATTAGTGAGACATTAGAGCTTTTACTGTAATGTAATTAAAACTATGTTATCTAAAAAACTAAGAAATAGGAGAAAAAAAGAAAGAGAAAGTATCATATTTTCAGAATTGTATCTATAAGCTACATTGAATCTGTTATCTTTGAATTAATATCACATTAACATGAGAATTGTGTTGTAGTAATTATGTACTTGCTGTAATCCTGAGAATCTAATGTATTATTAAATTCTTTCAAAAATTTTAATGAAACATGTAGAGTAGACCCTATCTATGAAATGCACTTAAGTGTATGAATATGAAAGGATATTTAAATAACAGAGTTTTATTAAATTGTTTACAGTAAGTTGGGGATATGTGGAATTGTGATCAAGTAGAAGTAAAGGGCAAGCATTTGGGAAAAGTTAAGTCACTGCTTGAGACATTCTCATGCCATATTGGAATGCCTGGTTCAAGTCCTGGTTGTTTCATTTTCTATCCATCTTCTTGCTAATGCACAGCCTAGGAAGCAGCCAACGATGACTCAGGTACCTGAGTCCCAACCGTCCACATGGCACAGCACTGGATGCTGCAAGCAGTTAGCGAGTGAACTTGTGGTTGGAAGATCTCAGCTGGTCTATATGTATCTACCTGTCTGTCTCTCCCTCTCTGTCTCTACACTTTTCAAATACAATGAAAATCATTTTTTAAACATAGAAGTAAATAGAACCTCAGTATATTCTTATGCTTCTATGTTGCTTGAAATTTTTTAATAGTCACAACTAATCAGGCTATTTTTGAAATTATATTAAGAACAAAACTGTTGAAGGAATAAATGTACTTCTGGGTGACATTTATTCTGCTAGAGAAATCATGTATACACTAGTATGTGAAAAGTGCTCAGTGACTTCAGCTAAACATAATCATCACCTCATCCATCTAAATTCAGAACAAATGGCCGATTCAGGTACTTTTCAAAACCAAGTCCATTTGAGTGACATCATGAAGCCATGCTGACAGACTCTGCCTTTTCAAATAGGTGTTTTGTTGTAGTGCCAAGGAGTTTTTCCACATTCCCAATTAATGACCCATGTAATCCAGATCTAGAAAAGACGGGACTCTGAAGTACACAATGAGCCCAATTCTCTCAGTAGCCACGGTTCACAAAATGAACTTTGGAAAGCCTTAGCAAAAAACCAGGTGGTAAAGCCTCACAGTAGGAATCAAATTCTCAGGATTGACCTAATTGGGCACAGGTTTTCCCTCTGTCAATGCTGACTCTATTGTGCATGCCCTGATGATGCTCAGCCATCCCCTGAAATGTTGTTGAAATAGGGGTAGAAAAGTCTAGAAAGGATCAGAACTTGAAGGGAGACTAGGAAAAAGTGTCAACTCAGGAAAAGTCACAATCACAGGCCAGCATTAAAGAAGAGAATGAGAAATCTATCCCAGCCACAAGCATGCATGAGGTACAAAAAATCTGTGAAACTTCAGGCAAAGGGTGTGGTCATTTCAAGCAATGAGTGACAAGACTAAAAGCACTTTCCTCAAACAGGTGGGAAGGCAGGTCTATGCTCCCTATTCCTCACAGTAAGCTTTGAGTAGAAACCAAATGAGCAAGCAGAGCCCAGACTGACTTGAGTTGAAGGCAGGGTCCTCCTGAGACATACAGAGCCCGCTGGGGACTCAGGGTGGGAACACACATTAACATCTTGCTGTGGCCCATTTCAAGCTACCAACTATTTAACCAAAAATTGGCAAATTCCTGAAAACTTAACAATCGGCCTTTGCAAACCAGATTGGGCTGGGTCCAGCACACTGACAAATCCTACATACCCAAGTGACCCAAGCAGAAAGGGCCATTGAGGTTGGAATGCAATGAAGAATATGCAGGAGGCTGTTGCCTGTTAACATAGCTGTGTAGACAAAAAGCAATCCCATATTCTATTAGAAAGGAAGTGTGATATGCAAATATTTTCTCTGTTAATATCCTTAACATTTGCCAGGAGAGAACAGAGGTTCTTGCATATCCTGAGTGCTAACTGCAAATAGCTGAGACAGCAGCCTGATTGTAGCAAGGAGTGACAACCACCACCCCTAACATTGATCAGGAAAGCATGCTGGCAAGTTTTTAGGTGCAACCAAAAGAACATGGATATCTGCATGCTTTGAGTCTGCCACAAAAAATTAGTAGCATATCTAAAACTTAAGTCTTTCATGTTTTCAGTATAATACACATTTTATTTCTACTATTTTCTTTTTAATCCTAGAGGCAGAAAGGGATGAGATAGAGACACAGTGAAAAGAGAGAGAGAGAGAGAGAATGTTTCCACCCTCCATTCACTCCCCAAATACTCACAAATGCCCCAGGCTGGACTGAGAATGAAACCAGGAGCCTGGAATTCAACCTAGGTCTTCTGATGTGGGTGGATGGAACCCAATTACTTGAGTCATCATTGCCGCCTCCCAGGGTTTGCACCAGAAGGAAGCTGCAGTCAGGAACGGGAGCTGGGGATCCAACGCAGGCATTCCAGTGTGGGACACTGGCATCTTATCCATTATACTAAATGTCCACTCCAGGATAGTACACATTTTACCCTCTATATTTAAATATGCAATATTAAGCCCTAAATTAGCCTTGGTTAACACTGACGTAAGTCATTCTAGCTGCTCTAAGTCCCTGGTAAGGTCAATGACTATTTCTATTTATTGACTGGATAGGACTTTCACTGAAGATCAGTCAGCAGCTCCAGGCTCCCCCCAGTCCTGGGCTTCTAGCCCGCATAACCCAGCTTGAGAAGCCTGCCTTTCAGTTTAGCTGAAGATTTTAAGATGATCTTCTCCTGGTTCAAGCCAATTTCTCATTCCTACAGACTCACCAAAAGACCACTTCATACTCCTTCTCCATATGTTTTACTTCATTCAGTTTTCTACCCTAATGTTCTGGCCATTATCCCATGGGGCACCCAACACTGAATGCTGCATGTTTCAGTTGCTTCTGTGTCCCGTGTCAGTTTCTCTCTAGATTTTGTATGAATCTACTATAATAAAAGAGGAATAGATACGGGATGAGAGAAAGTCAGGTGAGTATAGTTTTAAAAATGCAGAGTGGTTTACTTTTACTTAATCAGAAAGGAAAGAATAGAATTACAAGTGTGGGGAGCAATCCGGACTGGACTGAGTTACTGGAATTAAGACTTATTCTATGCATCTGCTCTCCCACAATATGGCGCTGGGAGAGAAGTAAACAGCTTCTGCACAGCGGCCTCCAGTTCAACTAATAAACTGTAGGACTTGCTCCTGATTGGAGGAGAGCAGCGTACTCGGCGTGTGGGCAGCCGAGTTGGGATTGGCAGAGGAGGACTATAAAGGAGGAGAGAGACGGCATGCACCAGGAACATCTAAGGGGAACATCTAAGGGAACCCGTGCAGCCCCCGAGAGAACCGGCCGGCGGTGTGCCGCTCCCCTGCGGAAGTGGGGAAAGTGGCCAGGGGGAACTGCCCTTCCACGGAGGTGGAAGGGATAGTAGCCAACCCGGGAAGAACCAGCAGCAAACCCGGGGAGGGCCGAGCAGACGAAAGAACAGCGCAGGGTCCTGTGTCGTTCCTCCACGAAGAGGGGGAGCGACATAATGGTGCCGTGACTCGGATATGAAGCCTAGGCAGGGTTTAGTGTCGTTCCTCCACAAAGAGGGGGAGCGACATAATGGTGCCGTGACTCGGATAGAAAACCTAGGACGGATAGGAAACCTGACTCGGATAGGAAACTTAGGACGGATAGCAAACTTAGGAGGGAAGAAACGGGAAGAAGTAGGAAAATACCGGAGAGAGAGACTAGCAAAGAGCCTAGGTGCCGGAAGAAGCTATTGAAAGCCTAGGCATAAACTCGGATATGGACTGTGGGAAAAAAGTTAGGATTGAAAGCGAAAGTGAAAGCTTTCATAGACTCGGATGCGGACTATGGCGGGGAAGCTAGGAGACTGAAAGCGAAAGTGAAACCTGGAGGAGGCTTGGACTCGGATACGGACTGTGGGGAGAAGCCAGGAGAAATGAGAGGAATATTGTTGGAAGAAAACTTAAGAAAACATACCGGGTAGAGAAAAATGTTAGGGAGAATGAAGCCGCGAGTGCAGGCCAAGGCGGAAACATAAGCCACCTTGGAATTCTTCAAGTCACCCCAGGGAGCAAGAGGCGAAGATCTGGAACCAGAGGCAGAGACGTGGGCCGCCAGGTTGAAATTCGCCAGGTTAGTCCGGGGAACTTGGACTGAATGCCGGTGGTGGCGGAAACATTCGCGGAAGCCGCCGCGTGCAGAGAGAGCACGGGGCGTGAATAGATAGGGAACGCCGGGCTGGCGCGAGGCCGTGGTGCGGGCGCGAAGTGCGTGGAGACCGCGGAGCGTGCGCGCAGAGCCGGGAACCCGCCGGCGGGGCGAGGCGCTGGGAAGCTGTGCAGAGCCGTGAAGCCGCCGCGGGGCGGGCGCCGGCGGGGCGAGGCGCCGGGAAGCTGCGCTGAGCCGTGAAGCAGCCTCGGGGCGGGCACCGGAAAGCCGCAGGGATAAGAGAAACAAAAGTTTAGAAGTAAGATGAGAGAAATGGGAATGTTGGCAGACAGAAGTAAAATGGGAGAAATAGGAATGCCCGGAGATAGAGAAATAGAGAAATAGAAAGGCCTCCCCTCAACATGGCAATGAGAAAGCTTGGATTCGGTCTGCCCAATTAGTGAGGCGATGAGCACCTGCGGCGGCTAGCAGCTTATGCGCCGCAGGTCACCGAAGACAGGCACGAATTAACATCAATAAGGCCTCCCCACAACACTGCTATGTGAGAGCTTGGATTCGGTCTGCCTGATTAAGGCGGTAAGCACCAGCAAGCAGCTCGACCGGAGTATGAGCTGCAGGTCACCGAAGATAGGCACGAACCAACACTAATAAGTCTCCCCCACAATACGGCAATGAGAAAGCTTGGATTCGGTCTGCCTGATTAAGGCGGTAAGCGCCAGCAGGCGGCTCGACCAGAGTGTGAGCCGCAGGTCACCGAACACAGGCACGCATCAGCGCCTAAAAACCTCCTCACAACATGGCGAAGAGAGGACCCGGATTCGGTTTGCCTGATTGATAGGACTTGTAAGAGCCTGTGGCAACTCTAGCAAGTAGAGCAGAGTGTGTGCCGCGGGACACCGAAGACAGGCGCGTATCAACGCCAAAAATAAAAAGAAAGGGGGATCTGTGGGGAGCAATCCGGACTGGACTGAGTTACTGGAATTAAGACTTATTCTATGCATCTGCTCTCCCACAATATGGCGCTGGGAGAGAAGTAAACAGCTTCTGCACAGCGGCCTCCAGTTCAACTAATAAACTGTAGGACTTGCTCCTGATTGGAGGAGAGCAGCGTACTCGGCGTGTGGGCAGCCGAGTTGGGATTGGCAGAGGAGGACTATAAAGGAGGAGAGAGACGGCATGCACCAGGAACATCTAAGGGGAACATCTAAGGGAACCCGTGCAGCCCCCGAGAGAACCGGCCGGCGGTGTGCCGCTCCCCTGCGGAAGTGGGGAATGTGGCCAGGGGGAACTGCCCTTCCACGGAGGTGGAAGGGATAGTAGCCAACCCGGGAAGAACCAGCAGCAAACCCGGGGAGGGCCGAGCAGACGAAAGAACAGCGCAGGGTCCTGTGTCGTTCCTCCATGAAGAGGGGGAGCGACAACAAGGATTTCAGGAAAACTGCAAATTTTATCTTTACAATAAGATAAATGCCACAAAGAAGGAAAAAATTTAGACACACTAGTATAATTTTATTTAAAAATATTCTCAGGTAAAAATCTGCTAGTTGAATTAAGCTTTCACATAATTAATGATATGTGTGGGAAACAATCCACTTTGAAGGCTGTGATAGAAATAAATCATAGAACCTTAAATGAACTGCAAATATATCTCTTTTTTTTTTTTGACAGGCAGAGTGGACAGTGAGAGAGAGACAGAGAGAAAGGTCTTCCTTTTGCCGTTGGTTCACCCTCCAATGGCCGCCACGGCCAGCGCGCTGCGGCCAGCGCACCGCGCTGATGCGATGGCAGGAGCCAGGTACTTCTCCTGGTCTCCCATGGGGTGCAGGGCCCAAGTACTTGGGCCATCCTCCACTGCACTCCCTGGCCACAGCAGAGAGCTGGCCTGGAAGAGGGGCAACCGGGACAGAATCTGGCGCCCCGACCGGGACTAGAACCTGGTGTGCTGGCGCCACAAGGTAGAGGATTAGCCTACTGAGCCACGGTGCCAGCCAATATATCTATTTTGTATATTTTAATTACTATAACTTTATTAAGACACATGTTGACTTTGAACAATTTCAACTAGTTTTTTAGGAATCAATATTAAAATATTAATTTAATATGAAATTCTCTATATATTTACTTAAAATGTAGAAGGTGAAATGCAATTGCATAATTATGAAAATATGTGAAAGTTTTTGATTTAATTAAAATTATGGATAGAGAAGATTTTCTAAACATCTAATTTGTATTGACTGGTAGAAACAAATAGTTTTCCGGGGCTGGCGCTGTGGCTCAGTGAGTTAAAGCCCTGGCCTGAAGTGCTGGCATCCCATATGGGCACCAGTTCTAGTCCTGGCTGCTCCTCTTCCAATCAAGCTCTCTGCTATGGCCTAGGAAAGCAGTAGAAGATGACCCAAATCTTTGGGCCCCTACACCCACATGGGAGACCCAGAAGAAGCTCCTGGCTCCTGGCTTTGAATCAGCACAGCTCCGGCTATTACAGCCATCTGGGGAGTGAACAAACAGATTGAAGACCTCTCTCTGTGTGTCACTCTGTAACTCTGTCTTTCATATAAATAAAATAAATTTAAAAAAAAAAGAAACAAATAGATTTCTGTAATAAGGAAAAAAGTTTATTTATATATAAATTCTATATGAAAACATACTTATCAAGGCAAGATTTTTCATATTAGTGATTAACCAATCACTAATTTAGCAATGTACAGGTGGAATGCTGCTTTTTGTGTTATTTTACAGATTCATGATCATCCAATCACTTTAGCTTAAACTGAATCATGACACAGTGAAAAGAAAAAAGAGGATTAAGTAGTTCTACAATCAAAGTGAAGTGTTTCAAAAACATGTCATGGACAAAGGTATTTAGTCTAGTAATTAAGGTGCCCAGGTCCCATGGTGAAGTGCCTGAATTTGATTCCCAACTATGGCTCCTAACTCAAGCTTCCTGCTAATGCAGAGCCTGAGAGAGCAGGTGATGGTGTCAATGATTGCATTTCTGCCCCTCATGTGGGAAACCTGAACTGAGTTTCTAGCTCCCTGCTTCACATCTAGCATAGTCCTGGTAAGCATTTAGGTAGTAAGCCAGTGGATAGGAGTTCACTCTGTCTCCCAAGTTGAAAAAAAAAAATATATATATATATATGTGTGTGTGTGTGTGTGTATGTGTGTGTGTGTGTGTGTGTGTGTGTGTGGTTTCAATTCTTCCTGAAACAGAACTTAATTCTCTTCATCCTGAGTGCCCATGGTAAGGGAGTATGAGGAAAGTGATGGGATATGTTGCTGCAGAGATTAAATCTTGGCAATTCTGCAATTATGTGCTATTTCAGATCACTCTTTCTGGGGTAGCCAGCCAAGCCCTGTGAAGACACCGAGGCCAGGGTGTGGGGAGAAATTCGAGACCTCCAGCCAACAGCCAGGAGAGTCTGAGGCTGGCCAGCAATCACGTGAGTGGGCTTGGAAGCAGTTTCTCTAGACTTAAAGGAACTTAGAGATGACCACAACCCCAGCTGACAGCGTGAGTGCAACCTCTTGAGAAATCCTGAGCAAGAAACACCCAGCAAAACTGCTCCAAGATGGTTGACTCACAGAAACTTCGAGATAAATGCTTGCTTTTAAGGTGCCAAGTTTGGGGAGGACAAAGGTTGGCGATTTTAAGGTCATGGGATGACAGCAAAGCAGTGTTATTTATCAAACTGATGAGCAATGTTTGGCCGATGGTTAAGGGAACCACATATTTTCCATTAATTTGTATTAATTACATTGCTACTTATCAGACAAATAATAAATAGACCATCAGATCAAATGTGTGCAGCAGCCTTCTATTTATTCACATGGAGTTTAATGCAAAATATTTGTGAGGCTGTAAATCAGTGATTTAAAATGAAGAAACTGCAGATGAGCCCTGTAGCAAAGTCCTCATTTTGAACTAGAGTCATGATAACACATTGCAGAACCAACAATTGGAGGCCAAAGACAACAGATTGGATTAGATGGCAGAAGGTCACTATTTTATGTGAAAGATGTAGACAAAGCACTTGGAATGTGTGGGGAGCAACTCGGACTAGACTAAGTTACTGGAATTAAGACTTATTCTATGCATCTGCTCTCCCACAATATGGCGCTGGGAGAGGAGTAAAAACAACTTTTACACAGCTGCCTCCAGTTCAACCAGTAACCTGCAGGAGCTGATCCCGCTCCTGAATGGAGGAGAGCAACGTACTCGGCGTGTGGGTAGCAGAGTTGGGATTGGTGGAAGAGGACTATAAAGGAGGAGAGAGACAACATGCACCAGGAACACCTGAGGAACATCTGAGCAGCCCCCGAGAGAGCCGGCCGGCGGTGTGCCGCTCCCCCGCGGAAGTGGGGAAAGTGGCAGGGGGAACTGCCCTTCCATGGAGGTGGAAGGTCGGTAGCCAACCCAGGAAGAACCAGCAGCAAACCCGGGAAGGGCTGAGCAGACAAAAGAACAGCGCAGGGTCCTGTGTCGTTCCTCCGCGAAGAGGGGGAGCGACAGGAATGCCTTGTGTGCTGAGAGAGAAAACAAGGTGGCCCTTATCACATAGCAAGCAGTTTATGATACTTGCTATCTTGGACAGACTTTTTCTAAATTTAAAACATACTTTAAAAATCTTCCATCTCAGCAAGGCCAATCTTCCTCCTCCTTTTAAACAGCAGCAAAATATTTAACAATAAGCATGCAGTATGTTTTGTTTAACCAACATTTTAATGCTGAATACTTCGGTTGATTTTTTTCTAGTAGTTGGCTATTAGGAACAATACTGCATAGGTCTTTAAACATTTGCTAGCAATGTACATAACAGGCAAATTCTTAGCTGTGATATTGGTGTAAATAAAAGTATGTACAGGTTTTTAAACTTATTTGAGAGACAGAGATGGAGACAAAAGACAAATAGGTCACTCACTGATTCAGTACCAAAATGCCCTTGATGGCCAGGATTGGCCTGGAGAAAACTGGGAGCCTTGAACGCAATCCATGTCACCCACATGGATGGCAGATACTTGGCTACTTGTGTCATCACCTGTTCATTCCTAGGGTCTGTATTAGCAGGAAACTAGAATTGGGAGCCAGAGCTGGGAATTGAAGCCGGGCACTCTGATACCAGACCAACATCTTTTTTTTGTTTGTTTTTAAAGATTTATTTATTTATTTGAAAGTCAGAGTTACACAGAGAGAGAAGGTGAAGCAGAGAGAGAGAGAGAGGTCTTCCATCCATTGGTTCACTCCCCAATTGGCTGCAACAACCAGAGCTACGCTAATCTGAAGCCAGGAGCCAGGAGCCAAGAGCTTCTTCTGGGTCTCCCAGGTGGGTGCAGGGGCCCAAGGCCAAGGACTTGGGCCATCTTCCACTGCCTTCCCAGGCCATAGCAGAGAGCTGGATTGGAAGTGGAGCAGCCTGGACTCAAATTGGTGTCCATATGGGATGCTGGCACTTCAGGTGGTGATGTTGGCTTTACCTGCTATACCACAGTGCCAGCCCCCAGATCAACATCTTAACCATAGGCCACATATCTTCTCTGCATACATATTTTATAAAATTCGATGGATTTTGTCAAAATGTTTTGCAGGGCTGGCGCCGCGCCTCACTAGGCTAATCATCCGCCTCAGCCCCTCTCCGCCAAGGTGAACCTACTGCCTGGGTGAGCCTACTGTGAGTGTGCCCCTCCCTCTCAGGCTCAGGGACCACACAAATGTTCTGCAAGTGCCTCACTGTGAGTGCATAGCCTTCAGCGATGGTAACCCCCTCCTCCCAGGCAATCAGTGTGGGGAGCAATTCGGACTATACTGTTACTGGAATTAAGACTTATTCTGTGCATCTGCTCTCCCACAATATGGCGCTGGGAGAGAAGAAAGAGGCTTCTACACAGCTGCCTCCAGTTCAGCCAATAAACTGTAGGACTTGCTCCTGATTGGAGAGCAGCGTACTCGGCGTGTGGGCAGCCGAGTTAGGATTGGCGGAGGAGGACTATAAAGGAGGAGAGAGACGGCATGCACCAGGAACATCTAAGAGGAACATCTAAGGGGAACATCTATCTGAAGGAACACCTGTGCAGCCCCCGAGAGAGCCGGCCGGCGGTGTGCCGCTCCCCTGCGGAAGTGAGGAAAGTGGCCAGGGGGAACCGCCCTTCCACGGAGGTGGAAGGGACAGTAGCCAACCCGGGAAGAACCAGCAGCAAACCCGGGGAGGGCCGAGCAGATGAAAGAACAGCGCAGGGTCCTGTGTCGTTCCTCCACGAAGAGGGGGAGCGACATAATGGTGCCGTGACTCGGATATGAAGCCTAGGCAGGGTTTTGTGTCGTTCCTCCACGAAGAGGGGGAGCGACAAATCAGGGAACTCAGAGCCTCTGAAGCCAGACACAGTGATTGCCCGAAGACCCAGCCACAACTCCTGCCCTATTGTATAGTCACAGGGGCCAGGGGATCCACACTCTGCCCTCTGTGACACAATGCTAGCCCTCTCTTAGTTTGAAAATGGAATGAGAAGGCACGTTAGGATTAGCTCTCTGGTGAGATCTGGTACCAGACAGGGATGCCCACTCTCACCACTGCTATTCAATATAGTTCTGGAAGTTTTAGCCAGAGGCATTAGGCAAGAATAAGAAATTAAAGGGATACAAATTGGGAAGGAAGAAGTCAAACTACCCCTCTTTGCAGATGATATGATTCTTTATTTAGGGGATCCAAAGAATTCTGCTAAGAGGAAGAATTCTAATCATCATTTTTAAAAATATTTATTTATTTATTTGAAAGTAGAGTTACAGAGGCAGAAGCAGAGAGAGAGAGAGAGAGAGAGAGAGAGAGAGAGATCTTTTCCATCTACTGGTTCATTCCCCAGATGGCCACTATGGTGGTAGCTGGACCTATCCGAAGATCTGAAGCCAGGAGCCTGGAACTTCTTCCGGGTCTCCCACATGGGTGCAGGGGCCTAAGCCCTTCGGCCATCTTCTACTGCTTTCCTGGGCCATAAACAGAGAGCTGGATCTGAGTGGAGCAGTGGGACATGAACTGGTGCTCATATGGGATGCTGGCACTGCAGGTGGTGGCTTTACCTGCTATGCCAAAGCACCCGCCCCTTATTGTCATTTTTTAAGTGAGGAAAGTAAAGTCAAATAACATGTTTAAGCCAGTTTCTACAGTTGCTTTCCCAAACTTCTGTAACATGAGGCAGTTACTAACCATGCTGTACGTCAGATCTCCAGAATTCGCTGATCCTGCATAACCAAACGGCTCATCCACTCTCAGCTCCTGTATATTAGCCTTGTATCATCTGTTCTGAGTCCGATGTTTTTAGACTTTGCATATAAATGAGTACATGCATTATTTGATTTCTGTGCCTGGCTTATTTCACTTAGCATAATGTTTTCCAGGTTCATCTATATGGTGACAAATAACATGAAGTGGATTTTTGGAGCAGGTAGATGAAATTGGAACTTTCTTAGTTCCTGCCACAAATTGACCTGGCATTTTACTGCATTATCTCCTCAAATCTTTACCATCAGCCTACAACACTGTATTTAGACTGATTTTTCATCTGAGTTAGCTGAATCAATGAGAGTCTTAGTTATGCACACAGAAGTACAGATTAAACCAAAGTTTGAAGTCCTAGCCTCTCCTCTAATCAAACTGCTTTCTAATTAGTTCTAAGTAACAGAATAAAAGTATATATAACATTTAAAATGATTTGATTTGAGCATACTCCAAAAAGTATGTGGAAAATGGAATTAAGAGATAAATTTATTTGAGTGCAAAAATTTGAATTCATGCATACAATGGGTCTTCAAAAGTTCATGGACAATGTTCATCATGAAAATCTATACATGGATTTCAGCATTTTCTTGCACCAAAATAAACATCTTTTAATTCCATTTTTCCAAGACTATCTTGAAATCCCTTGTACATCTAGTGTATTGAAAAAATGGAAATCAAGCAACCAAAACTGAGATTCAGAATGAAAATAACATCTTACAAGTTTAACCATTTTACTCAACACCATTTCTCATCAGACTGATAGACACTAAGCAATATAAATTGCAATTAAATCATGCATGAAAACGTATATATGCATATTTATAGATCTACACTCTCTCATTATAAATGGGTACTAATGTTCACCTGACCCTGTATACACTCTCCATTGCAAGTGCCAAATAGAACCAGATGTAGGAAAACTACATGACCAAAGTTTATAGAAATAGAATTCTTAAATAATATACACACTAAAAGATAGAACCCAGCTGTAGCTATTGCAAAAGATATGAGCACACAAGAATAATTTTTTCACTCCACTTCATTATTGTTATTATTATTAACTCTGTAAAATGAGATTCAGTACTCCACCTTACTATTTATTTTCTTGCCAGAATTGTACCAGATGGAAGAATTTTGGATAATTGAAAACATTGATTGGTACGTCCTTCTGTTAAGATGTATTATCACCAATATGATTCTACTTTCTTTTGTATCTTGGCAAATATTATTCTTTCTTTTTATGTCATGCCATGTAACCTTTTTGCCTTTTTCCATTGTTACTATGTCATACTATGTAACACTTCCAAAATAGCTCTTTCATATACTCTATCTTTTCAAATCCAAGACAATTATGAGTCACATGTTAACACTAAATACCAAAAAGTTAACCCAAAATTTAGCCACATAAACTAACCATCTACCAAACAAGAAACCAAGACCATAGTAAAATGGGAAAGTCCTTCTCTTGGATTCTTAAATAATTCTTATTTATGGAAAACAGTTTGAGGCAAGAGGATTCCAGGGTCTTGAAAGGAATGCTATAAGAAGACACTGACCTAGCTCCTCTTAACACAGAGCAATGGAATATGAAGAACCGAGCAGTCAACACATCAACTCTGAGGTACAGAAAGTAGAAGTGGGGTACATATGGAACTATCTCACAAAGTAAAAATGCAGAATCACAAATCACAGCTTTCAAAAACTTCAGATGTAAAGCAAGAACAACCTTTGTATGTTCAGCAGTGTCGAAAGAACTGCTGGGCACACATCACCTTTTGTATGATCCCTGCATACAAGGAGAGCAGCAGGCACATAGATGTGTTTGTAATTATGGAAGGCTACAGATAGATTTTGTCTCACTAAGATTTTCCAACAGGCAAGCCTATAATACAGTTGATCCAAGAACAAACAGAAAGAATCTGTGGGATACTGATATTGGCTTGTGTTCAGGTGCTCAGAGTTCATGGTAGAAATTAACTGGCTACATCTTTGCTTCATTTGTGTCTTGTTTTCTTTCCCTTACCAGTTCCACTCCAGCAATGAGAAAATGCAAGGCTGTACGATTTCAAAAATGTTTGTCCTACAATAAACTTATCCTTTCATTCCACTGTCTACTAACTCTTTGAAGCTGCCTCATACAATAATACCGAGAAAAATTAAAAATGCCCATGTTATCACCCTGACATAAAAACTGTCAGGGACATGTGTGAATTCTCCCTTTGTGTGTGTGTGTGTGTGTGTGCGCACGTGTAGGTGCACTATCTTATTTTTTATAAGATCATTCTAAGTACATTTTTTCTCATTTCAAAGTGAACAATACAATGTTTACATATTCCCATGACCATAAATGCTGATCAAAAGCAATATTTTAATAGTAATTATAAATAATACATACAATTATTCCTGTTGGTCAACATTATAAGCCTAAGTATATGGAATTAGGATAGTTGCGTTATGGCATCTTTATGGCTTTTGGTGAAGTTCGTCATTTTTTTGGTCTTTGGTCCCCTTGAAATGTTTCACCTTCTATGTTATCCCCTCAACTTGAAGTGTAGGAGGCTGATCTTTCCTCTGTGTCCTGCATAACCTTGTCACAATGATATCAATGTAATGCAAATAAAAATTTTCACCTCAGTTTGTGTTTTTAATATATTTTTCATATATTTATTGCTTTGTAGCTAATATAGGGGAATATTTATTATTGTCTTTCATTAAGTTTTAAACCTGAAGCAATTGTCAAATTTTGTTTCTTTTGTGTTTCCAGAGACCTAAGAACTTATTGCTTGAAATAAGTTGATAAAATTAGCTTTTGATTGTTTTTATTTTCTAGTGTTTGTGATATTTTTCACACACAGAAAACATACATTAATTCCTATACAGTTATAAGTATTAATATTTGCCTTGGATATTTCTTGCATAATTATTCTTAGAAAGACTTTGAAAGTGTCTATAAAATGTGGGTATGTCTCTATGTACATATATTTGCTGAATTGCTTAATCATCAGTAGTCTTTCCTCTACAATCATTTATCTTCGTTAAGGTTAACTCAATTTTAGATTCACAATGTTGCCACTCTTTCAATTGTTTATTTCTAATATACACAAACACACTGGATATTGATCATAGTATTACTTTAAGAAATTTATTTATTTATGCATTTGAAAGGCAGAGTGACAGAGAGAGGGCGACACACATACATACACACACACAGATGGAGACAGACACACACACACATATGTGCCCAAAGCCTGCCCTATTGAATGAGAGATCAAGTATATCTACTTTTGTTTTGTTGACCACTATAAAGTTCTGCTTTTTGAGTGATTTGGTACATTTCTGGAAAAAATTGCAAATACATTAATAAATAAGATAATTATAGCAATTTGTGTTATATTTTACTGGGAAAAAGTCATTACAACTTTATAATCCACCACTCAATATTCCCTGCCAAGCACAAGGAATTGCTTTGGGTAGAATTAGTTTAAAATTCCAGGCTAATTTTTAATACTAATCAAATACATTTGTAATAATAAGTTATTGAATTAGAAAGTATTTCTCCCATTTTGTGATAATTTGAGACATACATACTTTTTATATTTTATTTATTTATTTATAAAAGTAGAGATAGAGAAGGAGAAGGAGAAGAAGAAGAGGAAGAAAAAGAAGAAGAAAGAGAGAGAGTGAGTGAGAGAGAGAGAGCAGAAGAGAGTTCCATTTGCTGGTTCACACCCCTAATGGCCGCAATGGCCAGAGCTCAACCAGGCTGAAGATAGGAGCCAAGAGCTTCTTCTGCGTCTCCCATATATATGCAGGGGCCCAAGAACTTGGGCCATCTTCCATTGTTTTCCCAGAGGCATTAGCAGGAAGCTGGATGGAAAGTGGTGCCTGTACACCACAAGCAGAGGCTTAATCTACATCACAATGTTGGCCCCAAGTACACACTTCTTAACTTAAAAATGATTAATTGTTGATGGCAACTTTTGTGTAAAAATTATACAATAGTGTGTAGAACTACTACACACATAAACTTTGTTAAATCAGTGAATATAGAAGCATTAATGACTTTGTTGATCATCTATAAACCACTATTCTGGAAGAAACATTTACCTTCAATGAACACAAGAAATTGTGAATGGATAAATTAAAATACCCCAAGATTAAATACCGGGAAATCACTTATTGTGGATCCATTTCCTTTTCCCTTTGTATCTTCAAAGCACCATGTCAGCCTCTTTGAAAGTCAGCATAATGTAAACTGTCCTCATGGAAGGGATTTGCCATACAGTGTAGCTGATGAAACTCTGCCCCATGGGGTTTGCAATGATGGAAGAGGGTTCCATTATCTATTTGGGCAGCCCTACACTATGGATGTCAGAATACTTGACCTGAGTTTGTAAATAAACGGAACTAAGAAAACAGCTTCAACTTCTACCTCTTGTCAGTGGTGGAGTTCACTCGGAGTCATCTCATTATAGATTTGATGCTTCAAATTCTATGTCTTCCTTTGGAAAATACAGAGAAATCATTGCTTAAAAATAATGTTGTAGGAGAGGAAGAACAAAGGGAAATATGGACTTAGTTATGACCACAGGAATTTCTTCAATATTAATCTGAGTAAGAAGAAGCAGAGAAAACCCTGGGAAAGAAGCCAGACTATAGCCTATAAGTCTGATTTAAAATACTCAGTGCCTGCTGCATAACTCATTCATTACCTATGGAATAAACAAATAAGGGAACAGGAAGTTTTAAAATTGTATTTATTATTCAGGAATTAACAAAGATAGCTTGTATATTACATTGCAATCTGTGATTCTGCGATTCTAAAGGGTTGATATTATTTTTCCTATTATTTTCCAGATGAATAAACTGAAGTTCAAAGCCATTTTAAATAGCCATGAGAAGGCAAAATTTCTGTTCATATCCATATTTGTTTGCTTAACTAGAAAACTTTTCTTCCACTAAGCCATGAAAAATTTATGGAAGACTCTACCAAGTAAATGACTATGAATGTTTGCTAGCAGTATAATGCACATTTTAGTGGCATTAAGTAAACATGCATAAAAGAAGAATGTCTTAAAAGTATGTTAAAATAGATATGAACAGCATATTAGATTTTTTACAAAGCATCAAATAATTATGTTAACTTCTGGAATTAATAGTCCTTCAAATCTCACATGCAAGTCTTATTTGCTAGTAAATACTAAATACAGCAATGTGGTTGCACTCTTCCTTAAGATACTTTATTCTTTAGATGCCACAAACAACTGAAAACCTACAAATATACAAACTTAGATAAATACAAACAAAACACATCGGATATTAAAATTGGTCTTCATCAATTAACTAATCTTTTATAATATTTTTGAAAGAAACAAGCATAAAAATAAGTCAGAGGATGTTCAGAGTTAGTGTAATATTTTGTAGGTGTCAGCTGTTCATGTTAGGTCATGTGATTTCATAGTCTCATGAAAGTCACATTCAGAAAGGATATGTAGAATATCTCTTTCTATATATATAAATTATATATTTATATAAATTAATAATATAATATATAATATAATATATAATTATATAATTATATATAATATAATATTTATATAAATTAATATAATAAATATATAATAATCTAATAATATTATATTAATAATATAGCAATAATATATAATATATGTGTAATATATATATTATATATAAAGAGAGAGAGAGGAAGTATATTATTGGGCATAAATCTCAGAGAATCACAAGTATGTAGGCTATAATAAAGATACCACTTTATTTTTGTCCTTTTCCCATCAAAACAAATATGACAGCCAAAATTCTCCTGATGACACTGGGTGAAATTTGCTCAGGCCTCATGGATGTTCTGTTAGGTTTTTAGTGGTTGAATTTCCTATAATCTCTTTTAGCAAAGAGAATACTGAATCATAAATGAAAAATATCCAGTCCCAGTTTTTTCTTGACTCTTAATCTCCAAGACAAGAAATTACTTCTTTTCCATTTTGCCAGCAGCTGGTAGCCCCTGGCATTTGGACAGAGAGTTTCCTGCTCTGCCTACCTCCAAGTGGGAGAGGAAAGAAGCCAAAAGCAATGGGAAGGATTCTACTTAAACTGATAAGTGATTGGTTTTATTGTGAACTGATGCTGAGCCTGGAAAACATTGAAAATCATCTCTTTCTCTAGTGGGATCCCTCAGAGGTTCTCTGGGGAGTATCCTGGGCTCTTGTACTTCACTGAGGCAAGTAGCTAAGCTTCTCTTTCAGAAGCAGATTTGCCAATCCTTATGAAGCCCTCAGAAAGCTATCATGTCCCATGGGTCTCTCTGCCATTCCACACCACCAACAGCACCCTCTAATGCATGACCTACTTTAGGTTTCTGGGAAACTCACATGTCCTTTGTGACAAGAATCTCGTTTGTTTCCAACCTCATAGCACCCATACTGATCCTAGAATCATAGCAATGATCGGCTGTATCCTCAAGGTTTCCTGGGTCCAGTATTCTCTCAATGACACTGATCACACACTAAGTTCTGAGTGGTCACCCTACCTCTCACCAGACTTCATTGGAAAATGTTGATCACTATCCCTGTGTGTGGAAAGAGATGTCATTCATAGAAAAACTTTCTCAGGAAATGTACTTTCTTCTACATAACTCTGGTCCAGTTTTCACATGCTTGATTTTACCAATTGGTCTATAACATACTCTTCTAAGTTCTGATCTACCCTTCAGCCTGGTGTGTAGAACCTACTCACCCTGGTGCCTAGTAGAAATATCATCAATAATAGTGGGTTATAGAAAAGGCTCAGAATTTTAAGAAAGATGATTTGTATTTCTGAGTGATAAAAATACACATGCATCACTAGGCTAATCCTCCGCCTTGTGGCGCTGGCACACCGGGTTCCAGTCCTGGCCGGGGTGCCGGATTCTGTCCTGGTTGCCCCTCTTCCAGGCCAGCTCTCTGCTGTGGCCAGGGAGTGCAGCGGAGGATGGCCCAAGTACTTGGGCCCTGCACCCCATGGGAGACCAGGAGAAGCACCTGGCTCCTTCCATCGGATCAGCACTATGCTCTGGCCGCAGCGCGCTGGCCGCGGCGGCCATTGGAGGGTGAACCAAAGGAAGACCTTTCTCTCTGTCTCTCTCTCTCACTGTCCACTCTGCCTGTCAAAAAATAAAAAAGAAAAAAAAAGAAAAAAAGGAAAAAATGCACATGCAAAACATTTTTTTTTAAAAGAAATTTAAATGAATAAAATATTTAGATTTTCACTATGATTTGCTTGCAGTTCTCTGTTGATATGGTGCATCCATACAGTGCATGCATACTTTATATACAATATAGTAATAGTGAAACTTATAAAGAATAGGCTTATGTAAAATCTGTACCCTGCTTTCCAGTAGACTTACTTTAGGAGTTTAAAGATGCAAGTGGCCAAGACTTTAACTTACAAGTTGTAAACAACTTTGAGAATGAAATAATAAAATATTTTCTTGGAAAATACTTCATGCTATGCATGGCAGCTGGTCTAGGTGCACAGGTAGAAGGTGAGAACTTTTGGGTCTCCTGGATGTAATTTTATTATAATAGTGAGATGATTGGCTAAGTAGCATTGAAATAAAAATCTGCACCATTTTCTTTCACAACATTTTCATTCCCTTTTTTTTTTTCACTTGGTGGGAAAAATAATTATCTAATTCAACATCAAAGACTTTAATGTAAGTAACAAGTTTTATTCTTTCTTTTGCTATATCAGATGTAGAAATGTTGTAGGTATTACAGGTTCATTGCTTCTCTTCTCTCCCTCTTTCTCTGTCTTTTGCTCCCTCTGCCTTACAAGTGAACAAACATCTCTGAAAACCAGTTTGTTAATGATTTTAATCCATGGCTATATGTTATAATTATTAGTCAAATTTGTGTATGGTATGTATATCAGCAGGCTGATTTCGAAGTTTAAGGGCAAAAGGATGATCAGGAGAGGTGATCAAGATGATGTCCAATAATTGATTGGATAGTGAGCAGATGGTTACAAAGTAAACAGAGATCTCATGAGTGTTGTCAAGGCTAATGAAAATGGTGCAAGGAGATGGTGCAATTGCAATTTTCTAGTCACAGCATTAATGAACAAGGTAACAGTGTCTTATGTATATTTGTCACTCAATCTTACAATCTAGCCAAGTTTCTAGCTCTTAGAAGAAAATAAGTTTTGTTTTTTAATTTTAATAGATCAGCACAGAGTTTTCTTGTAGTCAACAGATATTCATGTAGCACCAATGCCTCCAGACCTTCTAGTAAGCCCTAAAGATTACAGTAAACAGTGCCTATAAAGACCCTTTCATAGGCCCTAATATCATGAAACTTTTATTATTGAACAAATGGTTAAAATGAAGATTTACACTCATGTTTATTGAAAACTTTGATACATGCACCATGTATCTAATATATGCCTTGTATCTTCAGAATATTTGTGTGTTTAGAAAAGCTTGGCTTGCAATAGGGTAAGGACCTATGTGTGATGTTGGAAGTATGCTTCTGTCAAAGGCATTTCTAACACCTTTACCAATTTTCTGTGCCATCATTTGTTATTTATAAAAGCAGAACAGTCATGGTACCAATGCCATGGATTTATTATGAGGTAAAAAGACATGACAGCTGTAAAGAGCTTAGTATTAAATCCCAGCTGTGAGTTAAACTTTGGAAGTTCAGAAAAGATCCATACTTACAAGATGTAACTTCCATGAGGTGTCTATAAATGAAAGAATTCAAGAAAGTAGAAGAATATGCAGCCATTTTTTTGCATTACTTTACAAATTGTTTCTGAGGCAAATCCTAATTTTTCCCTCATGAGTGGGCCATTCTAGAATCAATCAATATTCATTTAGATATAATTGCATATGTGTAGATGGACAGGCTGACAGAAAGGTTCAGGGATGAAATGTCCTCTCTTACTTGCTCTTCCTCCATCTAAAGACTTCTAGGTCTTTAGTTATTTAACATTTTTATTTATGTATTTTTCTTTTATTTGAAAGACAGAGAGACAGATAAAAATCTTTGGTTCACTGATTTTTTTTCCCCAAATGCATAGAACACCATGCCTGGACCAGGTTGAAGCTAGGAGCTAGGAATTCAGTCATCTCACATGTAGGTGGCACAGACCTAAGCACCTGGGCTTTTGGCTCTCAGGGTGTGCTTTAGCAGGTAACTGGAATTGGAAGCAGAGGAGCTGGGACTCAAACCCCAGGTACTCTGAAATGGGATGCAGGTATACCAAGTGGCGACTTAAGTGCTGCACTATATGCCCACTCTGAGGATTTTAGAGTAATTAAAAAAATCTCCTCCAATTGGAATATGGGTGATGTATACTATCTAAGGTGTTTGATTTTTCTGAAGTATGTCCTTATTTACAGAAAAAACTATCTTTTCTGGTATATGATTATTGCTTTGCTGTAGTGTGAAAATGTCATTCTGGTCTTCTAATTCTTAGCAGTTTAGATATGAATTCTGATGCCAGAAAAAGAAAGTGAGAATGATCACATTGATTTTGGTTTAACCAATCAGGTGAATAGCCTAGCCATTTATTGAGATGAAGAAATTCAGGCTGCATGAGTTTGCAGTAATGACTGGACAATCCTTTTGGGTTTGGGAGGTGGTAAGTTTGAGATATCGATCAGATGTTTGCATGGAGAAGTAAAGTCAACAGCTGGATATCTGAATGCAGAATGCATGAGAGATCAAGCAGGGAAGATGGGAGATTTGTAAGCCTATGTGTATTATTGAAAGCCGTGATACTAGAGGTGATGAGCTAATGAGTGAAGACAGAACAGCCCAGGGTGTCAAGGAGGACTGACTGTTGATCAGTCTTGTGGGACTGGGGAAAGAGAAAAGAAGTCTGGGGAGAGGAAGGAAGCCAAGTTAGTGTGGTGCACCAAACGCCCAATGAAGGAAGATTGTCCAACACTTAATCAAGTATGGTGAGGACAGAGAATCAATCACTGAATTTATCAATCTAGAAATCATTAGTCTCTTCAACAAGAACAGTTGGGGTCAAGTGCAGGGATTGGTGGTGAAAGTCTAAGTAAAATCGATTTAAGAGATAGTGTGGTAGGAGAGACTCCTGGTGCAGATAATTCTTTTGATGCTGAAAGGACCAGAAGAATTAATCCGGTAGCCCTCTGGTCTCTGCATTCAAGTCTAATCACACCTAGCATTCAGCCGGCCTACAAAGGTGAAAGTTGCTACTATTTCTCTTGCTCTAGTATTCTATATTTTACCCCACCAATATTCGGGGCTCAGTTATACCTGGGTGTCCTGAGGTGCCCCCAGAAATAAGCATTACAGGAAAAACTTGAATTACCAGTTGCTCTAAACCAGTGTTTTTCAGTCTTTTTCTGTTACAACCACCCATCAAGATGCAATAATTTGTAACCACCCCTTTCTCCCACTCAGGATAACAAATAGAAAATTTGATAATTTATCTGAACTAAATAAATGATTTCCAAATATTAGTAAATTCCTTCCTTCCTACTTATTAGCTAATCATGGCACATCACATATATGTTTTCACAATTGGAGAATTTCAGGTTCTTCGTGACTACATTTGGCATGCAGAAAAATGCAATCTGTTGGAGAAAATAACCCACCAAGGCACTTCCCACTGAATTGGAATAGACTGGACTCCCCAAGCTCTCCCAGGGAGCAGAGAGAGCAGAAGTTTCAGTTAGATAAGTCCTGAAGGAAATGAAGTGATTGCAGAGTCGTTTCCCAGATGGAAATTCTTTTTCTCCCAGGGAATCTGGAGCTACTATGCAAAAAAGGTTTTTCTGTGATCTTTGACCTTTTCAAAATAAAGTAGCTACCAAAACTCTGCTGCTTCTGGAGAAAATCAGACCAAAGTTGCAGGCTGCAATTATATTGGAAACTGGAAATAGCAGAAGCTAATATAACTTCATAGAATTCTTTAAGTCCAAAGGAAGGATTCCGTATGAAATTGTAATGTTTTTACAGTTTAATAATAACTTACTTTTCAAGGGCTTTCACATAAATGATTGTATTTTATCCCAATTACAAAACCATAAAACAGGCAGTTTTATTTTCTTGTTTTTCATATGAGGAAATCAGACCCACAGCATATACAATGTTTTTCAAGATCAGAAAACCAGAAAATTAAAAAAAAAAAAAAAAAAAACCTGGGATTATGCCAGTTAGAAATGATTGTAAATCTAGTGCTGTTCTCATGAAATGAGATTGTAAATCATACCAGAGAAATGGAAAACTACCAAGAAATTGTGTGATTTATATGCCAATTGGTAAACATGATCTAGGGCACTATTGTGTCTAAAATGTAATTTTTTTTAAACTTACAGCTATTCAGCTTACTAACAAACTCAAATGCAGTATTGATTAAAGTTACTGTGTTCTTTCTTGCACTCTGGAGGACAGGATGGGATTCCTGAATTAATGGCATAGCCTTGAAAATATTTAAAAAGCTCTGTCTGCTTCCCTTTTCTACACTACTTTACAGATAACTCATTTTGACCCATAGTCCTATACTTAGGACATCTACAAAAGTTAAATTAAGCAACAAATATGGTAACTTTGAAAAAAGTATTATGTTTTTAGAGTTCTATTATTTTTGGAAAAATAGGTGACTATTAGGAGCATTTGAAAACATTTTAAATTTTGTTTTTAAATCTTTATTTATTTATTAGAAAGGCGGAGTCATAGAAGAGAAGAGGAGAGAGAAGGAGGGAGGTTAGGAGGGAGGGAGGAAGAGAGAATCTTCCATCCATTGGTTCACACCTTAGTTGGTTGCAATGGCCAGGGCTAGGCAAGACTAAAGCCAAGACTCTAAAACTCCATACAAGTCTCCACATGTGTGGCAGGGGCCAAAGTATTTGGGCCATATTCCACTGTTTTTCAGGTACATTAGTATGAAACTGGATTGAAAGCGGAACAGCTGGGACTCGAACTGGCACTTATAAGTGATCTTGGCATCTCAGGAACTGGCTTAACTTGCTGCACCACAACATTGGCCCTGAAAATATTTTTAATTCATTGTGAAAAAGATATAAACAAACTTTACTGCAAAAGCTATTTTAACTAAATGTTCAGCTGAATATAATATTCTGTACATAACTGATATGTAATGTAAGAAATGCACTCATGAAAGTGTTTTCTTGAACTAGATTGTCATTTTATTTCAATGAATGCACTGTATTTCAAGTGATCAATGTTTGAAAATAGCTGTGCCATAAATAAAACACTAGGACAATGTCCACTGCATAGTAATGTGCAGTGTACTGCATGCTTGCCTCACAAGCTGTAACATATTTTTTACATGTAATTGTTCATTAACAAATTGAGACTTGTGTTTTCATACTTTTCCTAAACAGTTCTTATGCTCATTATTGCGATGTTAGCACTTATCCAGAGTAGAGGAGCCCATGGAACAGATTTATTGAAGGTTGTACTAAAGTGTTTTTTACAAATAGTTATGGCCATAATATGTAGTATGTATTTGTATTATTCTAGAGCTACATTGGAAAAGCAAATGTATGATTTGGAGGAATGCATTTTAATACTTTATGAATCATCAGATTATTATTTTAAATTGCTTCTTGCTGCTGATGTCAAGAAAATATGTTCAAGCACTAAAACTAGGAAAAATTGAGGCACTTTTGAATGAATATTCTGAAGATGAGAATATCAAAGTACCTGTCATCCTAATAATTCTACTGTAGTAAATAACTTAATATGATGAAGTCACTGCTTGTGGAACTCATCAGCCAGTAGTGAAAGATCTTACATATCCTCTCCAACTGAACCCTGAGATATCTGACCTCACTGAAGAAATAGGAAGTATGAGGGCCGGCGCCGTGGCTCACTTGGTTAATTCTCCACCTGCAGCGCCGGCATCCCATATGGGCACCAGGTTCTAGTCCCGGTTGCTCCTCTTCCAGTCCAGCTCTCTGCTGAGGCCTGGGAGAGCAGTGGAGGATGGCCCAAGTGCTTGGGCTTCTGCACCTGCATGGGAGACCAGGAAGAAGCACCTGGCTCCTGGCTTTGGATCGGCGTAGTTGGGGAGAGAACCAACGGAAGGAAGACCTTTCTGTATCTCTCTCTCACTGTCTGTAACTCTACCTGTCAAATAAATCAATAAAAATCTTTAAAAAAAAGAAATAGGAAGTATGGATAATGGTGAAGAGGTTGATGTCACGACTTGATATTCCTATGTATTTGCAAGGCAAAAAAAAAGTTAGGTAGAAATCACCAGGTAAGAGGCAAATATTATAAGATTCACCACCTGTTTATAAATCAGCTCTCAAATCCTCCACCTCTGAATGTTTGAGAAAATTGAGGGATTTATAGGAGTATTCCAACGTGATGATGATTTTTGGAGAAATGTTTATACCTGAAATATAAGAAGATTTTGGTACATGTATCATCAAAAAATGCAAAGTAAAGAAATAATTTCCAGGGACTGAAAAATATACATTTTTGCAATAATAATAAATGACAAGAACATATTGAAGATAAATAAAAAGTCATGTGTGTAAAAGTTATGCATGCAATTTGGTATCTTTGAAGCATGTTTCATAGCAGATGAAATGATTATCAGATATTATGGGACAATTCATGGAAGGAATTTATAAGGGCTAAACCGTAAGATATGGTTATAGATTCTGGACATTGTGTAGAATATGAATATATTGCTATAACTTTGGATTGTATTGAGAAAAAAGTGCTCAAGAAGGGCCCAATGCTATTTAGCTTGGGAGCAAGTTATTTCCACAAATACTTGATACAGTAGAAAATCCACAATCACATTTTGTTTAACAATGGAAAAAAATAGAGTAGAGCTAGCACACCTCAACCAAAGGTATTGGTTATCTATAACGATTTCGGTGGTGTGGGCAAACATGATTGGTTGGTTTCCGAATATTCCACTTCTATTAGAAGTAAAAAATGGTATTGGCTTTTCTTCATTCAAATAATTGGTATGTGTACTGTAAGCACATGAACTATTCACAAATTTATGAACAAGGACAAGAAAGTTCTCTTAAATTTGTGGAATTTTAAGAGACATCTGCTTTGCATACCTAAAATGACATAGTGAAATTATCAGGAAGAAGAAAGTATAATACTCCCACACCTACTGCTGTCCAAGATGATACCAGATTTCACAGGGCAAGCCACGTTATTCTCCAACAGTGAGAAGAGGATCAAAACAAGCCACGTCATGTGAAACCAACAATATATTGCCAAAAATGTAATATGACCCTTTGTTTGAAGTGTTTTGCTCCTTTCCACCAAAAATACTTGTCAAACAGGTCATGAATTACACTTTTGCATATTGTGTAATGTATGAAAAGATAAATTTATCTGATACCTTTTTTATAGGATGGCTTGATATGTAAAAAGATATATTGTCCTAGTGTCCTATTTATAGGAAAATCTTAATTTTAATCATTCTTAATGATAGTAAAGGATACATGAATTCTAGATTATGATTTCCAACCTATTTTAATGCACCTATGTCAATTTCATTGAAATATTTGCAGACTTGAAAATCTGGGATTTGTTAGGTTAATGGCTACCCAGCCTTAGATGTATTAAATAATCTCAAATTACTTTTTATTCTTCTTTTAAAAAAAGATTATTTATTTGGTTTAAAGGAAGAGTTAGAGAGAGAGAGAGAGTGAGAGTGAGAGAGAGAGAGAAACATCTTCCATCTGCTGTTTCAGTCTCCAAGTGGCCACAGTGGCCAGGGCTGGGCCAGGATGATGTCAGGAACCTGGAACTCTATCACCTCAGTTGCAAGAGTCCATTTCTGCTTCTTTCTGAGCTGCATTAGCAAGGAGTTGGATCAGAAGTGGAACAGCTTAGCCTTGAACCACTGGGCATATTGGATGCTGGCATTGCTGGTGGTCGCTTAACCTGCTGTCCCAAAACACCGATCTAATAATTTTTAATCTTAAAATTATAAAAAGTGTTATATACCACAAAAATATGGGTGTGAATATTAAGGATTAAATATTGAAACATAAGTACAAGTCACATCAAAATGGGCAAACAGCTTTACTCTTAACTGACACATTTTGAAACCTTTGCCCTAATACCGTAACACAAATGGCAAATCAAGTAGGAAAATGATGAAGAGTCATGGAATGGAAATTTTAAATCAAACATTAGAAAATCAATAAAGAAGAAATAAATTCCAAAGCCAGAAAAAGACAAACCAAACAACTCTAGCACTGTCAAATAAGACATTTATTTTGTTAATATTTTTTCTTTTTTTATTTGTTTTATTTTATTATTATTTTTTTTTTCACAGGCAGAGTCAGATTGTGAGAGAGAGAGAGACAGAGAGAAAGGTCTTCCTTTTTTCATGGGTTCACCTCCCAAATGGCCACTACGGCCCGTGTGTTGCAGCCGGGGCGCTGCGCTGATCCGAAGCCAGGAGCCAGGTGCTTCTCCTGGTCTCCCATGCAGGTGCAGGGCCCAAGCACTTGGGCCATCCTCCACTGCCTTCCTGGGCCACAGCAGAGAGCTGGACTGGAAGAGGAGCAACCGGGACAGAATCCGGCACCCCGACCGGGCGGAGGATTAGCTTAGTGAGCCGCGGCACCGGCCTAATATTTTTTCTGAATACCTTCAGTGAGAATTTTTACAAATTCAATGAGATGAAAATATATGGAGTGCTAGACCTCAACTGTGTCAACCCCGTCTCTGCTTGACTATTTCACCTGTGCCTTTAACACCATAGCGATGTGCCCATTTTATTTTCTCCCTTTGGAAAGATGTAAAGTTCTGTGAGCAAGAAGTTTGGTAGGTTTTATAACTCTTGTATCCCCAGGGCATGGAATAGCACTTGTCTTGTAGTAGACAAACAATAAGAATGTTGGGGAATAAATTATTCTCCTAAAATAATTTGAGGGGCCATTGTTGTAATGCAATGGGTTAATCCCCATATCGTAACTGAGTTTGATTCTCAACTGCTCCACTTCTGATCCAGCTCCCTTCTTAAAAGCAGCAGAAGATAGCCCAAGTGTTGAGCCCCTGCCATCCACATGGGAGTAGTGGATGGAGTTCCTGGCCTTGGCTTCAGCCTGGCCCATCCCCGGTTGTGGCAACCATTTGGGGAGTGAACTAGCAGATGAAGGATCTCTCTCTCTCTCTCTCCTTTTCAAGTAAATAAATAAATAAATATTTAATAACAATTTTAAAAATATAACTACATAGAATAATATAGATCTTTATACATCTAATGGTTGATTTTCCTGCTACATTTTTATAAGAAATAAATGCTCTAGCATCGTCTATTTTGCACAAATCATCTTAAAAGACACCTCTAAAATTATTTTTAAGCAAAGTTTTTCTCAGTATGAATATAATGTTTATAATTTTGTCATCCATGAGACTAACCTCAGATGATAGATGAAACTTTTTTGTTTCTGGTTTGCTTGGACTTCAGAAAGATTTTCCGTCTTATCTCAATACTACATATTACTCCTAAGCAAATAAACACTAAGCAATAAAACTAAAAGGTTAGTGTACCATTATCTTTGGGGACATATCAAGGAGAAAATGCTCATTAATCAATGCCCCCACCTGCAGGCATACGTAATATTTTGTAGAGGCAATTTGACATTTTCATCAGTGATGGATTAGATGTCATACACATTCCCATTTAGAGCTACAAGCAACGGTAGGCAGCAAACATGTTCCAAATTCAAAGTGACCTGGGTTATCTATAACAGGAACATAAATAATGTAACAGAATCAGGTTACAAGATCACTGTAATATGTCTTAAGAGGAAAAAAGGATTGAACAAAACAGGACAGAATGCAATTCACAAATACAGCAAAATTGTTGAAATTATATGATGCTATGCTATTTATTAGGTGCCATTCTAAACACAGAATAGGATTCAAAATGAGAAGCCATGTCACTCACCCTTGGAGTTTCCTTTCAGTTGCAAAGAAGAAGAAATGCCACACAAAAGAAATTGCAAAATGCACATTTAAATTATTCACAGATGCTGAAATAGAAGCATGAGGACACCAGGAACACCATCAGGAAAAGTTTATGAATGGTACCAGTGATGTGTGATTCAGCACACATTGTCCCCACATCCTAACCACCAGAGGAAGCAAACAGATCATATCTGCTAACCCAAGGGGCTGAATACTCCTACCCAACTAACTTCAATTTAGCAATGGGGAGCATAGGGAATGCTTCTGTTATGTTGCTCCAGCATCTGGTTTATAAAAAGGTGAACTTTCTCCTATCAAAAGTAGGGCTCTTTAAATCTTTAAAAAAAAAAAAAAAACATAGAGGAAAGGAAGAGTAACACTACATAACAGACTTACAGTGGTGAGTTTCTGAAGACAGATGAGTATGCAATTAGCCCTGCCTGGGATTGGGTAAAACGAATGCCTAAGAATATTAAACCTGGGAAAAAAATGGTGCTTCTATCCATTGATGCAGTCTTCAGTTCTACACTCACGACCCAACCATTGCCCCAATGGGCCTAATCCAAATACTGCCTTAATATGAAGGAAACTCAAAATGTTCATGGAAAATGGAATTCAATGAGAAGTTCATATTGATGCAAAAAAGTTAAAGTCCATGCATGTATTTTCATTCAAAAGTGCGTGGAAGGACTGCACATTTGGTGCAGCAGTTAAGTCGCATTGTTCCACATCAGAGTACCTGAATTCGAATCCTGGCTCAGCTTTCCATTCCAACTTCATGTTGATGTTTGTATGCCCCGGGAAACAGCAGGTGATGGCTTAAGTTTCTGATTTCTGCCTCTTATGAGGAAGACCTGGGTTAAGTTCCAGGCTCCTGACTCTGACCTGGACCAGCCTCAGCTGTTGCAGGCATTTCAGAAGTGACCCAGTAGATGGGAGGTCTGTCTGTCTCGGTCTTTCTTGTTCTGTCTCTCTGCCTTCCAAATAAATAAAATAGATAAACAAAAACTAAAAATAAATATTTTTTAAAGTTGTTAATGGAAAATGCATATTATGAGGAAAATATGCATGAATTTCAAAAATTATTGTACCCAAGTAAAGTTATCTTTTACTTTCATTTTTCCAAGAAACTTTCTGAAGTACCCTTGTCCACTTGCATTAGTGACACCTTCCCTATGGGACAGCTGGATGCAGCCTGTTTCAATGATTGTCCCATGGAGTGCTGTGATGTGCCATGGGGCTGTGCCACAGTGCCCTCTTCCCAGTCACTGACTGAACTCCTGGAATGCAGGCTTGTTTGCTTTAAAGCCCACCATTAAAATGCTTCATTGGACGCCTGCTTGAATGATGTTCTGGATACAGTGAAGGCATCGACCCCCAAATTCTTCCTCTCGCTTCTCCCTGTGCTCCCTGTCCTCCGGGTGTGTGGCCTCCAGGCACAGGGAGTATCCCCAAAACAGCAAACTCCTAAATCTTCACTTTGCGGTTGTGTCATCAAGGCTTGTTCACAATCCAACAGCTGATGGAGAAGCTGCCCAGAGGGATCCATTCGATGTGTTCCCTTTCAGTGCTTTTTGGTCCAGAGTTTTTATAGCTGCTGGGACAGAAACTATCAGTTTGCTTGAAGGGAAGAATTTCCTTCAAAACATAGAGGAGGGGCTGGCCCTGTGGGGCAGTGGGTTAATGCCCTGGCCTGAAGTGCCGGCATCCTTTATGGGTGCTGGTTCTAGTCCCAGCTGCTCCTCTTCCGATCCAGCTCTCTTCTATGGCTGGGATAGCATTAGAAGATGGCCCAAGTCCTTGGACCCTTGCACCCATGTGGGAGACCCGGAGGAGGCTCCTGGCTCCTGGCTTTGGTTCGGCACAGTTCCAGCCATTGTGGCCACCTGGGAGGTGAGCTAGTGGATGGAAGACCTCTCTCTGTGTCTCTACCTCTCTCTGTAACTCTGTTTTTCAAATAAATAAAATAAATCTTAAAAAGAAACATAGAGGAAAGGAAGAGTAACACTACATAACAGACTTACAGTGGTGAGTTTCTGAAGACAGATGAGTATGCAATTAGCCCTGCCTGGGATTGGGCAAAACGAATGCCTAAGAATATTAAACCTGGGAAAAAAATGGTGCTTCTATCCATATTTTGTCTGAATGCTGAACAGAAGGGATGAGGAAGTACAAGCCACTTTCTGGCTTTTTTCTACGCCAACAGACACTTTAAAAGTTTGCAGTGGTGCTGGGCATTTGATGTCAGTTAAGGGTTTGTGTTTCTTGCTCCTCCACTGTGTCCTTCGACTCTAGCTTTCTGCTAATAAAGACCCTTGGAAGCAGTAGTGATGGCTCAGTAAGCTGATTTCCTGGCACTTTTTGGGGAGACCTGAATTGAGTTCACAGGTCCTATCTTTGGATCCATCTGGGAACCATTGCAGGCACTTGGGGAGTGAACCATCAGGTTCTCACTACATCTCAAAGAACAGCAAATAAAATTAATAAAATCAATGTTCGCATTAATTAAGCACACCCTCATTCAACTCTGCAGCTCACTTCTGCATTGAGCAGACTCCTGAGGAGGGTCGCAGCCCTTGGGAAGGACACAAGGTGAAGTGCTTGAGCCATGGAGAGAACTGAAGGAAAAGCAAGTGACAAATCTCAGGAGAGTCCCTTGAACCTTGAGGACAACTTCAGCTCTGTTCTTGGACAAATTGCACAGAAATGTTCATTGGCAGTGATTCCCCATTTGATGGGAACTTTGCTGGTGTCAAGGAAGGTAGATTGTACTTGTAAACTGTCTAACAGGCAGAGTTAGACAGTGAGAGAGAGAGACAGAGGGAAAGGTCTTCCTTCCGTTGGTTCACCCCCAAAATGGCTGCCACGGCTGGCGCACTGCACTGATCCAATGCCAGGAGCCAGGTGCTTCCTCCTGGCCTCCCATGCGGGTGCGGGGCCCAAGCACTTGGGCCATCCTCCACTGCCTTCCCGGGCCACAGCAGAGAGCTGGACTGGAAGAGGAACAACTGGGACAGAACCGGCGCTCCAACCAGGACTAGAACCTGGGGTGCTGGTGCCGCAGGCGGAGGATTAGCCTAGTGAGCCACGGCACTGGCCACAGATATTTTTTTAAACAAGATCAAACACGGTCAAGAGACCTCTATCATATCAGAAGTATCATATCAGAAAATCTCTATCATATCAGAAGTAACAGAAAATGGAACAACTAGAAAATGCCAGACGAGTGTCTGGCAGAAAGATCCAGAATCAATAGAAGTTAATTAGGCATAAAATAGATAAAGCATGGGAGGATCAGGCCCATACCCATTTAAAGTTCTCCCTTGAGTCTTAAACAAGACATCTAGACATCCTAAACTGAGATGATTGTTCTGCTGAGTCTGAGCAATAGCCAGTGCAAATCTCAGAATTCCCACTAGAATGGTTTTTCTCTAAAGAAAACTTAAGTGTTAAAATGGTTCTTATTTTTTTAAAGATTTATTTATGTATTTGAAAGGCAGAACAACAGGGAACAAGGGAGGCAGAGAGAGACAGAGACAGAGAGAGATTCTTCCCGCAGGTGGGCCACACCCCAAATGGTGGCAATAGCTAGAGCTGGGCCAGGCCGGAGCCAGGAGCCAGGAACTTCACCCCTGCCTCCCACATGAGTGGCAGGAACTCAAGTACTTGGGTCATTTTCTGCATTTCCTAGGCACATTAGCAGGGAGCTGGATTGGAAGTGGAGCTGCCAGGACTTGAACCAGCACTCTGATATGAGAAGTAGATGTCCCTGGTGGTGGTTTAACCTGCTGGGCTATAACACCCACTCCTCAAGATAGTTTTGAGAGTAACATCTTCTTCATTATTATTATTATTTTAATTAAAGTAGAGAGAAAGAGAGAGAGAGAGAGAGAGAGAGCGCGCGATCTTCCATCTGCTGGTTCACTTCCCAAATGCCCTGAAAGGAAGGAATGGGGTTGTGCCCAAAGCCAGGAGCCAGGAACTCAGTCCAGCTCTTCCACATCAATGGAAGGGACCCAACCTCTAGAGTCATAAGCTGCTGCCTCCTAACATATCTATTGTCAGGAAGCTGGTATCAGGAGTAGGATCTGGGAATCAAACCCTTATACTATGCTTGGCCCTAACCACCTCCACCAGCTACTTAACCAGGAGACCCAAAGCCTGCCCCGACTGTTATAGTTTTCTACTTTGTTGAAGATTCTTTTCATGTTTCAAAAAAATCCTACAGGTTCATTTCCAGAAGTCATTCAAAGTCATTTCTGCCTGGACAGTGAGAAAATCACTAGAGAGTTTGTGGAGGAGGAAGAACACAATCCAACTGTAAGCCCACATTTCATGGAGCATGCCTCTGCCTTAGGGTCATAGGCTGCAAAGCTGTGGTTAGTGAGGGAAATTAGTCATGAAAACACCGTGCAGCCCAGCAGGAATTTATTATGCATGAACCACGTCCAGTTTTTGTTGATTTGAAATGAGCCAAGCTCAGGAAAGTGTTGAAATGTCCCCATGGCTCTCACTGGAGGGCAGTGTCCCCGTTTCCTCCCCGGCTGATCATGGTGATCAACAGAGAGACCGGATCGCTATCCAAATCACAAAGTAAAGCAGAGATTTCAACACATGGGAAAGTTCAAATGTGCAAACAGAACTATCACCCCATCTATCATTGAATATTCAGCTTGTTTTTCTGAAAATCAGCCCACGTGGCCATCTGATTTTTATGACAAAAGTGAATATGGCTCTCCAAATGTGCATGAGAAATGCTGACTTGAGACAAACTAGGCTTACTCAAAACTATGAACCCTAAGGGGGAGAATTTAGACAATATATTCAGTATTCTTCAGGGGAATCATCTTGAGATTCCTGCAATACTTTTAATGTACCAATGAGCTTTGGGAGGAACTGAATAAAAAGCTCAAGATTTTAGAATAAGATTCAAGTAAGTTGAATGTGTAGTTGTTCTGTTTTTCTTCCTTCTGTACACTTCATGATTCAAGAACAATATCTTATTTCTAAGTGTACCTGTGTGTGTGTGTGTGTGTGCTTTTTTATTTCAGCATCATCTCAATAGTAGGTTCAAGAATGAACACCTGACTTCGGAGTGGTTTTGATAGCATGCTGTCATCTCAAGTCAAGGTTTCATTTGATAGTCTGTTCATGAAATTATTTCAGAACTGTAATAGAGGATAAGAATATTGAAAGATTAACTCCCTATACATTAGGTGGGGTGGGTGTGTCGGGTGTCTTATCAGATCATACTCACACCCCATCACCAAATTGCTCTCTTCCACAGGAGATGTTTTCTGTTAAAATACAGAGATTATTCTAAAGAGTTCTTTTTAATTTTAAAGAGTGCTTATATAAAAAGCTGATAACATTAAATCGGGAACACCTGTGCAAAGGAGTTCACATGAATCGTTCCCTTTGAGTCACATGCAGTTATCTGAGCATAGGGAAGAACTGGAAGAGGAGGAGGATGAAGGTGGGAAGATTTACCAAATAAAATTGAGTCACACAAGTTTGTAGTACAAGATGTTTCCTTATATCACTTATTCTTTATATGAACACAATGGAATACATCATGATATTTTAATATCGTAAGTTTTCTACAGCAACGGAAAAGAATAGTTAGTGATATATATGCAATGTACACATATTTCAATGACAAATTTTGAATTAAAGAAGCCAGAAGTTAAAAAAAATCTATGAATTCACTCAATTGAAAGAAAGAATTGAAAGTAGGGGCTAGTGTTGTGGAGCAGCAGGTTAAACTGCTGGTTATGATGCCAGCATCCCACATTAGATGGCCTGTTCAAGTACTAGGTGTTCTACTCTCAATCCAGCTCCCTGCTAATGTGCCTGGGAAAGCAGCAGATGTCAGTCCAAGTGCTTGGATCCCTGCTACCCAATAGAAGAATATGGAGTTCCTGGCTCCTGGCTTGGGCTTGGTTCAGTCCTGGCTGTTGTGGGCATTTCGGGTGTATAGATGGACTGAACACCTCAATCCTCTCCCTCTCTGTGTGTGTGTTACTCTGTCTTTTGAAGAAATAAATACTTTTTTTTTAAAAAAAATAAAAGAAGTGAAAGTGTGTAGTGATAGAATTCAGAAATTTATGATGAAGGTTTTGAGGGGATTGATGACTGAAAGGGAACCATGCTGGTAACATGCTATACCTGTCAAGCTACAAGCATATCTCTCTCTCTCTCTATCTTTCATACACACACACACACACACAACTACTTTATCTTAGTCTCTCCAAAAGCTAAATCTGTATGATAGACAGAGTACGATGGCCTTCCCTGAACCCTACTTGCTGCTATTTGTGTCCTTGTTTAAATCCCTCTGTAAGTGTGGGTTGAGCCCACAGAAAAATTGTTAACATTTTTTTAAAGTTTATTTGTAAGGCAGAGTTAACTATATACAGAAATCTTCCATCTGCTGGATCACTCCCTAAATGGCCACAATGGCCAGGGGATTGGCCAAACCAAAGCCAGGAGCCAACAACTCCATCTGGGTCTCCCACGTGGATGGCAGGGGCCCAAACACTCAAACCATTTTTCATTGCTTTCCCAGGCACATTGGCAGAAAGCTGGATTGGAAGTAGGTGGCCCCACATGGAGAAACACCAGTCACAAATGGGCCAGAATGTTGGTTGTGAGGACGGAGAGAAAACCCCAGCAGGGTCCCCTGTCACGGTCAAAGGCAACAGAGGGGCATCTCCCTTGTTCTAAGCCTCTTTTATTTGGTATAGTATAGTGCCTTAATTGAATAAACAAATTTGATTGGGTCTTAGCTTGCGTGAAACTTTCTGGGATTTTTATGGCAATTCCATATGCAATTTAACATCCATGTAGTCTTCAGGGTGTCTCCTCTTTCCTGGTCCTGTATGAGACCCAAGTATATCTGGGAATGTGGGCTTATTGATGAAGTTACAGTGCAAGTTAGGATCAGCTAGACTTAAACTAACTCCCTGCTATGTTACCCCTTATCAGACTGAGCCCTGTCCAGGCAAGGGGTCTCTTTATCATCAGAGCAAGGGAAGCAAACCCATCCCTCCAGGTCTTGAGATAACGGGATGTATTATTGCTAGGTAGCTCAACAGCTCTCCCTGCCTCCCCATCTCTTTTTAGGGTTTGTAGGGTTTGCATTGTAGTAAGGAGTTTCCCAGAGTATGGGACTTTCAGTTTCAACACTGGGAGAGTGGATTACTCTGTCAATTAACAAATAAATCATTTTAACTGAGCAAAAGCAATCATCTAGAAAACACCAATGGTTTCCTATTTGTTCTATGAATGAAAATTTAAAATTCATATTTTCAAGATAAATACTTTTGATATAAACTTGAGATTCAAAAGAAAGAAACTGCCTCTTCATGAAACCAATTTATGAGAAATAGGCTACTGTATTTCAATAAAATAAAGCTTTGAGGCCCTGCTTTTGCAGATGTGTCAGAATAAGTTGCTGTAATGATGACAACACCTTACTGAGCTGGCGTGAATCTGGTGAGTAAGGTCTGCTTTCCCGGAGCTGTCAGCACGAGAGTCTCCCCACACCGATTTCTGTGACAATGACACTAAGGATAGGAACTGAGAAAACAATGAGGCCGGCGCCGCGGCTCAATAGGCTAATCCTCCGCCTAGCGGCGCCGGCACACCGGGTTCTAGTCCCGGTCGGGGCGCCGGATTCTGTCCCGGTTGCCCCTCTTCCAGGCCAGCCCTCTGCTGTGGCCAGGGAGTGCAGTGGAGGATGGCCCAGGTGCTTGGGCCCTGCACCCCATGGGAGACCAGGAAAAGCACCTGGCTCCTGGCTCCTGCCATTGGATCAGCGCGGCGGCCATTGGAGGGTGAACCAACGGCAAAGGAAGACCTTTCTGTCTCTCTCTCTCTCTCACTGTCCACTCTGCCTGTCAAAAAAAAAAAAAAAAAAAAAAAAGAGAAAACAATGAGATCTCAGAACAGTTGATCTTCTACAGAACATGGGATCTTCCACTGTAAACTTTGTAGAAAACAAGACCAACCCACAGATTTTCTCTCTGCTCTGTAACTCCACATGCCTTTATACTGCATTTTTAAAATAAATTTATTTATTTTTTGCAAGTCAGACACACACACACACACACACAGAGAGAGAGAGAGAGAGAGAGAAATCTTCCATCCACTGGTTCACTCTCCAGTTGCCCACAACAGCCAGTGCTGGGCCAAAACAAAGCCAGGGGCCAGGAGTTTTTCCCAGTCTCCCACATGGGCACAGTGGCCTGAGCACTCAGGTATTCTTCCAATTCTTTTCCCAGGCCATCCAACTGGTGCCCACGTAAAATGCTGGTGTCGCAGGCAATGCATTTACCTGCTACACCACAACACCAACCCTTATACTGCACCTTACAAATATAGCACATACACACTTTGAAAGGGTGGAAAGCAAAAGATATTATTACTTTGTATACTTATAAAAGCATCATTATACAAAAGCAATCATTAATTCATATACTTATTGATGCTTAAAGAAAATATGAGGTAAATCACAAATAATGACAACTTACTGCATTCTTTTATATATGTATAGTTTCATATATTTATATATTATTACATATATTGCAACTGCTGAATTTGTAAGAGCTACCAATTGACACAGTAATGATGATCAACTTGAAGCTGAAGTCTACAATGCATCAGATGACTTAGTGAGTACTGAGTCCAACTTCCTGAAGTTAGTTATCCCATTAATTTAAAGATTATAATCACTGGCTTGTATAGCAATGGCTTGGGTTGTGGCTTAGAAATCTTAGCAAATTAGAAAGCCCTGTTAAAATGCAATTAGACCACCAGAGGGGCACACATACAGAGCCATTAGCATCCTTTCACTTAATAGGAGGGAGGAATTAATCACATATTTCCTATTTATGCCCTAGAATTTGCTGTGGAAAAGGAAGCTTTCAGCACCTGGGGCTTTTTTACTGGAGAATGAGATGGGGTTGGGGAGCACCAATGGGCTGGGACCTGTCAGAGTGGCAGATGCTGAAGGAGGCACCGTTCTGAATTTCAAAAATGAGCTGCTTGCATTATATTGTGCCGGAATTTTAAGTGTTGTTCATAATTTCCCTCGCTATAGTTCTTCTGTGGTATGGATTCATTTACGCACAGCTGAGGAAGCAGAAATAGAGTCTTGAATGCTTATACGGAAAGGTTCACATTTAGTGGTGAGGTCTCCTTAAATATTAATATTTCAACACATCTTAAATGCCTCTTGTGAATATGCATGCAACCTCTGTTTGTTGTGTTCTCTTTTCTTAACCAAGTAGCACGTCCTGTGATCTTTATGGCAATATGGTGAAAGGAAGTAATTTTCCTGTCTGGACTATATTTTTAGAACCCCATAGTGCACAATGTTAACAATTTTAAATAGGTTTATATGCCTTGGAGCTGCGGAAATTAAGAAGAAAAACTACAATTTTATTACAGCAGGAGCATATTTCAAATAATTCACGACATAACGATCCAAGTTGCAAGTTTCTGAGTAACTTTCTTGATAGATTGTGGTGCTTAGTTGTTTCTCCTATAAAGACCTCCACATAGCTCACATCTGTCCTGCTTTATGGGAAGCAAATAATCACCACCATCATTTACGAAGCAATGGGTCACATAGTCACATACTTAACTGTGCAGCCGCTGAACTACCTGCTCAGGTTCAGTGCTCACATCTGTCACTTATTGGCTTTGTGATCTCGGACAAATCACTGAATCTCTCAATTTCCTCAGGAGTCAAAAGAACCACGTCCACTATTAAAACTCTGAATCGACTAGCGTGGCACCCAAGAGGAGGCTGAGATCTGACACAGTGGCTGGGGTCTGGGCTTTAGAACTAAAATGTGCTCCAGCTAAAGCCTGATAGATTTGATCCTAAGTGGAAAGACCACAAGGAGACAAAGAAATGTGGCAGATTAGAGAATTAAATTGTAAGAAGAATAACGGGGGTAGTTAAGGCACATAAAGTGGAGAAGAATTAAAAACATACATCTACATTTTCTAGACAGCTGTACAGTAAACAGAACAAACTGAGATCATAAGAACGTATGACAGAAATATTTAAAATTTAAACTGTTCATTAAGCCACCAAACTTCAAAGAGCAGGAAGCAGGCTGAGAAAGCTGGTCAGGGCTCAAGGAGCATGTGTTTTGGCATAGTCACTGCCCAGGTGGCTAAGGCTGATAAAGACAACGCATCTCCAAAACAGAAGGATGAGCAAAATGGCACTGTTTTTATCTGACCAACAAGGGATCAGAATGTTGAAGGACCCTTGTTTTCTGTGAATCTCTGATTCTCCCCCGTTCCTGGTTGGAATACTTGCTGCATGTTCCCGTCCTTGTTTTACCAACACTTATAAAGGGTGCTGAGAGCAGCAAACCTTGCCATTTGAGTGCTCACTAGAGGATGTTGCAATATCCCAAGGATTATGGACTTTGATCTTGATACTGTAACTTACTGGGCCTTCTGACTTTTCTTCTTTGAGGAGGCAATGTGTAAATTTGGTACAAAAAAAGGAAAATAATACAGTGATCAGTTGGAAAATATTCCAAACAGTGATCTATCTCCTTATGCAATATCACAAAATCACATACTTCAATTTCTCCACCAATCTCATCAGAAGAACTTATAAATACTGTCAAGATCTCAATTGGCAGGACAATCTTTTTTCAAAATTTTAATTTTTACCTTGGAGCTCAAATTTTATCACTGTCATCAATCACCGACAGCTGTTCCCTTTGAAATGACAGACTCTTAATATTCATTTTCAAGATAATATCTGCCAAAGGCCTCACTGTAAATAATCACAGTTTTGTTATTCATTCTTTCAGGAAAAAAAAAAGACTTCATTAAGGAAGGGTCTGCTTAAGTTTGAAACTCAATCACGCAATGCTTTTTTATCAAGGTAGGCTATGATGTTTAACATGCCAAGATGATTTGTGTTTTTCAATTCATCACACAGAATACTCAAAAGAGTTCATCAAAAGTCAAGATTCAATGAAATTATAAATTCCTGATGCTTCATCAAAGACACTCTGAACTGAAATTGACTTATTTATTCTCATGTTCACTCTGATAGGCAGCTAGTTAGGTCCAGGTGAGTTGCAATTCTTGCAATGTAAGGTTATCTCTTTACCTGTTAGCCTAAAATATCCACCTTCCTAGAATGCACCTGTCCCATCTGGGGTGAGGAAAGAGATACTGTGATGATCGTGTGCATATTAAACTCCAAGTGGAGGTGCCATTATAGTTCCAGATGGCTTCATTCACACTAATATCCCACCCTGTATGTTTATTCAATTAAAACATTGGGGAGAGTCCTCTTTCTGCCCTTCACCATGGCTGGCTGAACTGTCCAGGCTTTGCTCTCTCTTTAAGCAACCCCCTGGCCCACTGATGATGAGTATTTCTCTATGTGGGGTGGCCTGCACTCACGTATGAATGTATGTACAGTCTATTGCCTGTTTTCCCTTTGTGCACCTATATATGTCTCCACTTAGAATTCTTATCTCTGGCAGTGGGGTTCTGCTGGACTGAAAATTAAGGTACCAATTCCACATCCATTCTATGGCTAAACTGAATGACTTGGTTAGACTGAAGCTCCTTTTGGTTACCAGGGAGAGCTTGCTAGTGGAATAGCTGATTTGCTATTGCTACATACCCATGGGTAGATACTTACAGCATGAAACTTACCCAAGTAGAATACAAGGGCTGCAATGTGGCCCCAATTTTAGCTGATGAGATCAATGGTATCTCTTCAGTCAGTATTCAGGTTGGTCTCAACTCTCTGGACAGGGTTCTTTTTTTAAATATTTTATTTATTTATTTGAAAGTCAGAGTTATACAGAGAGAGAAGGAGAGGCAGAGAGAGAGAGAGAGAGAGAGAGAGAGAGAGAGAGATCTTCCATCTGCTAATTCACTCCAAATTGGCCACAATGACCAGAGTTCCTGCCAGGAACTTCTGGGCCTCCTATGTGGATGCAGGGGCCCAAGCACTTGGGCCATCTTCTACTACTTTCCAAGGCCATAGCCGGGAGCTAGATCAGAAATGGAGCAGCCAGGACTTGAACCAGTGCCCATATGGGATGCCAGCACTGCAGGTGGCAGCTTTACCCACTATGCCGGATGCCAGCACTGCAGGTGGCGGCTTTACCCACTATGCCACAGTGCCAGTCCCTGCACTGGGTTCTTTTTGATGATGGGTTTGGTCTAAAATTCCCTGTGGGCCAAGACAGCATTTGTGCAACCTTGAACATTTCCTGCCTCTTCTGGATTAAGGCCTCTGTCGCTCCCCCTCTTCATGGAGGAACGACACAGGACCCTGCGCTGTTCTTTCTGTCTGCTCGGCCCTCCCCGGGTTTGCTGCTGGTTCTTCCTGGGTTGGCTACTATCCCTTCCACCTCCGTGGAAGGGCAGTTCCCCCTGGCCACATTCCCCACTTCCGCAGGGGAGCGGCACACCGCCGGCCGGCTTTCTGGGGGGCTGCACGGGTGTTCCTTCAGCTAGATGTTCCCCTTAGATGTTCCTGGTGCATGCCGTCTCTCTCCTCCTTTATAGTCCTCCTCCGCCAATCCTAACTCGGCTACCCACACGCCGAGTACGCTGCTCTCCTCCAATCAGGAGCAAGTCCTACAGTTTATTAGTTGAACTGGAGGCAGCTGTGCGGAAGCTGTTTACTTCTCTCCCAGCGCCATATTGTGGGAGAGCAGATGCATAGAATAAGTCTTAATTCCAGTAACTCAGTCCAGTCGGATTGCTCCCCACAGGCCTCTGATGAAGAGGCAAGATGGGTACAGAAAGTTAAGCTGAAAGCCACAAGGCTCTCTAAGGTAGAGCCCAAGGATGTCTGGCATTTGCCCAGTTGAGGGGGTCAATGACCACAGGGCCATGATTCAGGTCAACCCTGTGGGTTGGCCACATGTGCTGTGGCATAAGGTACTGCTGATGGAAGCTTCAGTAAGGTACTATGTGATAAAGAGTCAATAGATTTTGTCCCATTTCTGTTCATTGGATTAATTATTTTTGCCAACAGAATTGCAGACTCTGGGAAATGCATCAGAAGGCAAAGGCATAAAAGGCATCAAAACAATGGGAGTGACTGTTGGGAACAGTAATTCATGGAACTTTCACTTTTCAGGTTTTCTGATTGAAACACTAATTTCACTTTGTTCCAGACTATCTTTTCAGTTATGTTTTTATAGTGAAAGGCCTTGGATGATGAAGACCGTGACTCCCTGTGGACATAAAGAATCAAGTTTCCTAAGCTCAGTTTCCCTCTCCTGTAAACGCTTGTGTGTGCAGGTGTCACCTGGCCTCTATTGTCTTGGGGGAACTGAGGTAAGAGGAATCAGTCCAAGCAAATGTTAACATTCTGCCTGCTTTTATTGCTGTGAGTAATAACCTGCATTTTGTTTCTGAGCCATGAGTTTTGTGCCTTCTACTACTTAAAACTGTGTTTGACTAACTTGTTAACTTTTAAGTACAGTGTAAACCGCAGGCTTGTGGATTGTGACTGTTAACCAGCAGGTAGAAATTGATGCTAATCGGTAGGGCAAAGCATTATCACCTCAAAATAAATGATGTAACTTAAAATTATATTTGCTGATTTTTATCACACTGTTTATCATATCTGAACAATTAATACACCTGTGCATTGACACAACAATGAATGTACTATATACACATATTAGTTCAAACTTCATCAGCTGTTTTAACTGGATTGATTTTTAAACTCTTGCACACCTTTTTTATTTGCTCCTCTTTTTCCTTTCCTTTCTCCCTCCCTTTTTTGTTTAAATTATTCCTTGCTTTTATTGTGGTTGATCAAATATTTCATTCTCATCTTATTTTTGTGTCTCCTAGTTTAGGTTTTATAACTTCTATTTCTAATCTTTTTTTTAATTTATTTATTTGAAAGTCAGAGTTACAAAGAGAGAGAGAAGGAGAGTAAGAGAGAGAGAGGTCTTTCATCCACTGGTTCACTCAGCAGTTGGCCACAATGGTCAGAGCTGCACTGATCCAAAACCAGGAGCCAGGTCTCCCATGTGGATACAAGGACCCAAGAACTTGGGCCATCTTCCATTGCTTTCCCAGGCCACAGCAGTGAGCTGAATCAGAAGTAGAGCATCCAGGACTCGAACTGGCATCCTTATGGGATGCCGGTACTGCAGGCAGTGGCTTTACCTGCTATGCTATAGCACTGGCCCTGAAACAGACATTTTTCAAAAGAGGAAATCCAAATGGCCAACAGACACATGAAAAAATGTTCAGGATCACTAGCTGTCAAGGAACTGCAAATCAAAACCACAATGAGGCTTCAACTCACCCCAGCCAAAATGGCCTTCACACAGAAATCAACAAATGCTGGCAAGGATGTGGGGAAAATGCATGCTAATCAACTATTGGTGGAAATACAAAATGGCAAAGCTACTATAGATGACAGTATGGAGACATGTCAAAAACCTGAATACAGACCCAGCACATGACCCAGTCATCTCTCTCCTGGGAACCCACCCAAGGGGAATGAAATCAGCATATGAAAGAGCCATCTGCACCCCCATGTTCACCACAGCTTGATTCACAATAGCCAAGACATGGAACCAACCCAAATGCCTGTCAATCAATGACTGGACGCAGAATACGGGATATGCACACCATGGAATAGTACACATCAGTAAAAACAAACGAAATCCGGTTATCTTCAACAAAATGGATAAACCTGGAAAACATCATACTCAATGAAACAAGGCAGCCCCAGAGGTACAAATACCACACATTCTCTCTGACCTGCGAGAACCAGCAGAGCATCTAAAACAAAATCTGTAGAAGTGAAACTGATACCTCGAGAAAGGATGACTTGAGCTGTCCCTGTCCTGACTGCCAAGAAACAGTTTCATTTATTTTTGTCTGTTTTTCTTCATAGTATTTGTTGAAATCTTTACTTTACATAGAGTTAATCATATGTGTATAAAGTCAATTGAGGATGGATCTCAGTAAAAATAAGAGGAAATAACAGAGGGACAGGAAGTTTGTAACTGTAAAACTGTATAGTTCTGCCTACATTCCTATGGACTCACCCCCAAGGGCACAGTTCAAAAACTTGTCATGAGACCCCAAGCCCCACCAAGCTGGGTGGTAAAAATGACATCTCAAGAGTCAAAGAGATCATATTAAGTGTTAAAATGATTACATAAATAGGATCCAGTGTCTAGTAACAATAAAAGATAGAACCAAAGGGAAGAGAACGCTCCAACATGGGAAGCAGATTCATAGATTGACAATCGCCTTGAGTAACACTCCAACCTCAAAATCAGCCCCCAAGTCTTCCTGGTCTGGCTGAAAACCCATGAGAACATTTCTAATCTTTTCTTAGTTAACCTATAAAAAGTTAAAGTAAGCATTTCAGTCATCAACAATAATTTTACTTTTCATCACATCACAATGAGAAATGTTAGAATACCTGACGTTATGCTTATTTCATCTCTAATCACTTTAAGATTTTAGTTCTTTCTTACATTGTAATCCTATAGAAGTGTACACTATTTTCTACAGAACATGTTTATTTATATGTTTTTGTGTTCACCAACGTCACATTCATACTGTTCATCCTTGATCCCTACACCCTGTATATCTTACAAGGATCCTTTTCTCCTGAATTACAGTTTCTCAATACCTGCATTTATTCAGCTTCTATTGGTGGTGATTCTTTTCACTTTTAGGATTTTTTAATTTTCCTTGCAATACCTATTTTTTCTTTTTTTTTTTAAGAAGTAATTGTTGGCCAGCGCTGCAGCTCACTAGGCTAATCCTCCGCCTTGCGGCGCCAGCACACCAAGTTCTAGTCCCGGTTGGGGCGCCGGATTCTGTCCCGGTTGCCCCTCTTCCAGGCCAGCTCTCTGCTGTGGCCAGGGAGTGCAGTGGAGGATGGCCCAAGTGCTTGGGCCCTGCACCCCATGGGAGACCAGGAGAAGTACCTGGCTCCTGCCATCGCATCAGTGCGGTGTGCCGGCCGTGGCGGCCATTGGAGGGTGAACCAACGGCAAAGGAAGCCCTTTCTCTCTGTCTCTCTCTCTCACTGTCCACTCTGCCTGTCAAAAAATTAAAAAAAAAAAGAAGTAATTGTTAACAATATTCACTGTTGGTTAGTGGATATTTTATGTCATAGCTTGGAAGATATTTTCCCTCTTCAACTTCTTTTGTTCTGAGAAGTCAGTAATTTTCATTAATTTCTTATTATCTAGTATGTTTTTCCCTTTGGTGGTTCAAGATCCTAAGATAGATTTTCATTTGAGATTTAGTACAAATATTGTATGTTTTCCATGCTTGTGTGTGTGTGATCATGTTGCCTGCATAATTTTTGACATTATACATAAATATATTAATCTTTCATTATTTTCTTAAGATTATCAATCCATACAGTTTAAACATTGGCTTCCCAGCATTTCATCTTTCCAGGCTCTGGAACATTGGCAAGATATTAAATCATTTTATTATATTCTCCATGCAAGTTAATTTCTCCTTTGTATTATCTGCAGTAAGAACAATTCTATGGCACACCCAAGATCTCTATCCTCAGAAATCTTATGTACCCTGTATAATCCTCTAAGACAACCACAATCATGATTGGGTTATATCATTTGTCACAAATGTCTTCAGAGTGGGAGATTAGCCTGGGATAAACTGACCTAATCAGATAAATCCTGAAATGTGAATGAGATTTTCCTGAAAAACAAATAGGAAATGTAAAAGGCATTTACTATGGAGCAGATTCTCTGTTGCCGGCTTTGGATCTGAGAGAAATCCAAGCGTGTCTAATCCTCTGCTAATCATGAACATTGAGATCTTAATTTCAGTTATTATATTTTTATCACCTCAAGAGCTTTACATATATTTAGATTTGTATGGTCTCTTATTCATATATTAATGATATAGCCAATGTATTTTAAAAAGCATTTAACATTTAAAAATTTATTAATCTCATTTATCTCAAAGACAGAGAGAGAGAGATGAAAAAAGAATGAAACCAGACAGAGATCTCTCAACTACTGATCACTCCCCAAATGCCCACAATGCCTGGACCAAAGCCAGGAGCCTAGAACTCCATCTGGGTCTCCCTTGTAGGGGACAGGGACCAAGCTATTTGAGCCATCACTGGCTGCCTCCCATGCTGCACATTAACCAGAAGCTGAAGTAGAGGGTGGAGCTGGGACTCAAACTCAGGCATTCTGTTGAGGAATGTAGGCATCTTAAGGGGCATCATGACTGATAAAACATAAATCTAAAACATAACCCCTCGTCTATGGAATGTTGAGGCCTGTGTTGAAGATTGGTCCTTCCAAGGAAGAATTGCTTGCTCTTCTGCCTGGGGACATTACCAGACATTATCGTAAGGAGGGTGATTTAAACAGCTGTTGACTTGGGGCAGCTGTTCTGGTGCAGTGGGTTAACCTCTGCTTGGGACACCAGCCTACCCTGGCAGAGCACCTGGGATTGAGTCTCACCTCTGCTTCTGATCCACCTTTCTGCTAATGCTCACTCTGGGAGGCAGCTGATGATTTTTGAAGTACTTGGATCCCTGCTGCCAAGATGGGAGACCCAGATGGAATTATGGACTCCTCACTTCTGCTTGGTCCAGCCCTGGCTGTCATGGGCATCTGGGGAGTAGGTCAGCAGATGGGACAATTTCTCTCACTTCATCACACTGACTTTCAAATGAGAATCAATAAACTAAAAAATATTGGTTGAAAGATTTGGAGCCTCCTTAGGTGCTGTCAGTTCTGACTGAAATCTGGAGGGCTACAAATTCTCAGGGAAGTCCGCTGCTTCTCAAACAAATATTTGAGAAAGATACTCCTGGTCAGTGCTCTGAAGACAGGCCAAGTCATAGGGTGAGAAATCTGTAGTCCTAGCTCATCCTTACAAAGGGGATATAGCCTTTCAGAATTCGAAGTTCAGGGATGAAGTTCTATATGAGTCTCACTGAGGATCTGTTTTCTCTCTCCTATGATCTGACACAGGTGTAGTGTCAGAAAATCTGGGAGATTGAGATAAACCAAAATCAGGAATATAGGCAGTTACTCTGAGTGAATCAAGATTCATTGATTTGCTTATCATTATGAGTTCTATTTCCTTAGCTGCAAGCTCACTTTTCTTTGAGCATATGTGCTTTAAAAATATTATCTCTGATGTGAGAGAGTGGGTACTGTATTTAATCCATTATATTTACAGAAACTCAAGGCTTCTTCTGGTCTCTGATACACATTTTTAAAGTAAAAATAAGTTTCTTTGAACATTCTTACTACATTTTTAAGTTTTAGCAAATCCAAAGGAGGATCATTCACAGGAGTTTTATTTCATTTCAGCCATTAATAAAACAAGTACACTGTGAAGAGTACCTGTCTGTGTTCTATTCAGGCTCCAGCTCCTGACTCCATTTTCCTGCTAAGCTATAGACTCCAGGATGTGGTGGTATAAGTCAACTATTTGGGTTCCTGCCAATCACATGGGAGCCTAGCACTGTCTATGGTGGCATTTGGGTAGTGAAGCAGCACTCTGTCTCTTTCTGTCTCTCTGCATCCCAAATAAATACAACTTTTAATGAACTGCATATACAAATATTGACTATATAATATTAAATGTAGTATAAAATTGTAGCACTTCCTTATAACATTATACTTTAGACACTACTTGAAAGTCAAGTGTATGTTACATAAGCAATTAAAGATTGTGACCCTAAAACTGTTACCTGTAGTAGTCATTGGGTAAAGGTATTTTCCTATCTAAAAATAGTAGGGTGCTGTATGTCAAATTGATATTGCTATATTTTAAAGGGAATTTTTTTTATTTAAAAATTATTTATTTATTCGGGAGTCAGAATGACAAATGTAGGGAAGAGAAAGAGAGATTTTTCTATCCACTGATTCACTCCCCAAATACCCTAACAGCCAGAGGAGGGCCAGGCTAAAGCCAGCCATAGTTTAGCACTAATGGCTTATTCTAGAATATTGTCAAACTAACTAAGGCAGGATTTTTTTTCTCTTTAAAGGAGTAGTCACCAACTTGGAGACAGAAGAAGGCATCAGAAATTTAACATTTTGAAGGCATATATTTGGCATAGTGGTTAGGACAATATTCTGAACAATTAGTAATCAAAATATAAAACCAGTCACAATATGATGGACCTAACTCTTAGGAAACTTTTGGAGAAGGACTATTGGTATGTTCTCTACATAAGTTAATGACTTTATTACTTCTAGATGCTGATATCATTGATGAATTGTTGTCTTATCTGAAGACTGTTGAGCTACAAGACCCTGAGGCCCAAGAGGGCTCACGCATAGTGTTTAATGAATGTTTAACCTTTTCCAAAAGTCACCTAGAAGTTCCACTGGGAGAGGTCTTTGCCTTTACTTATGGGAGGGAAGGATGGTGGCTACTAGGTCTATCTTGAAATCCACACCACCCAGCCAGAGTGCACAGAGTTCAACATGACAGGAGTGAACAAACAAGGGGTTCATAGTCAAAACAGCTGGGTGTGTTCCTCGTGTGCAGCTGGATTAGGCTAACAGTGGCCTCCCCAACAGGTTCTACTTAAAATTTTTTCCCCAGGGGCCCTGGAAAAGCCTATCCCAGTGGCCACTCTTGGGGAAAAGGCAGCCTTATGAGCCTTCTTCACATAAATGGAGAATTAACATCTCTAATAATAAATAATTAAAATGAAACTATTGTTAAATATCAAAGACCCTATTCTTATCTAATTTTTATGAAATTATTTTTTGCATAAACCCTATAGGAATGTGGCATCCAGTCTTTGAACAACTGTCCTCTTCCCCTATTGAATCCCATCAGACCTTTATTCATTGTTCTAGAGTGCCATGTCAAAACAGTGAACAGAAAAGAAGTTTTATGAGAGCATGACAGTTGAGTGAGAAAAATTTTGCCACCAGAAAATGACCATGATTTTGATATACTACCTTTCTTGTAATAAGAGAAAAGAACTAGTAGAGCAGATAATAGGCCATGAAGCAAGTATTGAGTTATTTGCTGGGTATGATGTGGAGTGCTTCAAGGAGGAGTCATATGGGGTTAGGAATGTTGCTCATGATTTTACAGATGAAGAGCATTGGAAAGCAAAGTGTGCAGCTGCACTTGGCTCTCACAAAATTCTTGAGGATCTTTCTGGAAGGGTTCAGTCTCTGCTAAGAGAACACTCACGCTGGAAGAAAGAAGAGTTCACAGTTGTGATAAATCTGCTGAGAAGGTGGAGCAGGCAGAGAATAAGTGATGAGAGAGGAATTTTTCTTGAGATAGGAGAAATTAAATGAAGAAATAAACAATATTGGCAGGAATGAAGAGCTTTCAGTTAGAAAGTCACAGCTGATATAGGTACCGGCAAAGACTTCTTGGAAAAGATCCCAGAAGCACAGGCAGTCAAAGCAAAAATTAACATTTAGGATTGCATCAAATTGAGAAGTTTCTGTACTTCAAAAGAAACAGTCAGGAAAGTGAAGAGGCAACCAATAGAATGGGAAAAAATATTTGCAAACTATGCAACTGATAAAGGGTTGATCACCAGAATCTACAAAGGAATCAAGAAACTCCACAACATCAAAACAAACAACCACTTAAGAGATGGGCCAAGGACCTCAATAGACATTTTTCAAAAGAGGAAATCCAAACGGCCAACAGGCACATGAAAAAATGTTCAAGATCACTAGCAATCAGGGAAATGCAAATCAAAACCACAATGAGGTTTCACCTCACCCTGGTTAGAATGGCTCACATGCAGAAATCTACCAACAATAGATGCTGGAGAGGAAGTGGGGAAAAAGGGACACTAACCCACTGTTGGTGAGAATGCAATCTGGTTAAGCCACTATGGAAGTCAGTCTGGAGATTCCTCAGAAACCTGAATATAACCCTACCATAAAACCCAGCCATCCCACTCCTTGGAATTTACCCAAAGGAAATTAAATTGGCAAACAAACAAGCTGTCTGCACCTTAATGTTTATTGCAGCTCAATTCACAATAGCTAAGACCTGGAACCAACCCAAGTGCCCATCAACAGTAGACTGGATAAAGAAATCATGGGACATGTACTCTATAGAATACTATACAGTAGTCAAAAACAATGAAACCCGGTCATTTGCAACAAGATGGAGGAATCTGGAAAACATTATGCTGAGTGAATTAAGCCAGTCCCAAAGGGACAAATATCATATGTTCTCCCTGGTCAGTGACAACTAACTGAGCACCAAAGGGGAAACCTGTTGAAGTGAAATGGACATTATGTGAAACAGTGACTTGATCAGCTCTTGTCCTGACTGTTGATGTACAATGTAATACTTTATCCATTTTAGTATTTTTTTTTGTTCTAATACTATTGGTTGAACTCTGTAATTAACACACAATTATTGTTAGGTGTTTAAATTTTAACGGAAAAGTGATCCCTGTTAAGTATAAGAGTGGGAATAAGAGAGGGAGGAGATGTACAATTTGGGACATGCTCAATCAGACTTGCCCAAAATGGTGGGGTTAGAAACGTGCCAGGGGATTCCAATACAATCCCATCAAGGTGGCATGTACCAATGCCATCTCACTAGTCCAAGTGACTAATTTCAGTTCACACTGATAGATCTAAGAGTCAAAGGGATCACAGAAACAAGACTAGTGTCTGCTAATACTAACTGATAGAATAAAAAAGGGCGAGTATGATCCATCATGGGAAGCAGGATACACAAGGCTCATAGAATGACAGATGTCCTAAATGGCACTCTGGCCTCAGAATCAGCCCTTAAGGCATTCGGATATGGCTGAAGAGTCCATGAGAGTATTTCAGGCATGGAAAGCCAAGACACTCTACAAAAAAAAAAAAAGAATACCTAAATGAAAGGTCTCTGCGAGTGAGATCCCAGTGGAAAGAATGGGGCCATCAAAGAAGGAGGATACCTTTCTCTGAAGGGAGGAGAGAACTTTCACTTTGACTATGACCCTGTCAGAATAAGATCAAAGTCATTGAACTCAAAAGGCTTCCATAGCCTTGGTAACTCATGACTAGAGCCTAGGGAGATTACTGATGCCATAAACAAGAGAATTGAAAATGAATCTTGATGTTAATGGAATTGGAGAGGGAGTGGGAGATGGGAGGGGTGCGATTGGAAGAGAAATTATGGGGGGAAAGCCATTGTAATCCATAAACTGTAAATTTATATTTACTAAATAAAAGAAAGAAAAAAAATAAAGTCACAGCTGAAAATGAGGGATTTATTTTCTCAGAACTAGAGAGCTACCCTTATTATTTGGATTGAGGTAATGTCTATACTTCATTTCAATTTCTTTTGTATGAATAGTCTAGGTCTGTGGTAAATAAAATGATTGATGATACATAGGTGTAGTGATAGATAGGAAATAATAGATACATAGACAAAGTATGTATAAGCCCATACATTGATACAGAGACAGAGAGAGCAGCAAAATTGAAGAAGTTAAAAAGAATATATAAGAGGACTCTATGATAAGACTTTAAACTCTCAATAAAATGAAATAAAAGCCTGAGGACATGGGCTTTCAAAGTTATAGAATACATTTTATTCTTAATATCAAATGCCATCTGTCTCTTCCTTCTGCCCCCTCTCGAGAGCAGTTGGAGAACCTCTCACATATTAAAAATGTAGACTCTTGCTGTGTATCTGCATTTTATTACCTCCAAATCTAATGCTTTAATCTCATGCTGATTCCCTGCCTTTGACTTTCATGATGCAGAATATATGTATTTCCTGAAGTATTGACCCACAATTCTTTAACTCATATTGTGCATATTCAAGAGGTTTAATTTAACTAACGTGCATATTCAAGAGGTTTAATTCACAGATGCAGTAACATTTTAAGTAAATGAAGGAACTCCTCTCATGCCATACAATATCATCAAGTGGAAGGCCAGGACAGTAATGACACCCAATTTTAGATTTCAAAGCATTAATATTTTAGAGCTATTTGTGCAATCATAGCATTAACTTTGTAAAGTTGCCTATCAAAAGAAAGGGCTCAAGTATCAAAGTGCGTGTAAATACCTAACCACATAACTAAACTGAGAATACTTTGCTCACATGTTGTATTCCACTGACTTTTGGCTTTCTCTGTTGCTTACAATGTGTTCCAGATGCCATCATTATTGTTACAGACAGAGTTCAAGTTTTTGGCTACCTGAGTTAACGAGAAAAAGGTTTTAAAATCAGAAGTATAAGGTTTGAGCAAATCCTTTGAGGGAAAGACTTAAGTGATTGGTATGCCTTTAGTCTCAATTCTATACTGTTATGTGGAACACAAATCTATTTGTTACTTTATTGGATTTTTATGATGCTGTGACGTATATTTTCATTTTCTTACCACTGAAAACTATCTCAGATTGTAAAAAATTTACTTTTAATGTACTTAATCTTCCTAGGTGGAAAGAAATAAAAGCCCCTGTACTGATATAATTGAAAATAAATTAAAAAATATTACACAAAATATTGTTAAACATTTGCCATTGTCAACATTATAAACTACAAACCATGGTTAAATTCATTAACATTTACTCACCATTAAGTATTGTAACCTGATACTGTAAAGCTGATAGTAGATGGCAATACAATGATTCTTTTGCATTTAGAGACGATACTAGATATTACAGCTATATTAAATATTGCAATACTCATTTTTATTTGAACCCTATGACTTAAATAATTCCTCACATATCTTTTGGCATATACACAAATCCAGTGCAAAAGAAGATGAGACAGAATTATCTGCATTTATTATTTTCAAACAGTGATTTAAAGTATTAAATAGAAAGCACAAACTAATGTTAATTTATTTTTATTTTTGTTGCTTTTGATAATATGGGCATTTTGATGATATTGCTTCTTCCAAACCATGAACATGGAAGATTTTTTCACTTTTTTTGTCTTGTTCTATTTTTTTCTTTAATGTTTTGAAATTTTGATGGTAGAGATATTTGATGTCCTTAGTTAAATTTATTTCAAGGTAATTTTTTTGTAGCTATTGTGAATGAGATCGATCTTAGAAGTTCATTCTCAGCTATGGCATTGTCTGTATATACATAGACTATTGACAATTGTGTGTTGATTTTATAGCCTGCTAGTTTACCATACTCTTTTATGAGTTCCAATAGTCTCTCAGTGGAGTCTTTTGGATCCCCTATATGTAGAATCATGTCATCTGCAAATAGGGGTAGTTTGATTTCCTCCTTCTCAATTTGTATCCCTTGATTTCTTTTTCTTGCCTAGTGGCTCTTGCTAAAACTTCCAGGTCTATATCGAATAGCAATGGTGAGAGTTAGCATCCTTCTCTGATTCCAGATGTTAGTGGAAATGCCTCCAATTTTTCCCCATTCAGTAGGATGCTGGCTGTGGGTTTGTCATAGATTTCTCCTTCTATACCCAATTTGCTTAAGGTTTTCATCATGAAATGATGTGTATTTTATCAAATACTTTATCGGTGTCTATTGAGGTAATAAGTATTTTGTCCTTCAATTTGTTAATGTGATGTATCATGTTTATCAATTTGCAGATGTTGAACGATCCCTTTACACCAGGGATAAATCCCACTTGGTCTGAGTGGATGAGCTTTCTGATCTGTTGTTGGATTCAATTGGTTAGTATTTTGTTAGTATTTTCACATTATGTTCTTCAGGAGAATTGGTCTATAATTCTCTTTCTCTGTTGTTTCTTTTTCTGGTTTATGAATTAAAGTAACACAGGCTTAATAGAAGGAGTTTGGGAGGATACCCTCTCATTCAATTGTTTTGAATAACTTGAGAAGAATTGGAATTAGATCTTTAAATGTTTTGTAGAATTCAGTAGTGAAGTTATTGAGACCTGGATTTTTCTATGTGAGGAGGGTCTTTATATTACTGATTCAATCTCCATCTTGGTTATGGTTTAAGTTTTCTGTGTCTTCATGACTCAAATTTGGTAGATTGTATATGTCCATAAATGTATTCATTTCTTCTTGGTTTCCCACTTTGTTAGCATACAACTCTTCCTAGTGATTCCTGATGATTCATTTTATTTATGTGATATCTCTTGTTACATTTCCTTTTTCATCTCTGATTTTATTGCTTTGAACCTTCTCCCTCATTTTTTTTTTGTCAATTGAGTCAATGGTTTGTCAATTTTGTTTAATTTTTTAAGAAAGCTCTTCATTTACTGATCCTTTGTTTCAATTTTATTTATTTCTTCTCTATTTTAATTATTTCTTTCCTCCTAGTAATTTGGGGTTTGGTTTGTTGTTGTTTTTTTTGAAGTCCTTGAGATGCAGTGGTAGTTCATTTATTTGGTGACTTTCCAATTTCTTGATGTAGGCTCCTAGCATCATAAACTTCCCTCTTAACACTGCTTTTGCTGTATACCATAAGTTTTGATATGATGTATTGTCATCTTCATTCATTTCCAGAAATATTTTTATTTCTCTTTTGATTTCTTCTATGACCCACTGTTCATTGAAGAGTATGCTTTTTAGTCTCCATGTGTTGGGCATACATTCTAGAGATTCTTGAGTGGTTGATCTCCAGTCACAATCCATTGAGATCAGAGAAGATACATGGTATGATTTTGATTTTTTTGAATTTGCTGAGGCTTTCTTTATGGCCTAGTATGATTTATCCTAGTATATAGTCTATCCTAGAGAGAATTTCACACTGATGATAAGAATGTGTATTCTGCAGCTATGGGATGAAAATATCTGTAGATATTGGTTAGGTCCATTTGGTCTATAGTTTTGATTAGCTCTGTTTGTTGATATTCTGTTTGGATGATGTATCCAGGGATGAAATTTGGCTGCTTAAGTCCCCCATACTGTATTGGAGTCTATGTCTCCCTTTAGATCTATTAGCATTTCTTTTAAATAACCAGGCATATACATTTATGGGTGCATATACATTTATTATAATCACATCTTACTGTTGAATTTATCCCTTAATCATTACATAGTGCCCTTCTCTGAATCTTTTAATAGTTTTTGTGTTAAAGTCTATTTTGTCTGATATTAGGATGGCTGCAGCTGTCACTTTTTGCTTTCTGTTAGCATGGAATAATTTTTTCTATACTTTCACTTTCAGTCTGTTTGTGTCCTTGTTGGTTATATTTTATCATATATTTTATATATGGTTATATATATATTATATTTGGTTATATTTTATCATATTAATACATTTTAATGCTTAATATCCACAGAAGTTTTACTTATATCTTATCATAAATATTTTACGTGACATATTTCAAAACCATTTAACTCAACCATGAAATGTTCAAACCCATTTTGACATCAGTTACCTATCACAGTAAATCTAACTGCAAAACATGTTATGTGAAATATGGTGAAAGAGCCGCTCTATGTCAAGCCACAGGATTATAAAGAAAAAACGAGTAACATAGCATGTTAAATATTGGTTCGGACACAAATATCTCTTTGAATAGGTCTGTAAGGTATAACTTTCACTGCACATGTGCACACCACATGAGCACGTGAAAGTGCATAGGGAAGTGTGATGAACATTGTACTTTCCAAATAAAATCACTACAATATGTATTCCTGTAACTATTACAAATCTAATTTTTTCTCAACTCATAGCATTGAAGATATTTAAGTAAATCAGCTTATGTATCTAAAATAAATTAGATTGCTTGTTCTCTGCTTACCTTTTGGATTTAAAGTGTAAACATGTTTGCAAACACACTTTTATATAATGTTTAGTTTTTATAATCAAAGTAATTAACATGTTAATTAACAGCATAGATGATTTAAATATTGAAACACATATATAAGAGTGGTCCAGTTCTATAATACTGCCCTTAAAATTATAACTACCTTGACTTTATTTGCAGGTATGCTGTCAGATTAAATATATCCTTGTTTCATTTTTTTCACATTTTAAACCCATCCTACTAAAAAAACCATTCAGTAGCAGTGTTTTCCCCTTAGGATTGAGTACATTTGTTCACACCTCACTAGCTGTTGGTGAAGATTTAGTTTGCCCAGCCAAATCAGTCACAGGAGAACCTCCTTGCTCTTTTCTGTGCAGAGACTACGGGCAGTGCCAGCTTCTCTCTGTTGAATGAGCAGATCTCTAATATTTCTACCATCTTCACTTGTGATAAACCCAGATTATAGAGAATTCAATGTTTTAACAGTTTGAGCTAAGCTTAAAAATCTTTGAGTTTTTAAAAATCCAAATAAAAGATAACTACGATATATAACATGACAAGTTTTCTTCCTCCTCCTCCCCTTCCTCGCCTTCTCCCTCCTATGCATTTATTAAATCAGGGACAAATTTCAGTAGTCTTTACTATGTAAAATCTGAAATTGGGCAGCTGTATTCGCAACACTAATTTGGTATAATAGAAAGGAAAATGTGCTTGCTTGTGTCTAAAATAATTTCACATTTTCCTCCACTTCTTTTTTTTTCAAATGACCAATTTCTTACAGATTCCACTTTACCTGAAAATATTTATGAATAAAGCTATGTAAGCATACTGGAGTTACACAAATTGATGTACTAATGTACCAAAAATCACTCACCAAATAGACCAGTTTCAAACTAAATGAAAAGTTATAGATCCATTGGCTACTTGTAAGTACATTGTTAATGTTATTACCCCCAAAAAGAAAATTGTTATTGATGGTGATGAGTGTAAAAAAATCGATACAAAAAGTTTCATTTTATAAGTGGAATAAATCAGGTGTGTAGTACTCTCAATGTGTTAAACATTTACTATTTGGGGCAGATATATATATATATATATATACACATATATAGAGAGAGAGAAAGAGAGAGAGAGAGAGAGTCAATGTTATTTTCTGCCCAAGTTCTTAATGTTTTATCTGATAAAATACAATGAGTAAGTAAGTCTTTCAAGTTGACAAACCTCTCCCTTTGTCTATATGTATATACAGACACCACATACACACATACAAACCTGGCATATGTATTGGTATGAATGTACCTCTATCGGGGTAGATATATAAAATAGCCACATTTTTATATTCTGCAATACAATAAATAAAGCTTTTTCAGGATGACTAAGCTATGTTCTCTTCCACTCTTAGTAATCAAAATTATCTTCCTGTTATTGCAGACTCCAGAAAATCATTTTTCAATGTTCCAATTGGGAACAAACTATACCAGGCTCATCCTATATGATATTTTTTTCTTTGAAAAAATTCTTTATTAACAGTATTATTAGAACTAGATGTATAAGTAGTTACTTTTATTAACATTTTAATATTCTTTTGTGTCATATCTCTGCACTCATGTGCATTTTCTTACTTCACCCTTGCAATACCCTATGACTTAGATATTATCTCTATTTTATATGGGGTAATTCTCTATTTTATAAATCTCTATATGGGGTACACCAAGATTAAGTAACTTGTCCTTGTCCACTTAACTAGTGAGTACTGGACAGAGATTCGAACCGTGGTCTTTCTGAGTTTATTAACTATACTGCATTAGACCAGTGCTTTGTTCTTTTTTTTCCCCATCCTTTTTTTTTTAACTTTTATTTAATGAATATAAATTTCCAAAGTACGGCTTACGGATTACAATGGCTTCCCCCCCATATCGTCTCTCCTACCCGCGTCCCTCCCCTTTCCCACTCCCTCTCCACTTCCATTCACATCAAGATTCATTTTCGATTCTCTTTATATACAGAAAATCAGTTTAGCATACATTAAGTAAAGATTTCAACAGTTTGCTCCCACACAGAAACATAAAGTGAAAAATAATAGATGATTTTTTAAATGATGATGAAATCAGATCAGACCTATTGTCATGTTTAATCCCAGTGAGAGTCAAGTTGGGAATTGATAATTTCTTCTTCTTCTTTTTTTTTTTTTTTACAGAAAATCAGTTTAGTATACATTAAGTAAAGATTTCAACAGTTTGCACCCCCATAGAAACACAAAGCGAAATATACTGTTTGAGTACTCATTATAGCATTAAGTCTCAATGTACAGCACATTGAGGACAGAGATCCTACATGAGGAGTAAGTGCACAGTGACTCCTGTTGTTGACTTTACAAATTGACACTCCTGTTTATGGCATCAGTAATCTCCCTATGCACCAGTCATGAGTTTCCAAGGCTATGGAAGCCTTTTGAGTTCACCGACTCTTATCTTGTTCAGACAAGGTCATATTCAAAGTGGAGGTTCTCTCCTCCCTTCAGAGAAAGGTACCTCCTTCTTTGAAGACTTGTTCTTTCCACTGGGATCTCACTCACAGAGATCTTTCATTTAGGGTTTTTTTTTTTTTATGATATTAAGGAGGAATACTTGTGAGGAAAAGAATGTTTGTTGAAAAATAACCAAATCATCATGGAAAATTTTAAATGAAAAATCATAAATTTCAAGTGGACTTTTTTTTATCACTTATTCAGGTTATATACTTGTGTCTACCACCCAGTATGCTCTAATACCCATGCATAAAATCGAAAGAGGATACCTTACAGAAATCATATGCTTTGAAACATGTATGTGAGGAGAAGATGCCTAACTAAGACAGTTTCTACTTCAGCACTACACTGATGATGGCTGGAGACTGTGACAACAGGTGTCACAAATCTGACTGCAAAACAAATACAGATAAATACATGGGTTGCAAAACTGAGTGATCTTAGTAAGCTCAAAATCAGTGCATGCCATCCACCTTAATGACCTGTTGCTTCTCCCAAGAAAATCAAGAGGATACCAGAACATACTTGTTCCTGCTGCTCTGTTGTGTCTCTTGGCTAATGCACAAAGGAGCGATGACTCACTTTAAGGTGTTTATACCTGGTAAATGCAGACTGGAAAATGAATCTAGCAAGTAGAATATTCCGTGTTCTACTAGTGGAACTGGCAAAGCTCAAGCCAACTTGGAACTAGGAGTATTGTCTTTTAGATCTTACTGGAAGCCAAAGGTAGGGTTTCTGGCCTCTTATGAGAGGGAAATGCATTTCAAAATAAACTAGCAGAAAATTCAGGAAATCTGATTTAATCATAGTATTTACGTAACGTGCTTATTTTAAATTTTAAAACAGCATAAAAGAAGAAACTAGACCAAGGGTCTCCCTTGGGATCCTAGCCTAGTAAGTATTCATTGAATAAATGAATAAATAATACTAGGAACCAAAAAGCCAAGAAGCAGCAGTTCTCTCTCATTGAACCTTTGTCTCTCAATCCCTCCTGCAAATATCTCCTGAGTTCTATCATGAGATCATTTCTTTGTATTTCCCTCTGGCAGGGATTTGATTTATTTCCATTACTTCAGCTTCCTCTTATAAGGCAATTTCTCCCAAATTTGTGTATTAACATTGACATTTCTCTCTTGTTTTAAGCTCCTTTGCGTGTTTCTGTTTTGACAGTTTATGGATTACCAAATATACTTCATATTCCACAAAGTCATGCACTGAAATGATCAAGACTAAAAGAGAAACTACAATTTGACTGGACCACTAGACAATGATGTTACTTTGTACAAGAGCACACAGAAAGCAAGAATAACCCCAATAAAAACAGCAGTTGAAAAGAGATGGAGACTTTCCAATACATAAAGAAATATCCCAGAAAACATAGGATTTGGCCTGAAAATGGGAAAGGTGATTTCATTGTGGTGAAAAAAGAGAAAGCATTGAGTCTGCTGCATTATAGAAAAACTTCAAAGTTTGTGGACAGCCCTATTGTAAACACAAGCAAGAAAGAGCAGGTGGCCCAGCGCAGCCTAGGGAATGGACATCCTGCACAGTACTGTATTCAGCTGTGGTCCTGTCCAGCACGTTGTTTCAGGGTTGCTTTTTTGTAGTAGGAAATGTCAACATGCTGGGAAAATTTACTTAAGAAGCAAAAATTTTGCACTACTATGGCAGATACCCTACTTAAGCAACAGAGTACAAACTAATATGCATTACAGACTTTCCATGAAGCAGAACAGATAGGAGTTCTAACTCTTTGCAAAAAAAAAAAAAAAAAAAAAAAAAAAAAAAAAAAAAATTCCAACTACAAATTATACCAGCTTCTCTAATTCAAATGAGCCCCAGTGGAAACTTATGATCATCTCCTTCCAGACATGTAGCTCCTCATTGGCCCCTTTCCTGGATTAACGACACCACTTTCATCCAGGCTTGAAGTAATGCAGCAGCAATAGTGACAACCAGTATTTGAGAATCTGGAGTTTGACCAGGATTGATTCCCAGCAATGCCACTGTTCACTCATGAATTAATCATTTAATGTTTATGGTCAATATTGACATGTATTGAAATGAAATGCTGACACTTATTAATATTTTTGTTGTTAGCATTAAGTAAAATGAGAATATATTGCTGCAATACATCTTTTAAAACTTGCTAAATAGTAGCCATTATTAAGTTAATCTTCAATATCACTTCATCCCCTACATGACTTGAAGCACAGTGCATAATTTGCTCTGTTTCCATGATGACAACAGTAACCCCCATCCTCATTGTGTCTCCTGAACTATGACAAAAGGTATGTACCTTGTCTTTCCATAATGATTTCATTATTTCTTATATTACCCTTAGAAATATAATCTAACATGGTACTCCTTTGCTCATGTTTTGTGCAATAGTAAAATGAAACATACTTGACAGCAAAAATCCAAACCAAATGACAAATACTCTATCTAGATTATATTTATGTACATTACTTTTTTCTATGTAAAATCACTGAAAGTTTTATTTTCAAAATGTGTCCTTTTTTTGCTTTCAAAATCAGAGTGAAGTAATAACTTCTTTTTAAAGCAAGTTATTAAAATACAATTAAGATTTCCAGATGTCTCCTGAGATTTAAACCAGATGGTTTTGAAATATATGAAACTATACTTAGCTCTATGGTACTCTTTTATCTTTTCATTAATAGTATCAAGTGACAAGAACCAAGGTTTGAAAACACAGAATGAACAAGGGTATTAAAACTGACCTATAGACATGTCTTCCATATATGCTTCTTCATCTTTCAGGTTTTATTCCTTCCAACATATGCATAAGCAAGCTTATGTATTCACATTAGTTAAATACACATTGTTGCCATCTGGAAAAAATGATTCCAATACCCAAGGGTATTGGCTCTCTCTGGCAATAGAATTAATCAGGTAAAGTGTGATAGATTACAATGTGGGATATCATTCATAAACATAATTATATAAATTTGTCTAAATTTTATTTACTATAAGGACCAATGGAAGGTTCAAAAGTAATGTTAACCTATTCTTATTGAGGAAATAGTTTAGTGAACATTTACGTAAAATTGTATAAATTAAATTGAAAGAAGATATTTTTAAAAGTTGAAAAATATATTTATGAATGAACATTTACAAATGTTATAGTGCAGTGGGTTATACCACTGCCTGTACCACCAGTACCCCATGTAGATACTGATTTGAGTCCTGGCCACTCCACTTCTGTTCCAGCTCCCTGATAAGGCACCTGAAAAACCAGCAGAAGATAGCACAAGTACTTAATGGACAATATGCTATAGATTACATTTCAGTACAAATGTTCAGCATAGGTAGTTCTTGCAAATATTTGCTCTATTGGTACATAGATAAAACAGATAATTTATCATTATGGATTATGGTAATTTGTTTGTATATGCGCATTAACTAATATAGCTTGATATCTTTACAATAAGGGGTACACTTTAATTATAATGATGTTTTGATGAGTGTATACTGTTTCCTTGTTTTAATTTGTGATTCTTTAATGGCATATGGCATTGAATATTTCCTTATATGATTATTCGCTTTTTTATATATCCTCTGTGGTGACATGCTTGTTCAAGCCTTTTGCCCACTCTTTAACTAAGCTGTTTGCTTATATATTGTTGAGTTTTAAAATTTTGAACAGGGGGTCGGCACTGTGGCATAGCAAATTAAGCCGCTGGCTGCAGGGCTGGCATCCAATATGGGCATGGGTTCATATACCAGCTGCTGCACTTCTGATCCAGTTCCCTACTAAAATTTTGGATAGCAGCCCCTTATCAGATATTTGAAATATTTTCTCCTGTTATATGGCTCATCTTCTCCTTCTGACAACATCTTTTGCAGAGCAGAAGTCTTTCATTTTCACAGAGTCTTGCTAATTACTTGTATTTCAGAAATTGTGAATTTGGTATCAAATCTAAAAAGTCATTGCTGTAATCAAAGTTACCAATATTTTCTCTAACGTTATCTTCTGACTATTTCACTTTTGAGGGATGCTACTGAAAAACATGTTCTTTTTAAGTCTTAAACTTGCCCATTATTAGTATATAATTAACTTTTCAATAAAGGTGCTTGATACATGTATATTAATCCAACATTCTACAGTCTTGCTAAAATATCTTATTAGTTTCAAGAGTTTTTGTCAATTTTTTTAGAGTTTTTCTGTAGAAATGTCATCTCAAACAAAAGTAGTTTTACTTCTTCCCTCCCAGTCTATACTCCTTCTATTTCCTTTCTTTGCCTATTGCATTAGTTAAAACTTCCAGTAAAATGTTGAAAATTAGTGGGGAGAGGGGATATCTACACCTTATTCATGTCCTGGAGGATGGATTCTAGTTTCTCACTGTGAAGTGTGATGTTAGGTGTAGGAGGTTTTGTCAGTGTTCTTTATCAAGATGAGAAAACTGTCTTCTATTCCCAGTTTATTGAGAGTTTTTATCACAGATGCTGTTAGATTTGGTTCATTTCTCTTTTATATTAATATTAGTATTAATAGTATAATTTACATAATATAGTGTATGTTGTATATAATAATTTATATTTTATATTAATTTTGTATGTTATTTATATATTATTTTATATTCTTATATTAACCCATTATTTATATATTATTTTATATTAATATGATCATGTGAAGTTTTCCTTTCTCTAGTCTATTGATTACATTAATTGACTATTGAAAGTTGAATCAACATTGCCTGCCTGGGTCATGATACTTTGTATCATTATTATGCTCTATTTATTAATATTTGTTGAAGATTTTTGCATCTATGATTGTGAAAGATTATGATGAATACTTTTCTTTATTTGTAATTCCTTGGCTGATTTGGGTTTATGTTGATCTTACTGAATTGAGATGGAAATTATTACCTTTTCTTATATTTTCTGGAAGAGATTTTAAAGAGTTTGCATGATCTCTTCCTTAAATGTTTCATAGAATTTATCAGTGAATCAATCTGGTCCTGCTAATTTCTGTTTAAGAAGATTATTAATTATTTAGTCAATTTCTTTAATAGTTCAGACATATTCAAATTGTCTATTTCTTCTTCTGTGAGTTTTGGCAAATTATATCCTCCAGATACTTGAACTATTCCATCTATGTTATCAAATATGCGAGCTTGGAATTGTCTATAATATTTCTGCATGTGTTTTTAGTGTCCATGGAATCCATAGTTCCATATTTTATTTCTGTTATTAATATTTTGTGTTATAGTTATCTTAAATCCTTTTCCAGATAATTACAAAATCTGTGGTCATGTTTAAGTCTGGATCTTCCATGTTCTTTGTCTATTGAAATGTTAGAGCTTTTTCTCCTGGTTTTCTTGCAATGTTTTGTTGACAGATATGCTGTAATGTATCATAGCAACAAAATTAACAGTTGTTAATGTGAGTTCTTAAATTAAACATGCTAGAAGTTGGGCTGTGTTTAATGCTTGTTGTAGCTATGTTTCAGAGGCTTTAATTTCCTCTACTCCCCTTATGTTGTAACTCTCTTGCAGACTTGGTGCTTTCGTGGGTACTTTATCTTAAAAGAATAGTTGAATTTTGTGTCTTTTTCAGCTATAATCCATTATTATTGTATTGAACCTCTGTTGGTGTGGTGGTAAGTTGTGCTGAGGGAAAACTTTCTGCAATTGCATCATTCAATCTACTTGTGCCCTAGGAGACTTTCTTTTTTTAAGTTAAAGACTTATTTATTTATTTGAAAGTCAGAGTTCCAGAGATCTTCCATCTGCTAGTTCACTGCCCAAATGTCCACAATGGCTGGGGCTGGGCTATGTCAAAGCCATGATCCAGGAGTTTCTTCTGGATCTCCCACATTGGTGGCAGGAGCCCAACCACTTGAGCTATCTTCCACTGCTTTCCCAGGTCCTTGGGAGGGAGCTAGATGGGAAATGGAGCAGCCAGGACATGAACCACCACCTATATGGGATACTGGCACCGTAGGTGGCAGCTTTACCCACTGCACCACAATGCCAGCCCCATGGTTTTGACTTTCAGAGGTGATTTCCCCTCCTTCGGTGATCTAGGAAAATTAAGAGAAGCTGAAATAGGAAAAATGCCCTTCCCTCATGTGGAATAAGATCTGGTAGAGTCTTTTCCCCTAAAGAGGATATTTATGTTGTACAAAATGATCTGGTATGTTTCCCCTTCCCAAACCTACCAGGGATCTGTGCTGATTATTCATGACCAGATTCCTAAAGGTAGAACTCATAAATGTGTAAGAACACACTTACCACTACATTCCAGAGGAGATTCTCACTTTCGAGGTAGTCAGCCTCTAGCAATGCATCAATATTGCCATTAAGTGTTCCTATGAATAGGAGAGCCAGGGACTTCTGCTCCAGGAAGCTATGGCTTTCTGGATTTGTGTCTCTCCAGATTGTGGGATATTGGTTGGTCTTGTGACATCAACTATTCTTCAGTTCCAAGATCAGTCACTGACTTTCACTTTTTTTTTTTTCTTTTTCAAGTTGTAAGAATGGGACGACACTGATGCACTGATGCTATCTAAGCTCTTTACAAACCTGAGCTGAAGCCAGAAGCCCCCAGTGCAGTTGTTACTGCTCTTCAACATACAGAAACAAGAAGAACCTAAAGCAACAGCAACAACAACATTTATTAAATATCCACTTTGCCTTAGAACTACTCTAGTTTCTGTGTAGTAATCTTGAGCACAAATGCATGGAAAGCAGCCAGTATTTCATTATAACTTTCAGTCCTTGCTCCTTTTCACCTGACAAGGTTCTAACAGAGAAAAAACAGAGCAGGTAAAATTCTTGATTGCATATAATTTATCAACCAATTTTAAACAGAAGCCCTTTGGAGTTGCACAGAGGGCATAATGTAGATATTGCAAGATCCTTTATTTTGTAATAGGAATATCTGGATTTTAAGCTCACACTTTCTGTTAAGTTAGCAAATTGCCTATCTTTATTTTCATTTTGTTGGCTACTTATAACTGTGAGTCATTCCCTCCAAAAGATACAGCCCTATAGTATTACAAGATAAATTATATGGAGATAAGAAATGAAAAATGCCGGTTTAACATTTATTGAAATCTGTGCTACTAATCATTTGGGACATCAGATAATTTTGTTTCAATGGAATCAGTTACTCATTTATTCTTTTCTATAAATACTTCTCAACAGCGGCTTTATTCAGTTCTATTTTAGCTGTTATAACAATAATCATTAAGAAAATACAGGCCGGCGCCGCAGCTCACTAGGCTAATCCTCCGCCTTGCGGCGCCGGCACACCGGGTTCTGGTCCCGGTCGGGGCACCGGATTCTGTCCCGGTTGCCCCTCTTCCAGGCCAGCTCTCTGCTGTGGCCCGGGAGTGCAGTGGAGGATGGCCCAGGTGCTTGGGCCCTGCACCCCATGGGAGACCAGGATGGGCACCTGGCTCCTGCCATCGGATCAGCGCGGTGTGCTGGCCGCAGCGCGCTGGCTGCGGCGGCATTGGAGGGTGAACCAACGGCAAAGGAAGACCTTGCTCTCTGTCAGTCTCTCTCTCACTGTCCACTCTGCCTGTAATAAAAAAAGAAAATATAAAAGTAAAATGCAAACTGGGAGAGAGTATTTGTAAAACATCTGATTAAGTATTTGTACGCAAAATATATAAGTAATCCTTAAAAATGTAGTAATAAGAAGACTAAAAACCCAATTAAAGATTGGGAAAAAGACCCAATTAGACATGTTACCAAAGGAAACAAGAAAGTGACAAATAAATATAACATAAAGCTGATCAACATTAGGAGATTTTTTTCCCACTAGGAGATTGCAAAATAAAATGACAAAGAAATACCATTACATACCCTTTAGAATTACTGAAACATATTTTAAAAAAAAAATAGAAGTAAATACAAAACACAACAAAAGTCAATACCAATTGCTGGCCAGGATGCACACACGTTAATGGAAATAAAAACGTGTTACAGTCACTCTGGAAGACAATTCAACAATTTCTTAAATTTTTATCATAAGACCCAGCAACCACTCTATCAGGCATTTACCCAACTTTTATGAAAACTTACGTCCATACAAATATCTTCATATGAATTTTTATACCAACACTATTTAGAAGACCAAATACTGAGTACTACCAAAATGTGAATGGAGGGGCTGGTGTTATGGCCTAGCCGGTTCCTATGGGCAATGGCTCCTGTCCTGGCTGCTCCACTTCTAATCCAGCTCCCTGCTAATGACCTAGGAAAAGCAGAAGATGGCCCAAGTGTTTGGGGCCCTACTACCCTCATGAGACATTTGGAAGAAGCTCCTGGTTCCTGGCTTACATTAATCTTAAAAAAAAAAAAAAAGTGAATAGATGGGGCCGGCGCTATGGTGCAGCAGGTTAATGCCCAGTTCTGCAGTGCTGGCATCCCATATGGGAACCAGTTCGAGTCCTGGCTGCTCCACTTCTGATTCAGCTCTCCGCTATAGCCTGGGAAACAGTGGAAGATAACCCAAGTTCTTGGGTCCCTGTGTCCACATGGGAGACCCAGAAGAATTCCTGGCTCCTGGCTTCAGATCAGCTCAGCTCTGGCTGTTGGCATCATTTGGGGAGTGAACCAGCGACCAGTGGAAGGAAGACCTCTCTCTCTCTCTCTCTCTGGCTCTGCCTCTCTCTGTAACTCTGTCTTTCAAATAAATAAAATAGTAATAATAATAATAATGAATTGATGCATACAGTAGAATGTTAGAAAAAGAAATGTTATCAAACCATGAATAGAGGTGAACCAAATGAATATTACTATGTGACAGAGCCCAGTCTGAAAATGCTATATACAATGGTAATTACAATTATATTTTGAGAGGAAGTAAAATTACAATGAAATTAGAAGATTGGTGATATCTAGCATTTCAGTGAGAATTAAGGAAGTTGAATAAATGCAACACAGAGGATTTCTTAGGACGAATAATTTATTCTGTATGACATTCTAATGTTGTATGCATGACACTATGTGCTTTTCAAAACCTGGGAAACTTCATAGCACTAGAGTGAATCTTAATATGCAGAAATTTTTAATAATCACATAAGAAGCTGGAGAAAACCAGGATGAAATACAGAACACAACAAAATAACCTCATTCTATTAGCAATGCATGAAACAAACTCATGGAGAAGCGGTTTCTAAAACTACCAACATTATTATGTGCATCTTGATTCATGTCACAATTACATCAATTTTGATTGATATGTCTTTTAACCACAGTTTTCAATGCCTATGAATTTAAAATTATTTTGTCTTTCTATAATGTTTTTCTTTAATTATTGTTAAATGTTTAACAAAACATTGTTAAAGTGTTTGTTTTAGTAATGCTTTTCATCTTAAAGCCTATTTTATCTAATTTTGATATAGTCACACTATTGTTTTTTAAATTGGTGTTGCTTAGTCTCATCTTCATAATTTTACTTTCATCATTATTGTATTTTTACATTTACATTGACACTTCTTAAATCTAAAAAGCTTTAATCAATTGCTCTATATTTAAGGTAATTACTTGTATTTAATGCAAATATGATGTTATACGGGCATTTTATTTTAGGGCATATATAAAGGCACATATAATAGAACATATTATATATGTTCTATTATTTTTCTTTGATAAAGTACTTATGACTATTATTCCATTATCTTTCCTATATTTGGAATTTATAAGAATTTTCATTTTTTCTTCTGTAATAATCTTTGTCATTATACATATAAGATGTATTTTTTTACTTAAATGTGATATTTCTAATCTTCACTTTCTTTTCCCCAAGAAAAAGGACCTTAGAAAATGTGACTCCCATTGTCTCTCCGCTGATGTTGATAGAGTAATTATTTGTCTTCATTACAGGAAAATATTTTTGTTGTCTTACTTGATGGATTGGCTACAGTTATCTTCCTACTGTTTTTGTCTGTGGCATTGTTTGAAAGCCATTTGGTGGCCTATCGTTCCTTTGAAGTAATTTATTTCTAACACTCTTCAGATTTTTTTCTTTGCTAATTTTCTGTGCATCATTATAAAATAATGGAGTGTGATTATTTTTCTATATCCTAGTGAGGAATTTGTGGCCAGGATGTTTTTCATCTGTTCTGGAATGTCATAAGCTATTATATTTGAAAATATTGGTTTGACATTTTCATTTTTTCTTTCTAGAATCTATTTAAATATATCTTCTTGGTACATCATGGATATCTTCAAATGCTTTTCCATATTGGACTTTTTTTATTCCACATCTTTGACATATCTTCCAATTCATTAATTCTCCTTTGAGTCATCTTTTAAAACCATGACATTAATGATTTTTCAGTGCATTTATTTGCTATTTGTTCAAATACAAAATGTTTCTTTATTAAATTCCCAGCTAATTTTTTTTAACTTTTATTTAATGAATATAAATTTCCAAAGTACGGCTTATGGATTACAATGGCTTCCCCCCCATAACATCTCTCCCACCCGCATCCCTCCCCTTTCCCACTCCCTCTCCACTTCCATTCACATCAAGATTCATTTTCGATTCTCTTTATATACAGAAGATCAGTTTAGCATATATTAAGTAAAGATTTCAACAGTTTGCTCCCACACAAACATAAAGTGAAAAATAATAGATGATTTTTTAAATGATGATGAAATCAGATCAGACCTATTGTCATGTTTAATCCCAGTGAGAGTCAAGTTGGGAATTGATAATTTCTTCTTCTTCTTTTTTTTTTTTTTTACAGAAGATCAGTTTAGTATACATTAAGTAAAGATTTCAACAGTTTGCACCCCCATAGAAACACAAAGCGAAATATACTGTTTGAGTACTCATTATAGCATTAAGTCTCAATGTACAGCACATTAAGGACAGAGATCCTACATGAGGAGTAAGTGCACAGTGACTCCTGTTGTTGACTTTACCAATTGACACTCCTGTTTATGGCATCAGTAATCTCCCTATGCACCAGTCATGAGTTTCCAAGGCTATGGGAGCCTTTTGAGTTCACCGACTCTTATCTTGTTTAGACAAGGTCATGGTCAAAGTGGAGGTTCTCTCCTCCCTTCAGAGAAAGGTACCTCCTTCTTTGATGACCTGTTCTTTCCACTGGGATCTCACTCACAGAGATCTTTCATTTAGGTTTTTTTTTTTTTTTTTTTTTTTTTTTTTTTTTTTTTGCCAGAGTGTCTTGGCTTTCCATGCCTGAAATACTCTCATGGGCTTTTCAGCCTGATCAGAATGCCTTTAGGGCTGATTCTGAGGCCAGAGTGCTGTTTAGGACATCTACCATTCTATGAGTCTGCTGAGTATCTCGCTTCCCATGTTGGATCACTCTCCCCTTTATTTATTCTATCTGTTAGTATTAGCAGGTACTAGACTTGTTTATGTGCTCCCTTAGACTCTTAGTCCTTTCATTATGATCAATTGTGAACTGAAATTGATCACTTGGAATAGTGAGATGGCATTGGTACATGCCACCTTGATGGGATTAAATTGGAGTCCCCTGTTATGTTTCTAACTCTACCATTTGGGGCAAGTCAGCTTGAGCATGTCCCAAATTGTACATCTCTTCCCTCTCTTATTCCTACTCTTATGTTTAACAGGGATCACATTTCAGTTAAATTTCAACACTTAAGAATAACTGTGTATTAATTACAGAATTAAACCAGTCATATTAAGTAGAACAGACAAAAAAAACTACTAAGAGGGATAATGTATTAAGTTGTTCATTAACAGTCAGGGCTATGCTGATCAAGTCACTGTTTCCCAGAGTGTCCATTTCACTTCAACAGGTTTCCTTTTTGGTGTTCAGTCAGTTGTCACCGATCAGGGCGAACATATGGTATTTGTCCCTTTGGGACTGGCTTATTTCACTCAGCATGATGTGTTCCAGATTCCTCCATTTTGTTGCAAATGACTGGATTTCGTTGTTTCTTACTGCGGTATAGTATTCTATAGAGTACATATCCCATAATTTCTTTATCCAGTCTACCGTTGATGGGCATTTAGGTTGGTTCCAGGTCTTAGCTATTGTGAATTGAGCTGCAATAAACATTAGGCTGCAGACCGCTTTTTTGTTTGCCAATTTAAATTCCTTTGGGTAAATTCCAAGGAGTGGGATGGCTGGGTCAAACGGTAGGGTTATCTTCAGGTTTCTGAGGAATCTCCAGACTGACTTCCATAGTGGCTTGACCAGTTTGCATTCCCACCAACAGTGGGTTAGTGTCCCTTTTTCCCCACATCCTCGCCAGCATCTGTTGTTGCAGCTAATTTTTTTTTTAATTTATTTGACAGATAGAGTTAGAAAGTGAGAGAGAGAGACAGAGAGAAAGGTCTTTCTTCCATTGGTTCACTCCCCAAATGCTGCTATGGACGGCACCATGCCAATCTGAAGCCAGGAGCCAGGTGCTTCTTCCTGGTCTCCCATGCGGGTGCAGGGCCCAAGAACTTGAGACATCCTCCACTGCCTTCTCAGGCCACAGCAGAGAGCTGGACTGGAAGAGGAGCAACCGGAACTAGAACCCGGCACCCATATGGGATGCTGGCGCCACAGGCGGAGGATTAACCAAGTGAGCCACGGCACCTGCCCCCTAAAATTTTTAAATTGTCTTTTACCTCCACAAACATAGGAAGAGTAGATTTTTTAAAAAGTCTAGATTTTTAAAAAACAGGGCCAGTGCTGTGGCATATCAGGTTAAGGTGCCTCCTGCAGCACTGACATCTCATATGGGCACCAAAGTATCAACTGCTCTACTTCCAATCCAGCTCGCTGCTAATGTGCCTGGGAAAGCAGTGAAGAGTGTCCCAAGTCCTTTAACCCCTGAAGAAGCTCCTGGCTCCTGGCTCCTGGCTTTGGCCTGGCCCAACTCTGGCTATTGTGGCCATCTGGGTAGTTGAATCACTGGAATGAAGCTCACTCTCTCTAGCGCTCTCTCTCTCTCTCTCTCTCTCTCTCTCTCTCTGTAACTATGCCTTTCAAATAAAATAAATTAATCTTTAAAAACAACCAATCTGTGTAATAAGATAATTCCAATATCTGGAATTATTGGGGGTACATTTTTACTGCATATTGTTTCTGCTTTGCCTGGCAACATGTCATGTGTTATCATGGTGATCATTATATTTGATAATGTGCTAGGCACAGGGTTTGAAAAACTGCTTTGAAACATAATACGAAGATTTAGATGCATTTTTCGCAGAAGTTCTCCATTGCTCACTTTTTCTTGGGCATCACATGGTGCTATCAGGGTAGGATCAAAGCTGAACTTGGGTTCTGATTCTCCAACTTTCTAGGTCACTCTTTTCAAAATATAAAGACATTCATGGAGAGCTCTCCTCTTTGGAGTAGCTGACTCTAATACATGTTTTTCTGGATTGTGACACCGCAACAAGAATGGTTCCAACTCTACATAGGTAAAGGCACCCAGTACAATGACAGCAGGAGTAAGGGTGTGTGTCATGGGTTGTATATAGTTTATCTCCATCCAACTCTCACCACCCCAAGTTTCATGCATTGGAACTCTGGTCTCCAGGGTGGTGCTGTGGGCGGTGGTGGGGAATTTAGATGGGGCTTAATTCACTGTTAATTCGATCATTATGAAGTGATGCTCTTCTAAGTGGCTCATATGGCTTGCGGGGAACCCTGGTTTGTTCCTATGGTAGTGGTTATTAGAAAAAGAGCAAGATGGGCTTCTTCCTGGTTCTCTTCATGCAAGCTCCCCTCTCGCAATACTCTTGCCACAATGCCATCTACCCTGTTGTGACAGAGCCGAGGGCCCTTACCAGGGTCCAGCAGTAGATGACGGTGCCATGCTCTTGGACCTCCAGAACTGTGAATTAAAAAAAAAAAAAAAAACTTTCTGTCCCTTATAAAGTTCAAAGCATCAGGTATCTCCTTATAGCAACAGAAAGCAGACTAACATAGTGGGAGAGGAGGGACAATTCTTAGGTGGGCTTGCCCAGAGCAAGGGAAAAAAAAATGTTGAGCACTCACCTATGATAGCCCTGAACTCCCCATCTGATCTCATTCCAGCAACTCCTGGCTGCCTAATTAACTCTTTGATGCTATCCAGAATCCTTTTAAAATTATTTTTAGGAGGATTGTTAGAGCAATTTCTCCTTTTGAAGCCAGGAGTTGAATTAAATGAATATTTCATCTCTCATTTCAGGCTGACACATGGCTGACTGCCATTAGGAGTCAGTGCCTGCTCATTCTTCACATCAAAGCCCCTGTGGGGGAACTCATCAGGATCAATCCTTTGTGTGAAAAGTTGGTGCTGCTGATGACACAGCTAATTCAAATGTAAGATGAAAACAAGTATTTCTGAAATATAAGTAGGAGTTACCTATTGCATGGAGCATGCTTAGATTTTAAATTGCTCATTGTTTATCTGAAATTCAAATCCCTTTTTCTTTATTTGCTAAACCTGGCAACCTCAGTGGTGGTTGGCAGGATAGAATTTGTTGCAGCAATGAACGTGAGATCTAGGTATAGCACATGTTGGAGTCCTGTGGTAATGTTTGCTCCAAGTGAAATGAAAGATCTCAGTATATGAGCATAGGAAGAGTTAGCTAATATAAACTATTGATAATATTCCTCCCTTGCCCACAGAGGCTAAGTTCCAAGATTTCCAACAAATGCCTACAACTGGAGATGGTTCCAAATCCTAGATTTCCTGTTTTGCCTATGTATAATGCCTATAACAAAGTTTAATTTATAAATTAATCACAGCAAAAGACTCATGTCAACAACTAAAAATAAAACAATTATAACACATTGCCTTGAAAGTGAATGTGAACCCTCAAGTATCTTATGCTAATAACATAGTGGTTACCGGAACTATGAACCACAGCAGTTAATCTAGTAACAGACTGCTGCTAAGTGAATTACAGCAAAAGGCACACAGGAAGGGTCTTCAAAATGCTTATGGAAAGGTGGGCCAGCTTTATGGTGCAGCAGGTTAGCCAGCATCTTTTATGGGAACTGGTTTGAATACTGGTTGCTCCACTTCTGGGGCAGCTCCCTGCTAATGTGCCTGGGAAGGTAGCAGAAGATGGCCTAAGTGCCTGGGTCTCAATGCCCACTTGGGAGACCTGGATAGAGGTCTAGGATCCTGGCTTCTGCCTGGCCCCGCCCGGACTGTTGCAACCATCAGTGGATGGAAGACCTCTCTCTACGTCTGTGTCTGTAACTCTGCCTTTCAAATAAATTAAAAAAAAAATCTTTTTTTTTGTTTTTTTTTTTTTTGTTTTTGTTTTTAGAAGAAGGAGCAATGTGCTATTGTCCCACATAAATCATTTTAAAAATTAGATTTCTGGAAAGTTCTGGATAAAGATCTGAAATCTTATATTGACACCATTTATTGATGCTCAAATAGTTAAAAGTATTCCATGTTATTTCTGGAAAAGTTATATTGAACACATTTTAAAGCAATTACTTTAAAGGAATTTTTGCAAAATCACCATAAAAATCAAGCATACAAACCCAATCATTGTCCTTCAAATTCCTACTCACTAAGGCTACACTCAAAAAGCATGCTCCCTGACACGCAGGACTCACATGGGCTTTTTCATTGTATTCAGTGCCTGGATCAACTTCTGTACAAAACTCTCCCAGGGACCGGTGCTGTGGTGCAGTGGGTTAACGCCTGAAGTGCCGGCATCCCATATGGGTGCCGGTTCTAGTCCTGGTTGCTCCTCTTCTGATCCAGCTCTCTGCTATGGCCTGAGATAGCAGTAGAAGATGGTCCAAGGCCTTGGGCCCCTGCACCACGTGGGAGACCTGGAAGAAGCTCCTGGCTCCTGGCTTCGGATCAGTACAGTTCCAGCCGTTGCGGCCAACTGGGAAGTGAACCAACGGATGGGAGACCTCTCTCTCTCTCTCTCTCTTTCTCTGCCTCTCCTCTCTCTGTGTAACTCTGACTCTCAAGCAAAAAATAAATGTCTTTTAAAAATAAACTATCCCAAAATTCTGCTTCCATTAGTGAACTTATCGCAGATACCATTGTAACATCTGCCAGTGAAATGATTATATTCTCCAAGTGAGAGGCACACACAGAAATAGCAACTTAAGATCTTAATTCAATACAGGAAGTTTTGTTTTGTGACAAGCTAGCTAATATTTTTCTATATATTCATGAATTGGAGATGACACTTTGGAAATTTTGAAATGTATCATATGTATTTCAGAACTTTTATTTTAAACCTCATATTCATTTGTTTAGCCTTTTACCACATGTACGGTGTTATTTCTCTGCCACAAAGATTCTAAACTCTCACTCTTATTGCCTTGCATGGACTCTGGCCTTTATCTTCATGTATCATCAAATTAAACATATTTGCAGCTGGTCTTCATGTCTGGATCACTTATGCAGATTAGAAACAAAAAGGAGTCAAAACCTGGGAAAGTTTTTGGACTATCTTCAAAATTTCCCAAAGTCTGACACGCTTCCTTTGAAACATATTCTGCTTTATGTTCTAGAAAGTTCTTCTTCTGTTGCCAGACTTGCCGTTAACAATTCAATTACCCATCTCCTATGTCTTTGTTTAAAATCACTGTTTATCACAAAGATGGAAACCATAATTTAAATGTTGCTTAACATAAAGGAAAGGCAGCTTAAGAAGAACACAGGTTTGATTTCAGTCCAATTCTTGACTAAAGACTTTTTTCCCCAACTGACACAAAAAATAATACACCAATGAATAATGAAGGAAGAAAAACTCTTATTTTCAGTATCTCAAGTATCAATGCTTGAATATTACTAAGCAATTGCGATAGCCTAAGATGCATTCAAGATGACACAATCTGAGGCTATATTAGTTAAAGCAATAGGTTTTGAGATACCATAATAAAGATTCGAATATTCTTATAGTTTTACAAAAAAGCATTTTTTTGTCATGTCAAAACCTGAGGTAGGGTTGGGTAACATGCTGCTAGTGGTTTACATCACTGCTGGGGACACCCACACGCCACATCAAAGTGCTTGGATCAAGTCCTACATCTGCTTCTGATCCAGCTCCCTGCTAATGCATCTGGGAAGCAGAAGATGATGGTCCAAATACTTGGGCCCCAATTATTTGGGTCCAAATACTTGGAGAGCAGGATGAGGTTCCTGGCTCCTGACTTTGGTCTGGCCCTGCCCTGCCTATTGTAGCCATTTAGGAACTGAATGAGTAGGAGGAAGATCTCTAACTCTGACATTCAAATAAATAAATGTTAATAAAAAAGATGGTGTAGGTGGTCCGTGCCTAATATTAACTCTACTAATGTCAAGATGCCACATCCTTCCCCTTTTTCTCTACCATCCTCAAAAGGTAGCTCTCATTTTCTGTTCCAGTAGAGCTCTGCTGGTTCCCACTATCCCATACACATCCCAGCCAGCAGAAGAGAAAATGGGCAAGAAGAGGACACTTCTGGCTGAAGGGCTCAAACTAGAAGTGATAGTTTCATTCCTCACATGTTATGTTCCTGGACTTAATTGAAGGGATAGAACTGGAACAATACAAATTCTAGGAATTTTATATCAAAGAATGAAAAGAAAGTGGACATTGCAGACAAAAGTCAATCTCTAGCACAGTAGTCATACATTTTTACTTCATTTGCTTAAATTATCCAAATACTTGTGATTTGTTTATGTGCCTGGTAGACTTTTAGATAGTTGAAGAACTAGGAATAAGCAAACTAAGGTTAATATCCCCAAATAGATACTGTTTCTGTTTATTCAGTGAGACAAATTGAAATGCAAATAAGAAAGCAAATAAATTATGTCATGGATTTGCAATAATATTTTGTAACAGGGAGAGAATATAGTCTTGAAAAAAGAATAAGATTGGTCAAGAGAAGAAGAAAGCAAAGAACAGTCTACACAGGGAGAACAGAAATATTAACGAAGAGTTTGACTTATCTAAGAACTTAAAGAAGATTAGTGGAAGCAATAGCAATAGCAAAAGTAGCAATGTAAAGATTTAATTATTTTTCTTAAAAAATTGGAGGCTGGTGTTGTGGTGCAATGAGTTAAGCTTCCACTATCATTCAATATCAGAGCAATGGTGAGTCCTGGCTACTCTGCTTGTGAGCCACCTTCCTGCTAATGTGCCTGGGAAGGCAGTGGAAGATGGCCCAAGTACTTGGGCCTTTATTACCTATGTGTGAGTACAGAGTGGAGTTCCTTGCTCCTGGCTTTGGCTTGGCCCAGCTCTGGCTGTTGCAACCATTTGGGGAATGATCTAGCAGATGGAGGATCTCTCTCCCTCTCTCTCTTTCACTGTTACTTTGCCTTTTCAACAAATAAATCTTTAAAAATATTGAAAGAAAACTGTCAACCAGAAACTCCACAGCCAATGAAAATATCCTTTCAAAAATTGGAAAAGTCTAGAAGGATCTTTAAACATTTTCACTTTGTCATATGTTAATCTAGTGCATCATTGGACTTCTGTATCCACCAAATTTGACCTATAATAGTCCTTCGTGGGGGCAGTGCTATGATGTAAAGCTACCACCTGCAGCACTGGCATCCCATATGGGCACCAATTCATGTCCCAGCTGCTCCACTTCTGATCCATCTCCCTGCTAATGTCCTGGGGAAGTTAGAAGATGGCCCAAGTGTTTGGGCCCATGAATCCATGTAGAAGACCCAGGAGAATCTCCTGGCTCCTAGCTTCAGCCTGGCCCAGCTCTGACCATTGAAGCCATTTGAGGAATGAATCAGTTTATGAAGACCATTCTCTCTGTGTCTCTGTGTAACTCTGCCTTTCAAGTAAATAAAATACATTTTTAAAAAAAAAAAAACCCTTCAACGAGGTCCAAGATTTTCAGTTTTATCATATTTACTTACTGAATAATTCATTTTGCAAGTTTTTAATCATCCTTGAATTACTCTTTCATCTTTTACAAATGTTCTTTCCAAAATATGACTCTGCTGACTTTTAGATGTTCTCTTCATTTCTATTGAAATATTGAGATTATACTATTGGAATATTATTATTTTTCACTATTTGTTTATTTGAAAAGTACAGCTACAGAGGGAGGGAGAGAAGTGGAGGAAAGTGGGAGAAAGAGAAAGAGAAAGAGAAAGAGAAAGAGAAAGAGAAAGAGAAAGAGAAAGAGAAAGAGAAAGAGAAAGAGAAAGAGAAAGAGAAAGAGAAAGAGAAAGAGAAAGAGAAAGAGAAAGAGGGAGGGAGAGAGAGAGAGAGAGAGAGAGAGAGAGAGAGAAAATCTTCCATGGTGGTTCACTTCCCAAATGGCCACAAAGCCACAAAGCCACAAAGCCAGAAACAAAGAGCTCCATCCTGGTCTCACACATGGGTGGCAGAGGCCCAAGCTCTTGGTCATCTTTTGCTGCTTTTCCTAGGCCATCAGCAAGGGGCTGAATCAGAAGTGAAACAGACAGGACATGGAGCCCATATGAGATGCCAGCATCGAAGATGGTGGCTTAACTCTGCTACACTACAATGCTGGGCTCATAATATTTTTGAGTGATTGTGTCTTGATATTTTCATTAAGTTTTCTTTCGCTGGATTTTTGAAACTTACTGATTACATTTGAGGACTAACTATTTGCTTGATTCAAAATTCCTTGCTTATAATAGTGTCAATTTCTTTCAATGTTAATGTCACAAAATGTATGCACCTTTTCAGAATATTGGAAAATTTTGAGTTGAGTAGATTACACTTGAAAATGAAGTACAACTATAATGACCTCAGTAAAGGCAAGGTAGTATTCATTTTCTAAGATAATAAACCTTTAGTTTTTCAGGAGTAGTTATTCAATGCCTTGAGCTACAAATTACAATATGTTATGCATGAGCAATAGTTAGATCACTGGTCCATACACTCTCAAAGTTGTGAAAATTGAAGTTCATGAGACATGGACCTGTTGAATGATAAAGCACAGCATTGACACCACAGTGCAGCTACCTGCAGAGGCTCAGATTCCTTCCCTGCAGTCTGAAGCTGTCACTCAGTGTTAGGCCTTCCTGTCATGGGTAGAGAATGGTTTGAAATGGATGCATAGATTAAGGAATAAAGTACAAGACGACAACAGAAAATTTTTGTGTTTTTTGCCATATACCCTATCGAGTTAAGTGGATCACAGCATGGATTAAAGGACAGAGGTTAAAAACTAAATTGAGATAGTCTCTTTGTTTGATATACCCTGTAACCAAATAACCCCCACATTTTATTCTACTGATACTTTACTTACACAGATCAGTTGCATCTGTCTAGCTATATACATGTCAGGAGAATGTAGTAACGTTTATTGTAACAATGAAAATATCCAAAGCAATTTATGTATGAAAAATTAAATAGGTTTATAACTTAAATACACATTGAATGATGTGTTCTTTCAAAAATCAGTCCAATTTGTAACTTCAAACAATTATATCCAGCTTTTGATCATTGAATATAGTATTGATCTGCTATTATAAAGCTTGACTAAAGCATTGCCTTTCTATGGATAAGCAGAACATCGATGCCTGTTGGACCCAATGACTTATAAAACAGGCAGCTGTGGGTGCAGAGCTCCCTATTAATCCCCTGTGATACACTGGAATATTTAGCCCTCACTCAGGCATTTTGAAGAGGTGATTTACTGTGCTAACCAAAGCTACAAAGAAAAGGTGCAAATCCAGTGCTATTTAAGCAAGAGAATCAGTAGATAATATAACTAATTAAAAGTGAGAATATTTTCTAATGCACTTTTCAATAGTCTAAATTTTGGGTTACATTCTGCCTAGCAGGACTTGCAATGAAGACAGTCAAGACTATTTACAGCTTAAATATTCTTAACAAGGAATATATACCTTCTCAAATGGAGTAACAGAATGCATGCAAACACTGATAAAAAGTACTTTCAAAGTCTCAAACTGTTTATGTGGAAACATTTAATGATCATATTTAGAATGTTTCTTTGTCCTCTCTCATTTTCAGATGTATTTTTTTTACAAAAGCTAGGAGGAAAACACACGAAACTCAACTTCATTAAATAGAGATTTTATTATCTATAGCTTGATACAATATACCGAGATGAATAATGAATATATTAAATTCATAATCTTGGCAGCTCATGTTCCTAAATCTGGTTGCATATACAAATGTGAACAGAAAACATGAATGCAAGAATGTAAAAGAACTGAAGTTCCTCCAGCTGAGATTATCAGCTCTTCAATCTTGACAGTGTGTTCTTTGGTGTCTCCATTGCATGGAGGAAAACGTTTGTCTTCCGAGGGATCCAACACTGAGCATACAGTTTTAATAAATGGCATCTGTTTCCCTTTCCCCTGCTCAGTTTCACAAAGGCTTCTAAGGCTATGAAACATGTGTGTACCTAGGACTTGGAGATCACAGGTTTAAGATAGGAATTTATTAGGTTTAATTGCTTAATCACCATTTTGGACCAAATCACAACTAATTACTTTCTTATTGACTATCTGAAGGTACCTCTCTCTGGGTAAGGGAAAACTCAACGAAGTTGCATTTTAATTGCTCAGCTTTAAATTATGCAAAAGCATTGAAAAATGTTTACATAAACTAATGTAGAAAGTAACTTCTGAAATTCATATGACAGAGCACACTTTTAAAAATATATTATGAGAATATGTTTAATAAATTAATAGTCAATCAAATTAATATATAACATATTATAAGGATGTTGAAAATAGTAGATATTAACCAACTGATATATGTTTTCAATGATTACTTAATGTAGTTTAAATACATTAGTTTCATCAACACTAATATATAGATTTTTCTCACATTTTTATACCTCTGAAATCAGGATGTGGAAGTAGTTGTGAACTAGTTTTCACTTCCTGCTTATTTAAATTTAAATGAAAAGAAAGGACACAGATAATAGTGGGACAGTATTCTAAACATAGTGCATCAACAGCACTATTAATATGCAGTATAATTTATGCAGAAAATCAAAAAAATATTGACAAATGCAGATCAAAGCATTTTTCAAATGTCAGAATTGTCCAAAGGAATTTTGCAAGTTCATCATCATCCAGTTTATCTTGAAGAAACACATATGCAAGTGCATGTCTTCATATCAATATCAAGTTATAACTAAAAAAAACTATAAATAAGTAAAAATTAAAATGTTGGTGTTGTTATAAAGAATTGCACCATAATATAATTTAATGGAAAGCATCTTTTCCTCCACAGTGAGAAATGAAGTGCCGGTGTGTCTTCGGTATAGTTCATTCCCACAACCCCATGAGTCACCTCCGATTTCAGGGGGAATGTGAGGATGACTTCCATGCTCACTGACACTGTCTAAATTCAGGATCCCAGGCTCAGTTTGTGGAGTAATGCAAACTAAGGCAGATGGTATCCGAGGTTTAGCAATACTAATTGATAAGAGCAAGTTTTTGTTTTCTACAACAAAAGTAGAAGCAACATTTAAGGATAATTTAAAATACCTGAAAGTTATCTAGCGACTTACTCTTACTAAATTCCTGTTCTCATAAAAATTGTAAAGCCACCTGCAATCACTTACTATTCCCACCATTCTAAATGCCAAAAGGGTACTTAATCTCTGACATATATTACAACCAATATCTCCAATTAATGGAATACAGGCGTGATCTATAATTCAAAACACTTGAACTTTCATACAGTAATAGAATGCAGATTGTTAAGAACATTTATATGGGGTAAAAACACTCACAGGTTTCATCATGATAAGAAAATGCCTCAAATTGTGAGTAATTTGTGAAAAGCATGAAGTCCTAAGAATTGCAAACTTGTTAATATACCTCTGCCTTTTCATTCTAGCTAAAAATGGACATCAAAGACTTCTTTAGGCATGCTTACTGATGATTTTATAGCAGAAATACTAACTCATTGCAACATAATGGAAAAAGCTTGCTATGCCACACTCATAATTTTTGTTTAAGCATTTTGATCAACTGTAATTTCATAGATATCATGTTCAACATATTATGTGATGTAGAAACTTGCAAATTGTTGATAAGAAACAACCTTTGTAAACCCTAATATTACCCAATGTAGATAAATGGCTTAAATTCTGTAGAACACAGCTTGTTCTAAAATGAGTAGAAAACATTCAAAATATGAATTATATATTAAAAATTAAAAATGGATGTCTAATGGAGAAAGAAATCCTGTCAGGTAAAAGAGAAAACCCCCTTAAGGCTGCTTTGCAAATCAGGAGACTCTAGGCATACGAAGAAGGGAGAACCATTGTGGTAGAAGCATATGAACCATGAGCAGGGACACAAATCTATGATTAAATAAATGTTAAAATTAAAAGAAAAATAATAAATGAAGGAGGAAGGAGGTTGGGCATGAGAGGGAGAGGGAGAGTAGCATGGGAAGTATCACTGTGCTCTTAAAATTGTATATAGGAAATACATGAAAATTTTCACTTTATGTAAATTTTAAAAATTAAAAAAAGTCAATGTAACATTTTTTGAAAAATTCAATGATGGGTGTGGGTGCTATGACATATCAGGTAAAGCCACTGCCTGTGACACCAGCATCTCACATGGGAATCAGTTCAAGTCTTGACTGCTACACTTCAGAGCCAACTCTCTCTTAATGGTTTGGAAAAGCAGTGGAAGATGGCTCAAGTGCTTGGGCCCCTGCTGCCCACTTGAGAGACCTGAATAAAGTTCCTGGTTCCATGTCCTGACTCAACCCTGCTCTTTGCGACAATCTGGGCAGTGAACCAGTGGATGGAAAATCTCTCTTTCCCTGTCTGTCTCTCCCTCTCTCTGCAACTCTGACTTTCAAACAAATAAACACATCTAAAAAAAATCAGTGTGGTCCGATAAAGGTCTCCTGGCTTACAATGTCGTTGTGAGAATAATGGCTGTGGAAACGCAAATTCAAGAAGTAAGAAAGTGAGTAACCACCACTAGAGAAAATGAATTGTTCTTGAAGGGAGTTTGGAGAAGGAAAAGAAAATAGATTAATCCCTGCATTTCCTCATTTCTTAATATTTTCATGATGTATGTTGTCAGTTAGAAGTACCAAGATCCCTTTTCAGAAATAATGTGAAATCAGATTTCTTTTTCTAGAGATTTGTTGATAACAAAAGAGTCTGTGCTTTGGTGGAACAGCTACCTCATCATTTCTCTGATGCTAAGGGTATCGGAACCCATGGTAATAGAGAAATACTCAGAAAATAGTAGGAATTAAATTTGGTGCCTGATGTGCCTGCATCCCACAAAGGTGGAGGTTTATGAGGACAAAGGGCTGGCAATGGGGTGTAGCAGGTAAAACCACTGCCTGCAGTACTGGCATCTCATAAGGGCGCAGCTGCTGGCACACCATATGAGTGCAGGTTCGTGTTCTGGCTGCTCTACTTCTGATCCAGCTCTCTCTGTTACAGCCTGGGAAAGCAGAAGAAGACGCTCCAAGTCCTTTGGCCCCTGTACCTGTGTGAGAGACCCAGAAGAAGCTCCTGGCTCATGGCTTTGGATTGGCCCAATGCTGACTGTTGTGGCCATTTGGGGAGTGAACCAGCAGATGGAAAAGAAAAAGTCTGTCTCCCCCTCTCTCTATCTGTAAATCAATCTCTCAAATAAATAAATAAAATCTTTAAAAAATTAGAAATTAAATTTGACCAATTTAACAAATGTATATCTGTTGAATATTGGGGATTTTAAATAGAAAATAAAAATAAATAATAATTATCTTCAATATAGAAAAAAAATACAGATTTAAAAGTGAGGAAAAAAACACCCCCAATTGAAGAGTCCAGAGAACACTTTAAACATTGTATCTTATGACTTAACAGTTACAGAGAATAAGTATACTGAAGTTGTCCAATTCTACTGTCACTTAACTAGTTGTGTCATCTTGTTCAAATTACATGGTTTCCCAGAGTCTTGGTTTATTTGTAAAATGGAAGAATAATGCATAAGATTACTATGAGCATCAAACAAATCATATACATAAATTTCTTAAAGAAATACTTGGCACATGCCATTCAAAGGGTATTTGCTACATATTTATGAATGTTCATGAATTTGCATGCAAATTAGTTCACAGGAGAAAAACAGCAGGAGGATCACACAATGCAGTTAACTTGAAAAATTTTGTTTGTAGATTTAACTCAAAAAATTTCTATTGTTGTATTCATCAATAAAAAGTATCAGCAATCTTTCTTGTAACTGTTATGGGACACATTTTAGACCTTACCTGCCATACAGGCTCCATTGCAACTACTCAACTGTGCTGTAGAAGCAGGGAATCCGACGTTGACAACACTTAAATACACTGGGATGATTTTCCAATAAAGCTTTATTTATAAAAACAGACAGTGAGCTAATCTGACGCACAAACCTGGGTATACTGACCTCTGATCTCGAACATCATTTTTGACTGCATAATACTATAACATTTGAAATGTATTCAGTCAGTGTCCAGTTCTTGCACATGCAGTCTTTTCCTCCAAATTTAGTTTTGCAAACTTTTGCACTTATTTTGATTACTTCTTTAAATGAAGTAGCTTATTTTGGGGGTAGAGTGTTTTGCACATGTGAAAGCCTTTATTGGGCATACCTTGCCATCCAAGAAATTTGAAACAAATTATGGTAATATCACAGTGTTTGAGAACCTCACCTTATTCATTTTCTTGCCTAAACTGGACATTTATTTGGGGAGATTCTCTTAGATATAACAAGCATTCAATTTTGTAAATCAAAGCAATCAATGTTGACTATTTTATTTGACATTTAAAGGCAATTTATGAAATAATTTCTGATGAACATGTCTTAAAGTTATTACTTAAAATGTTTCTCATTGAAATATGTTAGGAATGAAAGAAAGGGAAAATTATATGAAATTTTGCTGTTCTGTGAAAATCTCTTGAAAGTTTTTCCAAGAAAGTATGTTTTCCATATAACCCTTGCGAATCAGCACCAAGAAAAGTGGCTGAAATCTTGTATCCACTGATATTTCACAAAACAATCAATAACTTGAGGCCAGTGTTGTGGCACAGAGGGTTAAGTTACTGCCTGAGATGCTGGCATCTGATATTGGAGCAATGGTTTGAGTCCTGGATGTTCCACTTCCAATTCAGCTCCCTGCTAGTGTGCAAGTGTCGCTCCCCGTCTTCGTGGAGGAACGACACAGGACCCTGCGCTGTTCTTTCGTCTGCTCGGCCCTCCCCGGGTTTGCTGCTGGTTCTTCCCGGGTTGGCTACCATCCCTTCCACCTCCGTGGAAGGGCGGTTCCCCCTGGCCACTTTCCCCACTTCTGCAGGGGAGTGGCACACCGCCGGCCGGCTCTCTCAGGGGCTGCACAGGTGTTATTTGGATAGATGTTCCCGGTGCATGTTGTCTCTCTCCTCCTTTATAGTCCTCTTCCACCAATCCCAACTCTGCTACCCACACGCCGAGTACGCTGCTCTCCTCCAATCAGGAGCAGGTCCTACAGTTTATTGGTTGAACTGGAGGCAGCTGTGTAGAAGCTGTCTCCCTTCTCAGCGCCATATTGTGGGAGAGCAGATGCATAGAATAAGTCTTAATTCCAGTAACTTAGTCTAGTCCGAGTTGCTCCCCACAGCAAGGAAGGCCGGATATGATGGCCCAAGGGCTTGTGCCCCTGACACTCATGTGGGAAATTTGGATGGGGTTCCTAAGTTCTGGCTTTAACCATTTGGGGAATGATCTGGAGATTGGAAGCTCTCTCTCTCTCTCCCTATCTCTTTCTCTCTCCCTCTCTCTCTCACACACACACACACACACACACTGCCTCTCAAATTGTGGGGAGCAACTCAGACTAGACTGTTACTCGAATTAAGACTAATTCTATGCTTCTGCTCTCCCACAATATGGCGCTGGGAGAGGAGGAAACAGCTTCTACACAGCTGCCTCCAGTTCAACCAATAAACAGCAGGACCTGCTCCTGATTGGAGGAGAGCAGCGTACTCGGCATGTGGGTAGCAGAGTTGGGATTGGTGGAAGAGGACTATAAAGGAGGAGAGAGACAACATGCACCAGGAACATCTAAGGGGAACATCTGAAGGAACACCTGAGCAGCCCCCAAGAGAGCCGGCCGGCGGTGTGCCACTCCCCTGCGGAAGTGGGGAGAGTGGCAGGGGGAACCGCCCTTCCACGGAGGTGGAGGGACGGTAGCCAACCCAGGAAGAACCAGCAGCAAACCCGGGGAGGGCCGAGCAGACAAAAGAACAGCGCAGGGTCCTGTGTCGTTCCTCCACGAAGACGGGGAGCGACATAATGGTGCCGTGACTCGGATAGGAAACCTAGGCAGGGTCTAGTGTCGCTCCTCCACGAAGAGGGGGAGCGACATCAAATAAATAAATAAATCTTTTAAAATAACATTAATTTAGTTCAATCATTTTCACTAAATGAAAAAGTTCACACTAAATTTTCTTTTTTTTTTTTTTTGTACCTCTCTCGATACACATAATGGAACAGATGCTTTGGAAACTTTTTGCTTGGATGACTTTTTGTCTCCTAGCATACTTTTCCATTTCCCTTCACAGTGAGAGAACCCTGCTCTCTGTGTCAGAGTCCCCAGTGAACCAGCGTGGGGAGGGAAGGGGTCTTTTTACAAAAGCCCACTTTCTGCTCTTCTAACAGTGACGTCAATCCTTTTGCGGACACAGAGGCTCATGACACATTCACCTCTTGTTAGCCCTGCCTTCAAACATTGTTGCATGGAGGATTAAGTTTCAAACACCCGAACTCTGGGTAACAAGTTGAAACCATAGTAGGTCATAGATAAAAGGAGGCATAAGGAGAGAGTCAGTTCAACATTTAAAGCTTTTTCTAAGTCTTCTCTTATATAAGTTGTATTCAAACAATAAGCTAACTAGCAGGATCATTGTGTTCGTGAAGCCAAAACATCAGGATATTTAGAAATGCAATTAAAGCAAGCCCCAGTGTACAAAGTATTCATTTGCTTCTAGAACATTTAAACTTGGAGTTTAGTTTTGACAGACTCAAGTAGGAAAGAGAGAAGTTGAGATTTGAGAAGAGACAGCTCAAAGGTTCTCCACAGAATAAGCTGATCCTGTAGAGGGTCAGAGTGGATTCTGCCCAGTTATTGTATCTTATTCACTCTTCTATGCTAACAGAGCCTGCTGGGTTGTACCAAGTATCAGTGTCGGGAGAATGAAAAGTGAAAATGCCCTCATTGCCCACTCCCTGAGGCAGGTTCCAGAAATGCAGGAAGAGATGCTCTCACTCACTCTTGTTCTTCGGCTGTTGCCTTGTGATGGGGCAAGATGAAGGATCTTGCCAGATGCAAGCCCTGTCCTTCGACTTCCAGACTCCAGAACTGTAAGCAATACAATTCTGTTCCTTATAAATGATGTAGTCTGTGGTGTTCTGTTTTAACAGCACAAAAGTGGACAAAGGCATCCCACACACTATTAGTTACTGCTTAGAACTTAGCAGATTTTATGGGCATAGAGGGTAAAGCCAGCATCCCATGTGGACACAGGTTCATGTCCCAGTCGCTCTACTTCTGATCCAGTTCCCTGTTAATGGCCTAGGAAAAGCATCAGAGGATGATCCAGGTGCTTGGGCCTATGCCACCCACGTGGGAGACCCATATCATGAAGTACCTGGCTCCTGGCTTTGGCCGCCATTGTAGTCATTGCAGCCATCTGGGGAGTGAACCAGTGGATGGAAGATCTCTCTGTTTCTCTCTCTCTCTCTCTCTCTCTCTCTCTCTCTCTCTCTCTCTCCCTCTCTAACTCTGCCTTTCAAATAAACCAACCTTAAAAAAACAACCTCAGTTGGTTTATGTTATTGTCATGTATAAGCATTCTTAAATTGCAATCAGTTATTTTTTACTTGAGTTAAAGAACATTTATCTACAGTTTATAAACACACATTCACTTTATTATTATTCATTCAATTTTTAAAGAAATATTATAGTAACAAAATACTTTCATAATATTTATGTAATGAGTAGCAAAACACACAAATCTTTGTGAATTGTAAAATCAATTTGTTTTGCCTGTCAGGAAGCAAATAATACAGGAAAATTTGGAATCCTTAATAAGTACTTCATAGATCTAGTCCCATCATCTACTCGCAGAACAGCTGTCACAATTAGTTTGAGATGTCTCTAATCATTGTTTACTTTTACTTCATATAAATGCATCCATAAACAACATTTGAAATTGTGTTTTGTGGATAATGTGCACAATGTAATAGACTTGGATCTTTCTGTTTCTTTTGATATTATCCAGCTATGTTGTGAAATTTAAATCTTATTCATTTTAATTGACTTACAGTGTTCCATCAGACAGACATACTTAAAGATTCAGATCCTCTATGATGAGGTTCCAAAGGCTTCTTATTTTTCACTACGATAATCAGCCCGCACCAGAAACTTTAATGAGCAGCTGGACCAGAGTTCTTGGGTATGTCCAAAGACCGAGATAGCTGGGTGAGGCTGTGTGTGTATTCCCAACAGCAGGTACAGTGTCAAGTATGTGTTTTCCAAAATTCTGGCTTTCTCCTGAAAGTGATAAGTGTTCTCCTTGACAACAATGTCCATTGCTTTCCCTTAAGGACAGGTATATTTTATTTGTTATTAGAATTCACAACAATGTTTGTCAAATACTCAAGCTCTTGATGTTATTTTTTTCCTAAGTAAAAATGGCATTGAATGAAAAAATTACTCCTTTAAATTGGCAACTCAATTACAAAAGTATAAACATCACACCATTACATAGCACAAGACTTAAGTGTACCTCTCATTCTGTCACACAGAACATGTAAAACACATAATTCCAGAGGGGAGATTTAAGAAAATTAATGTTTTTGGTGCTTCAATAAGAATTTTTAATATTTATTTATATAAAGGGAGCTGATTTCATGTATATATAGTTTTAAGAATATAATGATAAGTTTTATATATTTCATGTATATATAGTTTTAAGAACATAATGATCCTTCCCACCTCTCCTCCCTTACTTCCACTATCCTTCTTTCTTATTTTTTCTATTAATTTTCATGTTGACATATTTTCAATTTACTTTATAATCACAAACTTAATTCCAAATTAATCTATAGGAGTGAAAATTCACACTGTAAGATTCAAAGATTGTTTATAGCCCTTGTCTCACCTGTTGAGGAACAGCATTTTTTTCTTCATACTATCTATTGAACTCTTTTACTTACTGTAGAGTTAATCTTATGAGTACCAGGTAAACTGACAATTGATCTTAGTATAAAATAAGAATAGGAATAGGAGAGGGAGAAGGAAGGTCAGGAGTGTGGGCAGGAAGAAGGGAAGAGTGGAAAGTATCACTATGTTCCTGAATCTGTATATAGGAAATACAAGAAATTTTTATATGTTAAATAAAATTTTTAAAAATAAAGAGAGAAAGAATTCATCAAATAGTAAGTAGAGAGACCACTATTCCTCAGGAGTATAGACAAGGACTATAAACAATAATCAAATCTTAAGGTGTCAATTTCACTTACATGCATTTTTTTTTTTTGTACTCTGTATACAAGTTGCCAAGAGAAAGCATATTTGTCCTTTGGGGACTGGATTATTTCATGAAGTATAACGGTCCCCAATTTCATCCATTTTGCTGTGAAAACAGGATTTCATTCTTTTTTATGGCTGAGTTGTATTCCATCATGTATATATTTTCTTTATTCAGTCATCAGTTGGTGGACGTTGGGAATGATTCTAAATCTTAGATACTTTGAAATGAGCTGCTATAGACATGGGGTACAAATAACTCCTATGTTCTGATTTCATTTCCTTTGGGTAAATTCACAGGAGTGGTAGGGTGGGTCTATTTTCATATTTCTGAGCTATCTCCATGTTGTCTTCCACAACAGCTGTACTAGTTTACATTACCACCAACAAAGGATTAGGGTGTCTTTTCACCCACATGCTTGTCAGCATTAATTTTTTAAAATTATTTTTTGGATGATAGCCATTCTGCTTGAGGTGAGTTGAAACCTCATTATGGGTTTTATTTGCATTTCCCTAATAGCTAATGATCTTGAGCATTTCTTCCTATGTCTGTTGGCCATTTGTATTTCAACTTTGAGAAATGCCTGTTCACATCCTTAGCCCATTTATCGACTGGATTATTGTTTTGTAGTTGTTGAGTTTCTTAAGCTCCTTATGTACTCAGGATATAATCTTTTATCAGATGTATAGTGTGCATATATTTTCTTCCATTCCTTCAGTTGCCTCTGCACTTTGTTGAGCGTTTCCTTGCTATACAGAAGCTTACTGGCTCGATGTAATCCCATTTGTCTCTTTTGCTTTTATTGCCTGTGTTTCTGGAGTTTTAACCAAGAAGTCTTTGTCTATGCCAATATCATGCAGTGTATGTATACCCTATGTTTCCCTCTAGTAATTTGATAGCATCAGGTCATAGATTTAGATTCTTGACCCATTGTGAGTTGATTTTTTGTAGGGCATAAGGTAGGTATCTGATATCATGCATTTGCACATGTAGATACAATTTTCCCAGCACCATTTGTTGAAGAGATTGTCCTTTCTCCAGGAACTGATTTAGGCTTGTTTGTCAAAGATTAGTTGGTTGTGCTTGTGTGGATTTCTGAGATTTCTAATCTGTTCCATTGTTATACATATCTATTTTTTGTGCCAGTACCAAGTTGTTTTGATTATAACTGTCTTTTAATATGTATTGAAATCTGGAATTGTGATGCCTCTGGCTTTGTTTTTTATTGTTTAAGATTTATTTAGCTATTCAGGGTCTCTTGTGTTTCCATTTGATTTTTAGCATCATGTTTTCTAGATATGAGAAGAATGCCGTTAGTACTTCAATTGGAATCACATTGAATCTGTAAATTGCTATCAGTTGTATGGACATTTTAATATTAATTCTTTCAACCCACTAACATGGAAAATTTTTCATGTTTCTGTGTGTCTTCCATTTCTTTCCTTAATGTTTTATAATATCCACTATAGAGAATTTTATGTCCTTGGTTAAATTTATCCCAATGTATTTAATTTTTTGTAGCTATTGTGAATGGGATTGATCTTAAAAGTTCTTTCTCAGCCATGGCATCATCTATATATACAAAAGTTATTGAATTTTGTGTGTTGATTTTATATCCTACAACTTTGTCAAATTATCTTATGAATTTCAATAGACCCTTAGTGGAGTCTTTGTTTCTATGTATAGGGTCATACTGTCTGCAAACAAGGATAATTAGACTTCCTCCTTTTCCTTGGTATATCTTTGATTTCTTTTTCTTTCTTAATGGTTCTTGCTAAAATATTCCTACTATATAGAATAGTAATTGTGAGAGTGGACATCCTTGTCTGGTTCTGGATCTCAGTGAAAATGTTTGCGGTTTATCCCCATTCACTATGATGCTGGCTGTGAGTTTGCCATACGTTGCCTTGATTGTGTTTAGCTATGTTCCTTCTTATACCCAATTCATTTAAAGTTTTTATCATGAAAGGTTGTTGCATTTTATAAAATGCCTTCTCTACATCCAATGAGATAATTATGTGAATTTATTTTTCAATTTGTTAATGTGATGTGTCATGTTTTTTGATTATTGTATATTGAACCTTCCCTATGTACCAGGGATAAATCCTACTTGGTCTAGGTGGTTGATCTTTTTTGATGCGTAGTTGGATTTGCTTAACTGTTATTTTGCTGAGGATTTTTGCATCTGTGTTCATCAGAGATAGTGTTCTATAGTTCTCTTTCATTGTACCTTTTTTCTGGTTTTTATGTTAAGGTGATGCTGGCCTCCTAGAAGAAGTTTGGGAGGATTCCTTCCCCTTCCATTTTTTGTGAGTAATTTAAGAAGGATTGGGAGGGGGCTGGCGCTGTGGCGCAGCGGGTTAACGCCCTGGCCTGAAGCACCGGCAACCCATATGGGCGCCGGTTCTAGTCCCAGCTGCTCCACTTCCGATCCAGCTCTGCTGTGGCCTGGGAAAGCAATAGAGGATGGCCCAAGTCCTTGGGTCCCTGCACCCATGTGGGAAACACGGAAGAAGCTCCTGATTTCTGGCTTCGGATCAGCGCAGCTCCAGCCATTGAGGCCAACTGGGGAGTAAACCAACAGATGAAAGACCTCTATCTCTCCCTCCCCCTCCGACTCTCTTCTCTCTGTGTGCAACTCTGACTTTCAAGTAAATAAATAAATCTTTAAAAAAAAAAAAAAGAAGAATCGGTATTAGTTCTTTAAAAGTTTGGTAGAATTCAGCAATAAAGGTTGGGATTTTCTTTTTTGCAGGGTCTTTATTACTGATTCATCTACATCTTGGTTATTCGTCTGCTTAGGTTTTCTACGTCTTTGAGCCCCAATTGTTGGACATTGTATGTGTCTAGAAATCTATCCAATTCTTCTAGATTTTCCAACTTGTTGGCATATAGCTGTTTGTATTAGTTCTTGGTTATTCTTTTTATTTCTGCATTATCCATTGTAAGAGCTCCTCTTTCATCTCTGAGTTTTTCTATTTGAATCTCTTCCTTTTTTTTTTTTTTTCTTCTTTTCCTTTTTGGTTAGTTAGGCAAATGGTTTATCAATTGCGTTTGTTTTTCAAAAAACATCTCTTCATTTTACTGACATTTTGTGTGCTTTTTAAAAGTTTGTTTTTTAATTTTTCTCCAATTTTTATTATTTCTTTGCTTACTTTGGTTTGTTATTGTTTTTCTAGGTCCCATCAAGTATATTTGTAAGTGATTTTTTTTTTAACTGTAAGTATGTGGCACTGATGAATACAATGACTACAAGTTCAGTTTGGTGCCCTAGTAGTTCAGATGCATTTTCAGTATTAGCAATGCATGAATCAACACAAAGGGAAAAAGTAGATTCATGTTAGACACATATAAGAACAATTTTAAATTTATGAATCTCCTGAACATACCCAAGAAATCCCAGAGGTCTGTGGAGCATGTTGTGAGAATTACTGTATTAGATTGACTAATTTTTTTATTAATACCTCCATTAGCATACCAAGGTGTCGGTTTTCCATATATTTTGAGAAAGTTGGTATAAGTGAGATTTCAGAGAAAATCCCCCTTGGTAAATTGCCTAATCCTTTAGTGACTTCCTTCTAAAAGAATAAAGTGTTACAACTTGAATCCCACTTTTCTCTAAGGCCTATAGGCTTAAATTTTCTGGTAACATCTCTTTAGGCAGTAAAAGAAATTTTCTTTTGAAGAAGAAGAAATCTGCTTTTCAAGAAGAAATCTTCTGCTTGAGGATCTTTAATTTAGTGATTCTACTGACTTGTGCCTTTGATACACGTGTATCCCTCATATGTTTAGAGAAAGTGGTGTTACTTTGTTTTTCAAAAATGTTCAAAAGAAAATATTCAAATGATCAAGTAATACCAAATGAGATTTTTGTCCTGAGACTATGAGTGCGATTTATCTTGACTTAGAAAGTTCTTATTTCTAAAAGATTACTTGTAAAAAGGACAGAAGTCATTCCATTTTCTCCATTTGTTGGAGCAGGCACTTGGAAAGTCTCAGGGGGAATTTTGGCCATAAATAGTGGATACTCTCCTTCAATATTCACTTGCTGATGCACAAAACCAATGCCAGTTCAGGCCTTCCACTCTTCAGACAAGTTTTAGACAAGTGGTACTTTCAAGATTATGCAAGTGGATGAAAGGCTATTCATCTGCCTGCAGTGCTGGCACACCGGGTTCTAGTCCCGGTCGGGGCTCTGGATTCTGTCCCAGTTGCTCCTCTTCCAGTCCAGCTCTCTGCTGTGGCCAGGGAGTGCAGTGGAGGATGGCCCAGGTCCTTGGGCCCTGCACCCGCATGGGAGACCAGGAGAAGCACCTGGCTCCTGACTTCGGATCAGCACAGTGCACCAGCCGCAGCGGCCATTGGAGGGTGAACCAACGGTAAAGGAAGACCTTTCTCTCTGTCTCTCTCTCTCTCACTGTCCACTCTGCCTATCAAAAATATTACTTTTTGAAAGACACAGAAGCAGAGAGAGAAGACAAGAAAGAGGGAGATGGAGCGAGGGAGAGAGGGAGAAAGAGAGAGAGAGAGAGAGAGAGAGAGATCTTCCATCCACTGGTTTTCTCCCCCAAAGCCTGTAATATCCAGATTGGGCCAGGCTGAAGCCAGGAAACTGGAACTGCATCTGGATCTCCCACATGGATTGCAGGGGTACAAACACTTGGGCTATTCCTCAGGTGCATTAGCAGGTAGCTTTATTGGAAGCAGAACAGCTGAGACACAAACTGGCTCTCTGATATGGGATGTTAGCATCACAACTTAAGCCACTGAGCGACATGCCAGTCACAGGTCAAGATTTCAAATCACCCTGCAGTTTAAGAGTAGAACTTTAAACAATGACTTGATCAGCCCTTGTCCTGACTGTTCAGGAACAACTAAATACTTTATCCCTTTTAGTATTTTATTGTCTTGCTTAATACTATTGGTTGAACTCTGTAATTAACACACAATTATTCTTAGGTGTTTAAATTTAACTGAAAAGTGATCTCTGTTAAATATAAGAGTGGGAATAAGAGAGGGAGGAGATGTACAGTTTGGCACATGCTCAATCGGACTTGCCCCAAATGGTAGAGTTAGATACTCTAACTAGCCTGGGGACTCCAATCCAATCCCATCAAGGTGGCATGTACCAATGCCATCTCACTAGTCAAAGTGATCAGTTTCAGTTCATAACTGATCATAATGATAGGATTAAGAGTCAAAGGGATCACATAAACAAGACTAGTGTCTGCAAATACTAACTGATAGAATTAAAAAGGAGAGAACTATCCAACATGGGAAGCAGGATACACAGCAGACTCATAGAGTGACAGATGTCCTAAATAGCACTCTGGCCTCAGAATCAGCCCTTAAGGCATTCGGATATGGCTAAAAATGAGATTATTTCAGGCATGGAAATCCAAGACACTGTGGAAAAAGAAAACCTAAATGAAAGATCTCTGTGAGTGAGATCCCAGCACAAAGAATGGGCCATCAAAGAAGGAGGTACCTTTCTCTGAAGGGAGGAGAGAACTTTCACTTTGACTATGACCCTGTCAGAATAAGATCGAAGTCGGCAAACTCAAAAGGCTTCCACAGCCTTGGCAACTCATGACAAGAGCCTCGGGTGATTACTGACGCCATACAATTGTTAAATCAAGAATAGGAGTCACTGTGCACTTACTCTTCATGTAGGATCTCTGTCCTTAATGTGTTGTTCTATGTGAATCAATTGTATAACTAATAATCAAACAGTATTTTACACTTTGTGTTTCTGTGTGGGTGCAAACTGATGAAATCTTTACTTAATATATACTAAATTGATCTTCTGTATATAAAGATAATTGAAAATGAATCTTGAGGCCGGCGCCGCGGCTCACTAGGCTAATCCTCCGCCTAGCGGTGCCGGCACACCGGGTTCTAGTCCAGGTCGGGGCGCCGGATTCTGTCCTGGTTGCCCCTCTTCCAGGCCAGCCCTCTGCTGTGGCCAGGGAGTGCAGTGGAGGATGGCCCAGGTGCTTGGGCCCTCCACCCCATGGGAGACCAGGAAAAGCACCTGGCTCCTGGCTCCTGCCATCGGATCAGCGCGGTGCGCCGGCCTCAGCGCGCCGGCCGCGGCGGCCATTGGAGGGTGAACCAACGGCAAAGGAAGACCTTTCTTTCTGTCTCTCTCTCTCACTGTCCACTCTGCCTGTCAAAAAAAAAAAAAAAAAAAAAAAAAAAAAAAAAAAAAAAAGAATCTTGATGTGAATGGAATGGGAGAGGGAGCAGGAGATGGGAGGGTTGCAGGTGGGAGGGAATTTATGGAGAGAAAAAGCCACTGTAATCCAAAAGCTGTACTTTGGAAATTTATATTTATTTATTTTTAATAAAAGTTAAAAAAAGAGTAGAACTTTAATGTAGAAGTGCAGAAGGCTGAGAACCCGCTGGTGGGTCATAAAATCATGAAAGACAAAATAGAAGATAAGAGATAATAAGGAGAGAAGTCAAAATTTAGGAGTACAGGAGCATATAGTAAGAGGATATTTTCAGAAAGCTTCCTTAACTTGTGTTTGTGCGCACCCATGTAAATGCTTGCACATCTGGGTTGTGATACAGGATATATTAAAGAATGTGGACACCCTTTAAAAATAATTGAAAAGCATTCTTCCAAAGAATCCTTTAGTGCCCTTTTCCTTCTGCACAGATGGACAAAGGCGGTTTCTATCTCAGAATGGAATTTCTTCATTGGATTTCTCTTTTGACATGCAAAGACCCAGGAGAGTGGCAGGCCCATTGCACACTATCATTCTTCAGGTGTGGGACCTGTCCAACGCTCTAAATTCTGTTTCTTAAATTGGGGATAACTTCAAGCCCAACAACAAGGAAGGTTCACGAAGGACAAAAGCTAAAGTTAATTGAAGACAGGAAGAATTAGAGACGAAAAACCTGGAGACCAGGAGGCTTAAAAAGAAAAGAACACAGCTGTAAGGGCTTAAGAGGTAAGCTTGTCTTTGCATGGCTGGAGATTGATGGTAGAAGTCCCTTTGATCCACCATTCTTGTGTATATTCATCTATTCAACAAATATTTACCAAGTGTGTGATTTCTGCCGTGGTGCTCTTCACATTGCTATCAGTGTTTCCTGAGTGCACAATTCCTGTCTAGTACATGTTCAGCATGTGAGTCATATTAATGGATAATGCAGATATAGCCTCTGTTTAAATGGAAGCTATTCTAGTATCGAGGACAGAGACATTGAACAGCTTAGAAAACTAATAGTAGCCCACAACATGAAAGGAAACAAAAGGATTCAGTAAGAGAAGAGCAGGAGGCACAGATGTTCTGTAGGTCATCCTGCCTGTCCTTTCTATAAAGGTAGCATTGAAGCTAAGAGTTTGAAATTCATAAATTCAACCATGAAAAGTGAAAAATTGTTTGTGGAAGAGGTGGTTTGTTTCAGGTGGAGGACAGTATGTTGGCAAAGGTTCTGAGATGACAAGACTGATGAGGTCATTCAGTTATAATTAGACAATTGTGGCTGGAACTTAGTAGAGAGGGGAGAATGCACAGAGGTTGATAGTAGCCAGGCCATGCATTCAGATCAGCATTTGCAAAGCTCAACTTTAGTGCCAGGCCCTCTTCTAAGTACAGGGGATCAGCAGTGAGATCAAAGTCCTTTAAGTTCTTTTGATGAAGATGGATAGAAAAACAAATGAAATTTTAAAATTACTTGAGAGTAATCTTTGCATTTAAAGAAATAAAGCAATTTCTAAACATAGAGGTTATGCATGAATAAGGAAAACAGGAATTCTGTCTAAGATGCCTAGAGGAGCTTCTGAGTAATAATTGAGAAATTGTTCAGGAGTTCAGAGAAGAGTGCCAGAGATAGGAAAGTTGAAACCTAGGGGTGTGTGTTGTGATGTAGCAGGCTAAGATGATGCTTGGGACCCCCACATCCCATATTGGAGATGTGGTTGAGTCCTAGATCCTCTGCTGCATATCCAGGTTCTTGCTAATGCAACTGGGAAGGTGGTGGATGATGGCTCAAGTACGTTGACCTCTGTAACTCATGTGGGAGACCCAGCTGGAGTTCCTGGGTCCTGATTTTGGCCTGCTGATCCAGTCCTAGTGGTTTCAGGCATGTGGGAAGTGTATCAGCGCATGGAAGATCTCTCTCTGCCTTTCCCTCTTTCTGTTGCTCTGCCTTTCAAATAAACAAATTTTTAAAATAATGATAGAAAGAAAAATAATTTTGAAATGTACAGTATTGAAGTCACTTGATCAGATAAGAGAACAGATATATTTATCCTCCCAAATTTTGGTTTCCTTTTCTCATATTATTATTAGAATAGCCTGCTTATTGTGCATAGAAAGTTCTTTGTCCTCCTTATCAAACATATTTTGATACAAATATAAATCTATAAAGTTAAGACACAGAAAATATAAATTTAGCTTATTTTATTGAAAAAAATGTATGTCACAATTTGAGAACTTCTTTCCTTATCCTTTCAAACCAGTTACTTTAAGGTAAGTAATGGCAATGTCTTCTCCAAGCATCTGTGTCAAGCTTCATCAAATTCTCTTCAACATTACTTGATAAAAACCAATGCAAATCTGATGACTGTGATTTCAACGGCAGTTTCTAGCCAAGGATGAACTAATATTACTGAGCTAATGCAACACTTTTTTTGTGTATTGGGGAATGTACCCAGAGAAGCTTCAATAGAACAGTGCAAACACTGACTTGGAAACCGATCAAAAGAAATGGGAGAAGAGGAGGCTGAGACAATGATTGGGCACACCTTTTGAAGAGCTTGGCTTTCAACAGTAAAGAGTGTGGCATCAAGGAAGTGCTTGTTGTTGTTTTTGATTTTGCATTTTAAAGTGGAAATATGGCAACACATTGATGGGGAAATGGAAATAGGAGAGAGACTAAGTGGAACCTAGTACTTGAATAGGAAATAGAGTATGAGTTTCAGTGGGCAAAAGGGTGGATTTACCCTCAGCATTGAAATTAACCGTGGATCAAACAGGACTTTGTGGAACAGGAGAAAGAGTTGGAATCTCATGAGCTAGGGATCAGGAAGAATGTTAAAAACGGATCAGAAAGTGTAATGCCGGTTTTGGAAAATAAAATTATGGTTTAGCTTCCAGTAATCCTCAAGTTCCAGGAGGGAACAACCAAGGGGTACGGTGGGAAGGGTCTGATGAAAAGCAGAGGAAACTGTCATTTGAAGGGAGAAGGGGGAGAAAACCAGGTGTTGATGAGCCAGCTCCATGGATGATGAAATTACTGAGGATGATATGCCTGGCAAGATGGAACGTGTTTCTAAGACAAATGCCTATTAATGAGCAAAGCCACAATGAGTACTGGCAGGTGACATAAATTAGAAAGTTTGAGGGCGAATTGAAATGTTAGTCTCAATCTGGTGGGGATATTTTTAAATGTCAGATCTGTAATGTTAAGGACTCCCTGCTCTGGGGTTAAGTTGAACTTAGGAAAGTGAAGCCCAGAGCATGATGATATAAACAGGTCTGGTGTTGGTGGCTAGAGGGAACTCCTCTGTGCACTGGTCAGAGACCTGAAATAACAGGGACAGACGCTTATAAATGAAGCACAGTCCATAACACCTTCTGACGTCTCACATCTGGCTTTAGTGGTTAGTAAGCAGGAGGCAAAGAGAATGGTATTTTGTGAGACCAGTCAGACCACCTGTGGATGAACAAATTTGGGGTGAAAGGAAATTTCAATAGAGGAAAAGCTTCCTTTCCCCTTGGTAGAGCAAATGAGATCTGTAGTTCTTATTTTAATTAACTGAGATGATGTTTTTTGCCACGCTGTTTTGCACATATATGTAAGTATGTACTCATTACTTAAGACACTCATGGGGCTCAGTAGTCTTGTTTGACTGCATGTCTTTGTCAGAACAGAAACACACTAATACAACATTAACAACAATGATCAAATACCTGTTTCATTACTTTATGTGCCATTCATTATTATTTTCATTTTACCAATTTATCTTAAACACAGAAATTACAGGGATAGTTTTGATTTATTTCCAAGGCCTGGGGATTTTGGCCATTTATTACTAGGAATATTTGTCATTTTTCTTTTCATATGTGTATTCTCTTTGTACATCTTGGGAAAAACACATTTTGTATCCACTAAGAATTTGTTTCAATTGTAGAAAATATTTTTGCTCTGTTTTGACATATATTTTTTCCACCCTTCATTTTAGAATGTTCTTCTTTTTTATATCAAGTAATTATAAATTGAACATAGCCTCATTTCTCACCAAGAATGATATATTTAAATTTAAAATATGACTTCCACCCCCTCCCCCAGGAGGAAGAATGCTATTAATCTTACTAGCTTCTAATGTGAGATTTAAAAATTGATTTTGTAACAGGGATGGACAACCATGAGGTAGATATAGACTTTCAGCTTTCAAGGAGAATTTTCTTTGACAATGTACTACACAATTTGCTCATATCATCTTATTGGTAACAAGATGACAATGGAATCAACCAAGAAGATAGAACTGGAAGAACCCGCGATACTCTCTCTCCTTTACGAAGCACATCTTGCCCCTGAAAAAATGTAAAGATTGTTTTTATATTTTCTTCTATTGTTGTAGCTGTTAAATGTATCGTTGTGTTTTGTCACATGTCAGAGATGATTTGTGTTTTTTAACAAATCGTCTGTCACTCACTTGTAGAATACACAGTAAACCCCTACTACTGCCCTTTGCCATTTTTAAAGAGAAACCCTCAGCCTGGAGTATTGAACAATTAGGAACCCTGGAGAGAATAGATCAAGGTACAGGGATTCCAGAAACTAGCATTTGCAAGTTTGTTTTCTGACATGTTGCCTTTCACAGTTGAGAATGGCGAGCTAAGGCTCTGGCCCATGACTCTGAACCCATATGGGGCTTCTGCTCCTCTCCTGTCAGACATAATTTGTCTCCTGGTTTCCTGCTGCTCTTTTCTCTTAACATCATGAGCCTTGCTCTTCAGTTCACCCACTTGGATATGATCTACTGCCCTGACACTTTAGATCCTCAACTCCCCCAGTTCCACTGCAGCCTGCCTTTGGCAAGGAATCAACTGGAACAATACCAACTTTACTCTTGGCTCCTTTGCTTGGCAAACTTGAGTTTCCTGCTTTCCATAGATGGCTGTTCTGAAATATGACCCCGGCTGCAGTTGCAGACTTTGTATTTGGAATTATCTGAAGAGTCTGCCCTCAGAAGTAAGGTATGCTACTGGCAAACCGCACGGCAGTCTAGCTGCCTTCCTGAGTTGGGTGCACTCTTCTCCAGCTGCCACCGTCCTCACTGCAGTGCCAAACTCATCAGGGTGTGATCTGCTGCCTGTCACCCACAGGGTGCAAAGAACAACTGGTGCCAACTTTTGGTGAACTTAATTCAGATTTTATTCACCAACTGATAGACAAAACAGAGCCCTTCATTAAATGTCTGAAATATGAGAAGCACAGGTTTACTGCAGCTTCTATCTCTGCTTCTTTTTGCCACACTCACATGGAAGGTGTGCAGTCCACATCATTTCAACAGACGTGTTTTCCACAAAGCTACTAACAATGAGTTTTTAAAAAACATAAAGGCAAGTTTATGGCTCTCATATCATTTGACTTATAAGAGTGTTTAGCAACACTGGACATTCTCTCCTTGTTAAAAGAATTATTTCCTCCGTTGTTGAAGGACCACAATTTCCTAATTTCTAGTTGTTCCTCTGGCATGTCTTTAAAGCCACCTGTCCTCCATCTCTTGGGCATTTGGATTCCTCAGAATTCTAACTGTGGGATTCCCTTTTTAAAAAACTTTTATTTAATAAATATAAATTTCCAAAGTACAACTTTTGGATTATAGTGGATTTTTTTCCCCATAACCACCCTCCCACCTGCAAACATCCCATCTCCCACTCCCTTTCCCATCCCATTCACAACAAGATTCATTTTCAATTATCTTTATATACAGAAGATCGATTTAGTATATACTAAGTAAAGATTTCAACAGCTTGCACCCACACAGAAACACAAAGTATAAAGTACTGTTTGAGTACTAGTTATACTGTTAATTCATATAGCACAACATATTAAGGAAAGAGATCCTACATGGGGAGTAAGTGAACAGTGACTCCTATTCTTGATTTAACAATTGACACTCTTATTTATGATGTTAGTAATAACCCAAGGCTTTTGTCATGAGCTGCCAAGGCTATGGAAGCCTCTTGAGTTCACCAACTCTGATCTTATTTAGACAAGGCCATCGTCAAAGTGGAAGTTCTCTCCTCCCTTCAGAGAAAGGTACCTCCTTCTTTGATGGTTCCTTCCTTCCTTCCTTCCTTCCTTCCTTCCTTCCTTCCTTCCTTCCTTCCTTCTTTCCTTCCTTCCTTCCTTCCTTCCTTCCTTCCTTCCTTCCTTCCTTCCTTCTCTTTCTTTCTCTTTCTTTCTCTTTCTCTTTCTTTCTCTTTCTTTCTCTTTCTTTCTCTTTCTCTCTTTCTCTCTTTCTCTCTTTCTTTCTCTTTCTCTCTTTCTTTCTCTCTTTCTTTCTTTCTTTCTTTCTCTCTTTCTTTCTTTCTCTCTTTCTTTCTTTCTCTCTCTCTCTTTCTTTCTTTCTTTCTCTCTTTCTTTCTTTCTCTCTTTCTTTCTTTCTCTCTTTCTTTCTTTCTCTCTCTCTTTCTTTCTTTCTTTCTTTCTTTCTTTCTTTCTTTCTTTCTTTCTTTCTTTCTCTTGACAGATTTAGACAATGAGAGAGAGAGACAGAGAGAAAGGTCTTCCTTTCCATTGGTTCACCCTGCAAATGGCTGCTGTGGCCGGCACGCTGTGGCTGACACCAGGAGCCAGGTGCTTCCTCCTAGTCTCCCATGTGGGTGCAGGGCCCAAGGACTTGGGCCATCCTCCACTGGATGGCCCGTTCTTTCCGCTGGGATCTCACTCACAGAGATCTTTCATTTAGGTCATTTTTTTCCCAAGAGTCTCTTGGCTTTCCCTGTCTGAAATACTCTCATGGGCTTTTTAGCCAAATCTGAATGCCTTGAGGGCTGATTCTGAAGCCAGAGTGCTATTTAGGACATCTGCCATTCCATGAATCTGCTGTGTTTCCTGCTTCCCATGTTGGATTGTTCTCTCCTTTTTAATTCTATCAGTAAGTATTAGCAGACAATAGTCTTGCTTATGTGATCCCTTTGATACTTAATCCTATTTTTTTTATCAATTATGAACTGAAAGTGATCATTGACTAGTGAGATGGCATTGGTACATGCCACCTTGATGGGATTGAAAAGAAACAGTCAGGAAAGTGAAGAGGCAACTAAGAGAATGGGAAAAAATATTTGCAAACTATGCAACCAATAAAGGATTAATAACCAGAATCTACAAAGAAATCAAGAAACTCCACAACATCAAAACAAACAACCCACTCAAGAGATAGGCCAAGGACCTAAATAGACATTTTTCAAAACAGGAAATCCAAATGGCCAACAGACACATGAAAAAATGTTCAAGATCACTAGCAATCAGGGAAATGCAAATCAAAACCGCAATGAGGTTTCACCTCACCCTGGTTAGAATGGCTCACCTCAGAAATCTACCAACAACAGATGCTGGCGAGGATGTGGGGAAAAAGGGACACTAACCCACTGTTGGTGGGAATGCAAACTGGTAAAGCCACTATGGAAGTCAGTTTGTAAATTCCTCAGAAACCTGAATATAACCCTACCATTTGACCCAGCATCCCACTCCTTGGAATTTACCCAAAGGAAATTAAATTGGCAAATAAATGAGCTGTCTGCACCTCAATGTTTATTGCAGCTCAATTCACAATAGCCAAGACATGGAGCAACCTAAATCCCCATCAACAGAAGACTGGATAAAAAAAATTATGGGATATGCACTCTATGGAATACTGTACAACAGTAAAAAAAAATTAAATCCGGTCATTTGCAACAAAATGTAGGAATCTGGAAAACATCATGCTGAGTGAAATAAGCCAGTCCCAAAGGGACAAATATCATATATTCTCCTTGATCAGTGACAACTAACTGTGCACCTAAAAGGAAACCTGTTAAAGTGAAATGGACACTATAAAAAAACAATGACTTGATCAGCCCTTGTCCTGACTGTCGAGGGACAACTTACTGCTTTATTCCTTTTAGTATTTTTTTGTTCTACTTAATACCAGTGGGATTCCCTTTGATTGATATTTTGTGCACACTCTGAGCAATCTTGCCCGTCCCCTTGTCTTGAATCACCATCACTCTGCAAAGTGTATCTTCTCCCAGACATTTTCCCATTGGTGCAGTCATGTCACAACTTGAAAGGTGATACTTGATGGTGGCACTGATTGCAGCAGCTGACGGAACTGAGGGCCACGCCCTACAGGTGCATGTTTTTAACAAATCAGACCAGTGAGATGCTCTGATGCCTTGAGCCTCTGCAGTACTACCTGGCATTTATCATTGCCCAAACACAATATAGGTTGGTTAGGATGCAGCTGTCCCTTGATGTCCATGCTTTGTGCAATGGGCTATAAACACTCATTCAGATGAGCTATTCTTCAACTGAGTCATATTTCCACTCAACTGAGAAACCCATCACTCTGTTTGCTTGCCTTTGTGGGGCAGAGTGAAAATCAGGTCAGGACAAGTGAAATATATGCAGGGTTCCTTTACCCCATCATGATGGTCTGCAGATAGACAGTAGCCCAGGCCCCCAGAGAAACTCAATATGTTTATTACAATGAGGAAAAGAGTCAATGTGTGTCCTCTCTCTCAACAATACAGCAAATGCATGAGAATAATATCTAATCATGTAACAGGTGAACATCACAGATAGTCCATTTTGGTGAAATGAGTTGATGGTTTTCCAATAAGAGGAAAATTATGGTGTAGTAACTGCATGAATTATTTAGTTTGCATCTGTAACATTTTAACAAAGTGTCTTATTTGGGGGAAATTATAATATCACTATACCAGATTTTCAGAACAAAGATAGCAGGGCCAGCCTCGTGGCATAGTGGGTAAAGCCACCAGCTGCAATACCAGCATCGCATACATGCACTATTTTGAGTTCCAGATGCTCCACTTCTGATTCAGCTCCCTGCTAATGGCCAGGGAAAAATAGTGGAAGATGGCCCAAGTCAGAGAGCCAGATGAGGCTCCTGGTTGCTTGCTTCAGCCTGATCATTGTGGCTATCTGAGGACTGAATGAGCAGATGGATGATGTCTCTCTCTCTGTCTTGCTCTCATTCAGTCTGTCCCTCTCACTTCCACTGGCTGTTGAAGCCAGTGCCACCATCTTGCCACTTTTGTTTACTGACACTGTGGTCGTATTCTGCCATAGTCATTGCAGGTTCACGGTGGACCTGTCTTCGGTGCCTGCAAGCAGATGTGTTCCACTTGACTCTTCCCATCATGTTCACCAAGAGAAGAGGGATTAACAATCATGATCCCAAATGGCTTTTAATATGTGTTTTAAGTAAGTCCATCTCTTGCCTGCAGCTCTGGCACCTCACAGGCCTTCCTTGATGTTTGTCAACATAGTCCCATACCTCTGTAGGCCCAAGTGTAGTGCATTTCTTGAGTCTGCTCTATGCTATCTACTTGCTTAACATTGAAACATCTAATAGATGCAAATCTGCTCATTATCCAAAATCAAGTAACTAAGCTCAGGCCCTCAAATGTTAACATTTGTAATGTGTAACATAACCTTAAGATTTCTCTGAGCTTAATGGAGTCTACAGAGAAATTACATTTGGGGGCTCTATTTAGCCCCTTATACTGGATAAAAATTATGAAATTCAGATTATAGAACTGTACTCTTTTTCTGTAAGTGTATCCATATGCCAAATGCATTCAAATCATCCAGGGTATGTCATAAACACTTAGATTTCTGTAACCTATCAAGGTTAGATAGTATAAAATAACATTTATACCTGTGCAAGATTACTTTTAATTATACTGCAGTCTGAGAAAGCTTTGTTTAGAAATGCTTACAACTATATGTACATTTTTTCACCAGGAAATTGAGTTCTCAGTTGGTAACTTTTATTTTTGTTATCATTTTAATGTACAACAAAAAGCTCTCCATATAAACTATTCTTTTTATTTGAAGATTTATTTGCATGAAGGAAAGAGTGAGAGAGAGAGATCTTCTATCTGCTGATTCACTCTGAACAGGCTACAGCAGCCAGGTCTGGGCCAGATCAAGTCCAGAAGATTTGAGAGTGTTAGAAATATCTCCTTAAACTTTCCTCATTCTGTTTGACTAAGGCACCTAATGATGTTCCACACTGTGTATTCTAGTTTGGACTCTAACAAATGCACAGAAACCAGGAACAAGAAAAGAGGCAGCATAGTCAGTGGACTGGAGGACTGAATGGAAAGGGAGAGCAAAATAACAAAGTCAACATGTACAGGCTGAAAACCAAAAGCAACAGATTCATAACGGGTAAAAGCTCACCGAGAATTCCACCAAGTGGAAACTTGGAGAGTGTGGAATTTAACAACAACGCATTACCCTGATTTTTCTTGGAATTAGTTTTCTTTATTTTGGATAATGATTTCTGGAATCTGTCATTTTTACAAATAAATACTCCAAAAGAGATCATGTACAAATCTCTTGCTTTAAGCCTATGTTTATTTATTCATTAAAATAAGAACCTCTTTATGAGTATATTGTACTGTGTGGACTTGCTTCTGTGCTCTCTGACTTCTCCCAACCCAGCATTGAGGGAAGGAGAGAAGTGATTTCTTCTTTCCTGCATTCTTGCTTTAGTTTGATAACTTCTGAAAATATTTGTGCATATTCTTATAAAAATATTTGAACTCCTAAGTATTGAGTTTGGAAATCAAGAATAAAGACTTGTTTTTATGTAATATCTTAAAATGTGAATGTTGGCCAGAAAGTAAGAGCAATCATATACTTTGATTAAACTTTTGTTACTGTATTGAAAAATGTTGCTATGGCTTTGGAAAATTAAAAAAATGCTTATTATAAACATGCAATTTTTACTGTTATCCAATGCATTAAAAGAAATTCTATGGATGTGTACTTTTCTAGGAAATCTTAAAAGATTTTACAGAAATTAATGGAGATACAGGTATTAAGATTGTTTTTAAATTTACCTCTTTGATATATTTTTGACATTTCTTTTTAAAATAATTTTTATAAATTTATTTACTTATTTGCAAGGCAGAGAGAGGAGAGACAGAGACAAGTCTATCTGCTGGTTCACTCTCCAAATGGCTGTAACAGCTAGGATTGAGCCAGGTTGAAGCCAGGAGCCAGGAGCTTCTTCCAGGTTTCCCATGTGGATGCAAGGGCCCAAATATTTGGGCCATATTCTACTGCTTTCCCAGGTGCATTAGTAGGGAGCTGGATAGGGAGTAGAACAGCCAGAACTTCAACCAGTGCCCATATGGGATGTAGGTGCTGTAGGCTGACAAGCTGAGCCACAGTGCATGCCCTGGACATTTCAATAGTCTAACTAAAAGTACTCTCAAAGAAATCTATTCTTGTCAGCTTGCATTTAAAATAGGGAGGCATTCAATTGTATAAAAGAAATCTCCATTTATTTTTATTTCTCTTGGCTACTATATTTTTGTGAGTGGATATTCTAAGTCCCTTCATATAGGTAATTTCAGCATTAAAATTTCACCATCTGCTTATGAATCTGGTAGACATTTTTGTTGCTTGTTCAGGTATTTTGATTTATCTTAAAAATATGTCACCTGAGAATTTCCTGTATACATTGTGCTCCAACTTTATGTACATCTAAGTCTGCGTAATCATTAGATGATCTTGGCTCTACAGTAATGTAGAAGAGGATGCTTTCTCACAAAAGGGCCTGCAAACAGTTGCCAAATGTGAAATGTTCAAATTCTAAGCATGGATCTCTCAATGGTTTTGTACCAAAATAAACTTATCTTTAAATCCCATTTTCCACAAACTTTTTAAAATGTCCTAATATTTCTCTTTAGTTTTGTAAAATGTGTCCCACATCTCTCCTGTTTTGATTTGTGGAAATTATGGCCTAAACAGAACTTCCCTGCACAAATCTAAATTCTCCATAATTATGGATACATTTTCCCAAATGGTGGGTGCCAAGAGAAAATGGCAGCTGTTGGAAATAACTGTTTTTTTCCAGATATCTAAGCAAATATTATGGTGCTACTACTATATAAATGAAGGACTTACTGAAGGGTAAGTACAATATATAATGATTACCAAAGGAGATGCAAATAGTGACCTGTATAGCAAATGAACCAACAAACAAGGAAATTTACTATGATTTTGCTAAAACCTAACCTGGAAGTCTATGCTATCACTGCTATTCAGGCAGGTGAAAATGCATCCTTGCAATGAAGCATTGATGGGTGCTTACAAAATGAAAAGAAATGATTTTTGTCTGGGGAATGTTTATAGTACGTGCTTTGCCAAATAGCAAGTGAAAAAATAGTCTACTTTGCTGGTCAGAACACTTGTCTTGAGTCACTATGTTTTCTGTATAGTATAGGTTTGCTATGAGTATAAGGTTAAGATAAGCATCACTTAAAGTTATGATTATATCATTAATTATAATTTTATTTCTTTTGTGAGCATTATGATGCTAGAAAAATAACCTTTGCAAGGTAAGGTGATTTTGAGTTATTTATTTTGCTTATTAGAAAATGCATTTGCCTTGAGCACCTACCAAAAATAGGTATCCAGAATTAACATGTCACAATCTATTTGTCAAATGTGGAATATATATACATATATATGCATACATGTAATGTGCATATATTTTTTTCTTTTCCAGATTGCAATTTTGTCAGTAAACAATATTAATTGGTTTATTCTACTCTGAATAATCCAGTAGTGACAGGGTATGTGTTTTCTTCTTCATAATTTCATTTTGTTAATATTTTTATTCTCATACATTTACCCTAGTAGATTTATTTATTGTACATCAGAATGCATGTGTGTGTGTGTGTGTGTGTGTGTGTATAAAGTATTGGGGCATTATATGTTATGTTTTACAAGAAACTGAACCTTCTTAATGGAAATAATTCTATTCATGAAGAAATGAGGATCAGTTAAGTAACATATATACTTATTCATATATATGTATTTATATGTTATATATCAAGTAACTACAAGTGGCTGGGAGATGTAGTCTGTCTCAAGGGAGTCCACTGTCTCCTCTTGTTTTTAAGTGATCCAAAATGGGCTATAATCCCCCACAAAGCATTGCCAATTTTGTTTTAAAACAAGTTCAGACCTACAGAAGAGTGGCAAAGACAGTACAGAGTTTCTTTATGCCCCTGACTTATCCTTTGCTAAAACCTTGCATAACTACTGTACCATTACTGACACTAAGAAATTCACTTTGAGATAACTATTATTAACTGAACTGAGCACCTGTTATTGTTTTGACATTTGGCCAGTATATCCACTAATATTTTTATTCTAGGATCCAATCCAGGATTCCCACATTTTATTCAGTTCCCTTGTCTTAATCTCTCATCTGTAACAGTTCTTCAGTCCTTCTGTAGCTTTCATAAACAGTTTTAGGGAGTAGTGGACAGATAAGTTACAGAATGTGTTTCAGTTTTTGTGTCTGATGTCTTATCCTGATAAGTTTGAGGCTGTAGATTTGGGGGGGATTACATCACATTGGGGGGGAATCGACATTCATTCTTATCTTTTCTCCTTTCCAGCAGGGATTGATGACTTTGTTTTTGTAAAAGTCAATATAGCAAATATTTTAGGCTTGGGGGGACACATACTGCCTGCATTCCATATTCTGCTATTAAAAATGTGTTTAAAATTTAGGTTTTGAGCCATACAAAACCATGCCACAGGACAGATGTGTCACATGAACCAAAGGTTGTTTTCTCCCGCTGATATCTTTCATGCTTTTGATGCTTTTAAGGTTAATCTCATTATCATTTATTGTACATCAATTAAATTAGCAATTTAATTATATGCCTGGAGGCTATTTCCTGCATGTTTCTCCTGTTGGTGTGGATTGAACTTCTTGGGTCTCCCGACTTATATTAATCAAATTCAGAAAAAATATTTCTTATTTTTTTTACCTCAACCCCTTTGTGGGACTAATTTCAGTCATATTAGATCATTATTCTTGTTATATATGTCAGTTTGTCTCTGTGGCATTATTTTTCTGTGATTCATCTCTCTCTACTTCATTTTTGAATCATTTTTAAATCTTATCTCTTCAAGTTCATTGATTTGTTTTCCCCACAAAGCCTAATCTGATAATATGAAAGCCAATGGGTTTTTCATTTCAGATATTTTACTTTTCAGGAGTAGAAATTGCATTTGGCTATTTTACAAATTTTCACCTTTTCCTTTCCTTCCATGTTGTCCTTTAACTTTCTGAGCAGGTTTATAATAGTTCATGAGCCTTGTCTGGAAACACCCTATCACTGTCGTTTTTGAGACTGTTTATAAAGATGAGTATCTCTCCATGTTATATAATTCATTTTCCTAATCCTCCCTGTGTGTAGCTTTGAATGTTATGTTGTTACCTTCTGGAAGTTTTTTGGAAGTTTGATTCTTTCAGGGCTGTTTAATCTAGAGCAGACTTTAATTTAGCTCCACGATGCTTCTGGAGTCTACAGAATGCTTCCAGATTGATGGGTCTCCACTCTGTAATGAGATCTTGAAAAATTCCCTGTTTTCTGCCATTCTTGGGAACTGTTTGGCTCATACTTGCCTGCAGAATTTTTTCCCTTGGAAGATGTTCTTTGCTTGCCTCTTTCTATTTCACTCTTTATGTGTACAGGTTGCAATTACACTCAGCTTCTGGGGCAGGAGTTTGTGAGAGCAGTTAGCTGACTGGGATGCCTGTGTATGGGAATCAGGGTCCTTAGCTTTGGGTCCCAGCTTCCGTTTAGGTGTACCTGGGGAAGCAGCAGGTGATGGTTCAGGTATATAACTCCCTGTTTCCCATGTGGGAGACCCAATTTGAATTCCTGAATTTTGACTGTTCTGGCCCAACCCTGGCTGTTGTGGCATTTGGGAATTCGGCCAGCAGATGGAGGCTCTCTGTCTCTCTTTTTCTCTACCTTTCAAATAAAACAAATGAAACATTAGTCAAACAACAACCACCCCAGGACACCCTTCACCCCAGACAGATCACTTGAGTTATTCTTCTGTGTACCTCTCTTGTCTCAAGCTTTCTAACATGCAAAGTCAGCATCCTAAACATCCAATACTTCAGTAGTCAATGCAGTAACACCACTAGCTTCTCTCTGGATACCCCTTGGCCCTGTGTTGTATTCAGAGATTGTCTCCAAGTATAAAGCAACTGTGATTTGTATCCCAAATTCAGTGACTGTAGCCCTGTTCTACCTATTGTCTGACATATAAAGACATTTATTTCATACAGTGTGTTGATTTTTCTAGTTGTTTGTTGCAGGATAATAAAGCCAGGCCTTGCTCCTCCAAGGTGTCTTCATCACTAGAAGTTCTGAGCATAAGAGTTATGCTCCTGATGGAGCCATCCTCTCCCCGTGAAGGGACCCTGCCACACACTGGAGGCCAGCACTAGCCACCCTGATTGTGTTATGCTGCTCTCCTGTGACCTCTCTTCCTTGTTCTTCTGATCACAACTACTATCCAATATTTGACTCCTCTATATGGAAGAGAGCTTACAGGCACTTTGCTTTATAGTTTTTCTCATGCTCTCTGTGGCAAATGCACAGAAAATGAAATAAATAAATATGAATGACTGAGTTTTTATAACATCACATTAAACTTACAGAGAATCTTCACATCCACATTTGTGCGTGTTTACTAAGACTGAGACTGGGAGAACTTAGCTGAAAAGATTTAACATCATCTTGAAATGGAATCGTGACTGGCAGGTAAGCGATCTATATTTATCTGTGGACTGGATGCACGAATTACTGCTTGCAGTCATTTCCTGGTCTGGAGATACTGCCTGTTAGTAACAAACCATAATAATTTTCTTTGATTTAAAAGTGACCTGATGTTTTTATATATCATATTCCCTTTCTTAAGTCTAGTTGTAGAATGGAAGTAGAGCTATAAAATTCTTGAAATGTAACATAAAAGTTATTTATCCATTAAAGCCTTCCATCTTTAGAGGATGGTGTAGCTATTAGCCCAGACAGACTCTAAATTCAGACTGCTGGAAAAAAGGGGAAAGAGGAGGAAAGAGATGAATAATGGGTGGGGAGAAGGGGTGGGAAAGAGGAGAAGAGAAGAGAAGAGAAGAGAAGAGAAGAGAAGAGAAGAGAAGAGAAGAGAGGAGAGGAGAGGAGAGGAGAGGAGAGGAGAGGAGAGGAGAGGAGAGGAGAAGAGAAGAGAAGAGAAGAGAAGAGAAGAGAAGAGAAGAGAAGAGAAGAGAAGAGAAGAGAAGAGAAGAGAAGAGAAGAAGGGGAGGGGAGGGGAGGGGAGGGGAGAAGAAGGGGAAGAGGAGGGGGGAGGGGGAAGGAAGAGAAGAGAGGAGAAAAGTTCTAGGGCAGACAGATTGAAAGTTTAAATATTTAAAACAAGACTTGTGCTGCTCCACACTCCTCTCTTTAAAATTACTTGATTTTCAGAGTTTTAGTGAACCTAATTTTTTTTTCACTTTGAGTGCCTCAGCAAGTAATAATCTCTGTTGTCTTAAAGCCAAGCTTTTAAGTACTGACATCTGTCTTTGTGAGTTGTGGTGTTCACCAAATTGCACAGAGAGGCACATGAATGAATAGATGCACTCACACTTTCCACTCATAAAGATTAGAGGCGACTTGTCGCTCTCCACACTCCTTTATTTAGCCTGAAAGTCTCAGGACTTTTACAGCTGCAAGTTTTATATTCTTAAAACGGTAAGCATGCTCAGCAAAGCATGATTAACTTTCTGCTATTTCTATTTTTATTCTTCCTGGATTATTCAGCACACACCAATTTCTTGTCCAAAAATATTATTTTTGCCTTTTTTTAATCAGAAATATAAAGGTAATAATAACATTTGTAGGTAAGACAAATCAAAAATGAATGTACTCTCTGTTGAGCTGCAAATAGACAATGTTCACTTATTATATGCTACTCAGCTGAAATGGATAAGAACGACATTATGTTATAAACACTGTCATTGAGAGAATCTTGGATTGAAATCTATTCTATTACTTAATCACTTATCAGGGTATTTAATGATCTTTATTACCATAACACCAACTTTCAAGATTGTGTTGTGTATCTCTTGTTGGAAAATGTCTATCAACTATATATCATCAACAACAAATATTTTTCTGTCATACTAACAGGAAATTTTCAGTTAAAAAGCCTTTTGGTTTTGGTAGTATGGAATCTGTAGACCATGTACTTAAACCATCTAGATGTCTGAGACAGGAAAGATTATGCATATTTGAGAGTACTACAAAAAGGTCACTGAAAATTCACATTATGCCTTTTCATGCATGCATGCATGCATGTCCAAAAAGTTTGCAGCAAAATAAACTTGCCTTTTAATTTAATTTTCTGTGAACATTTCATAGACCCCTCATATAAAAACTGCACTTAATTTACCAGTGTTCTGAATAGCAGAAAACTGAACCTTCCCAAGTTGAGTCCCTTATAGCTGTTCCCAGTGAATTTAGGCTTCTTTTGGGGCTCCCTCCCCACCTCCCACCTTGGTATAATTCTGAGCTTCCAGGAATGTGAGCATTCTAGTGGGATGTGGTGAAAGCAAGGAGCAAGAGTCCAGTCCTCACATTACATCTAGCCATAGCTAGCATTTGCAGGGATGCTCATTAAAATTAAAAATAGCCAACATTTGTGGAACACTTATATAGCCCTTTGTGGATCTGAACCATCCTGCCCTCTCATCAGCCCTGTGTAATAAGTAATACTATCTCTGCCCATGTTTAATGAAGAGGAAGACTGATGCACAGAGTGCTTAAAAAAACAGACTAAGTTCTTGCAGCTGATAGAACTCAGTTGGAGGACAAGAGAAGAGCTCTAGAACTTGAGCTTCTCTGTGTCCTGCAGACTCTCACTGCTCTCTACCTTTTCAGTGTCAGGAACTCTCCACTTCAGGACAAGCTGAGGCTCCAATGTTGTACCTAGAAGATAATGTGATGCACACCACAGTTGCTTCCTCATCTTGGTCCATTCCAGACTGCTGCCTCTCCTGATCACAGCTGTGCCTCCAAGACCAGGACAGGTGGAATCCATGATGCAATACCTTACCACTAGGAATTGTTGGGGTTCACAGGGCTCCAGACCATGTATCCATCAGCCCAGTTACTCTAATGATACATCCTTCTATATTTGCAGAGCCGTGATTTGAGGAATTTCCTGAATATTTACAGAACTCAAACTAGAAGCTGGGTGTTCCCTCACTCTGCCAGAGAGTTCAGCAAAAACTATTCCCAATTCAAGGGGCCAGAGTTGTGAGGCAGTGGGTTTATCTGCTATTTGCATTACTGGCATCCCATTCAACAGTAGTTGGAGTGTCAGTTGCTTTGCCTCAGATCCAGCTCCCTGTTAGTGTACCTGGGGAAGCAGTGCATGATGGCCCAAGTAGTAAGGACCCTATCACCCAGGTGGGCAGACCTGAATAGAATTCAAGGCTCTTGGCATTGGACTCACCCAGAACCAGCTCTTGCAGATGTTAGGGGAGTGAACCAGGGCATGGAAGATTTGTCTCTGCCTCTCCCTCTCTCACTCTTCCCTCCAAATAAATATTTTTTTAAAAAAATTCTAATTCAACAGGCCCCTATGCTATGACTGTCTTATTTTACAGTATCTTGTCTATCTTTTCTTGGGTTCTTTATTGAGATTTATCAAGTGAGAAAAACTCTTGCCAACAGATGATGGATTTTTTGTGTAAGGGCAGGACATTAGCTCTCAATGCTTAAAAGACTCCTTACCCTATTACCCAAAAGCCTTTTCTTTTTTTTTTTCTTTGCAAAGGGGGCTTTTATTGCTGCCTGTCCCATGTGATGGCAGAAAAAGTATATGGCATGAAAGCAGGAGCTCATGAGAAATGATAGCTTGGAATCAAGGGTACCAAAAGCCTTTTCTCAAGAATGCTGTATCTCCCTTAAAAAATATAGTTTGAAGACTACTTTGCAAATATTTTTTTTCCCATTCCATAGGTTGTCTCTTCTCAGTATTCATTATTTCCTTTTTTGTGCAGGAGCTTCTTAGTTTGATGAAATTGTATTTGTCTATTGTTGCTTTTGTTGTCTGTGACTTTTGGGTCTGATTCAAAAAATTCTTGCCCTGACCAATGTCATGGAGTATATTCCCTATGTTTTCTTCAGAGAACTGTGCATCTGACAGGAGGTTAGTATTCAGATTATGTATAGGGCTCAATAGCAAAAACAATCAAACAAAAAACTTGATTAAAAATGGGCAAAAGAACTTTACAAACATTTGTCAAGTGAAGACATAAAAATGGTAGGCTAGAGGCCAAGTGGGTACAGTGGGTAGGGCACCACTTGGGGCACCCTCATCTCATATGGGGCACCTGAGTTTGAGTCCTGACTTCCTCCACTTCATATCAATGTTCCTGTTAATGCACACCCTGGAAAGCAGCAAGTTACAGCTCAAAGTGCTTGGATCCCTGCCACAGACATGGGAAACCAAGACTGAGTTCCAGGCATCTGACTTCAGCCTGTTTGAGCCCCAGTTATTGTAAGAATTTGGAGGGTGAACCAGAAGATGGAAGATCTCTCTCTGTTCATCTCTATCTTTCTCTCTTTCCCTCTCTCCTTTTCAAATGAGTAAAAATAAATGAATAGATTTAAAAAAATCAAACAATTGGCCAATGACTACATTAGAAAATGATCAACAATACTAATTATTATGGAAATGCAAATAATATCTCAGTAAGATATTATCTTACTCTATTTAAATGACCACAACCAAAAAGGAGGGTAGGGAAAAAGATATTCTGTTAGTGGAAATTAAAATTAGTACAACTATTGTAGAAAAAAAAATCATGGAAGTTCCTACAAAAATTAAAATATAGCTACCAGATAACCCAGAAACCTCACTACTGGGTATACAGCCATATAAAATGAAATCAGTCTGTGGAAGAGACATCTGTACACCCATGGTTATTGCAGCACCATTCACAATAGCCAAGACATGGAATCAACCTAAGAGTCCACCAATGATGAATGGATAAGGAAAATGTGCTGTTTGTGTACAATGGAATTATTCAGCCACAAAAAGAGTAGAATCCTATTATGTATTTATTTATTTAGTTTAAAATGTATTTATTCATTTCTAAGAATAAATTACAGAGATGGGGTGGAGGGAGTTTCTATCCACTGATTAACTCCCCAAGTGGCCGCAATGGCCAGAGCTGGACGGATCTGAAGCCAGGAGCCAAGAGATTCTTTGGGTCTCTCACGTAGGTGCAGGGGCCCAAGGACTTGGCCCACCTTCTATTTTTGCTTCCCCAGGCCAAAGCAGAAAAAAGCTGGATTGGAAGTGGAGCAGTGGGACACCAGTGCCCATCTGGAATGCTGGACTGTGGGCGGTGGCCTTATCCTATCATTTACAGCAACATGGGTGGACCTAGAGGACATTAGTTGTTATGTGGTTTAAGACAGGCACAGAAAGACAAGTGCTTTCCCACTCAGGTTGCGGGTGGGAGGGACGTTATGGGGGGGGAAGCCATTGTAATCCATAATCTGTACTTTGGAAATTTATATTCATTAAATAAAAGTTTTTTTTTTTTTTTTTAAAGAAAGACAAGTGCTACATGACCTCACTCATATGTAGAATCCAAAGAATCTAATCTCACAGATGCTGGGGAGGGCTGAGGTGGGGGAGGAATGAGGAGAGATTGGTCAATGGACACAAAGTTACAACTGCACAGGAGAAACAAGTGCTGGTGTTCTGTTGGAACAAGGATATGACTAGGGTTGACAGTAGTATACTGAGTATCTCACAGTAGCTAAAACAGAAGATTTTGAATGTTCTTACCACAAAGAAATGATGAACCTATAAGGTGATAGATACGCTAAATATCCTGATTTTATTATTATACTATGTGTATATTTATTGAATTACACACTGTATAAATATATAAAATTAAAAATGATGTTTTGAAATTCAGAATGAGTCAGTCTTCCCTCCTCCCTCCCTTTCTTCCTTCTTTGCTTTCTCTTCCTCTTCTCTCCTCTCCTCTTCTCCTCTCCTCTTCTCCCTCCCTGTCTTCCTTTGTCTCTTCCTTTTCTATCTTCTCACTCTCCCTAAAATGGAGAGAAGGGTCAGGTGGGGAAACAATCAAAATTAGAAACATCTTAGTTAATAGGTCATAATCTTCCACGATGATGTCAATGTTCTAATTTTAAGGGGATTGAGAACCATCTTTATTGTTATCACCAGCATTTTATACCAAAATCATTAATGAGTTTGGAGATCTTGGGACAAATTCTAGGAATCATAATTTCTCCTCTGCCTTTTGGGAGGAAGGAGGAAAAGTGAAAACATTTGAGAAAAGCCAGAAAACGGTGGTTCTATTCTCAGTTCTGCCAATGGCTGGCTGTGTGGTCAAGGCCCCACATCTTGATCTGTGAATTACCCAGCTGGCAAGTCAGACACAGAATACATGCTGTTTGCCTAATTACTGCAACTGTAGCATAGTCAGGAAGTTTCAATGACCTGTTTCAGATCTGATAGGAAATAACTGGCAACATTACAACTGAAGGAGGGTATGTATTACTCCAATATAATATTTCTTCATATTTACAAATATCATCTAGGTGAAAATACTGTATAATTCTAACTATGAGTTGACAAAAAAGACTTAAAACTTTTGCTCAGAGGCTTTAGGTATCATATTTGTACTGTGATCTGTTGTAAAATATCTCATTTGGATAGTAAACTGAATGCTTGTAGCCAATATAATTTATCAGAGAGCTTTCCTCTTCTTTGCAATACTGGATTTTACCATGTCTTTTTAAAATTGCAATATGCATGACTCTTCCAAAATCTTACATGTCCATATTTCTTAGTAGTGTTTGTCAGGGACCCAAAAGCGTGGAACTGATCTCTAGCTCCCCCAGGGCCAGCATTCGTGTTGAGCAGTGTGTAATGCTTTCTCATCATGCAGGCTGACATCAACACTGAGATACATGAATTAATACTTAAACAAGCTAGCATAATTTTAACATTATAAAAATGTCATTTTTACAGGGACAGTGTGCAATGAGAAACAATGCTTGGGTCTAGGTTGGAAATGGAATCTACAGCGGCTTTTCTTGTTCCCTTGGAGAATACAATCATGGGAAGAACTATATTCCATTGATCTTTGCACTGGAACACCGGATGCATTTGCACACAAGTGAGTTCTTTTCCATGACGTCTGAAGGATGATCTCTTGGCTAATTGATATCTGCAGAGGTATTGCATATAATTCAATTTCCTGAAACTCAGAGCTGAGAGCTTTGGTAGTTTACATCTGGAAACTGAAGTTCTTTTTTTATTTAATTGATAGAGGCAAAAAGTTGAGCTGTGAGTTCTATCAAAAAAAAATCAACAACTTTTTTAAGATCCGTGTATCCTCTAGGTTATAATCCAACTTTTGCAGGCTGATGTTTATTAACTTTTTTTCACCAAGGTTTTCTCATTTCTCTACCCTCACTAAGGGGGTCTGAACAAAGTTATATGAGAAGAAACCCTGGGTGTGGAGCAACCCTGGGGATCCCCAGCCAAAGCTCCTCTGCCCTTTATACACAAGCTGTATCATGAACATAATGTAATGTCCTATGGTTTGAGGTGAACTTGTGTCCACACTGAAAAGAGATTATGATGGAGCCAACCCTCCAGCTTCGCAAAGCAGAATTGCCAGTCTCTGCTTAGGTTTTTCCCTCTGGCACACAGAGTGTCAAACTTGGCTGCACATTGGCACAGTCCAGGGAGTTTTAACTCCATGAGTTCTACAGCCAGAGATTGTGATGGAAAAGGGCATAGCCTGGCCACCTGGATCTCTAAAAGCTCCCCCAGCTGACAATAATGTGTGTCTATGGCTATGAAACCCTTGCATACTTATTGTAAGTTCTGCAGACATGCTCACACATTATGTTTGGGCTGCTGCCTCTGCTACTTCTAGCTGCTGCTTCCCTGTCCTGTTCTCAACAATACATTAGATGTAAAGGAGCTGTGTTAGGAGTATGTTGCCCCAGAGTCTCACGCCATTCCTGCTTATGTCTGCAGTAAATCTCTGCCCTGTACTTAGGCTCATACACAGCTATGGCTGCTTTTCTATAGTAACCTAAGTCTGTCCAATCAGTTACCACCTCCCCCCTTTCTCTGTAAGCCTCTTTGAAAAACTGTAGACTGTTAATTTTTTCATCAAATTAGATTTCATGGTAACATCCACTCCCATCAAGGTGGTAAGGCAGGAGAAAACATTTGTGCTAGCACAGTGCTAGAGAACACAACTCTTAGAGTTTATTCATAAGTTGAGAAGGGTATCTCAGTCCACTTGAGGCTCGGAGAGAGAGAGAAAGGAGGATTTCATCGGGATAATTTTGCCACTCTGTTATCACTTGGAGATGATGGCAAACAAGAGAGGAGGAAGAAAATGGCACTGCTAACTTTCTCTGAGTCTTTCAAGCTCTTTACTGGAGAATTTGGGCATAGAGTTAGCCCATTATAAAGCAAAATAACTCCAATCATTTTTAGATTCTGGGGAGGAAGATACTTCCTGGCCAACCTGGCATACAGCAATTTGATAAGCTTGAACCATCAACAACTAGCTATATAAATATGATACAATACATGGAGTTGTGTGCAAGCCACTCACAGTTTCTGAGTAACATGGACCCTGAACACTGCTTTCTTAGAGTGATCCCTGTGGTGCAGCAGGCAAATCATAACTTGGGAAGCCCACATCCCATATCAGAGTGCCTAGAAACGAGTTTGCCTCTGCTTCTTCTGACCCAGCTTCCTGCTAAGTGCCTTGGAGCAGCAGAAGATGGTCCAAGTGCCTGGAGTCCTGCCACCCAGGTGGGAGACCTGGATGGAGTCCCCTGGCTCTTGGCTTCAGCCTAGCCTAGCCGCCACTGTTGGGGGTATTTGTAGAGTGAACCAGCAGATGGCAGGTATTGTTTCTCTCTCTCTCTCTCTCTCTCTCTCTCTCTCTCTCTCTCTATCTTTCTCTCCTCTCACCTTCTGTAGCTGTCTCTCCTTATCTCTGTCACTTGGCCTTTCAAATAAATATTTGTTTTTAGAAAAAGAAGTGCTGGGGCCAGCACTGTGGCACAGTGGGTTAAAGCCCCAGCCTGCAGCACCACCTATCGCATATGGGCTCTGGTTCAAGTCCTGGCTGCTCCAATTTCTGATCCAGCTTGCTGCTAAGTACCTGGGAAAGCAGTGGAAGATGGCTCAAGTTCTAGGACCCCTTCACCCATGTGGGAGACCCAGAAGAAACTCCTGGCTTTAGTCTGGCCCAGCCCTGGTCATACGGCCATTTGGGGAGTGAACCAGCCCAGGGAAGACCTCTCTCTCCCTCTGCAACACTGCCTTTCAAATAAATAAAATAAAGCTTAGGGAAAAAAAGACAAAGAAAAAGAAGTACTTTCTGGCCTCTGAGGGAGAGTGTAGTGATCCCCCAGCAGAGAGTAGAGATGTACAACTGGCAAGAGTGAGAGGAATTCTCATCCGCGGGAGAGAAACAGTGAGTGTCTCCTAGTACCATTGGCTTTGCAAAGTGAGTGAACTATGAGATCATCCACCATGGGTTCCTGGATCACAGGCCAGCGCTGATGGCAGGAAGGAACCAATGAGCAACGAACTGACAGCTGAGACCCAAGGATCAGCAGGAGACCCTTTCCCCAAAGCTACAGGGAAAGAATATGCAAACTGCAGGAACTTATTTAGATATCATCTAGCATCAGAACAAGGCCAGCTAGGATCAGCCCTGAGTAATTTTGTACAAGTTAATTGGAATACATTGTGGAAATTCTGTAATTTTGGCTAAGCTCTCACAGGATTACATTTATGTTTCAGATAACAGCTGTGGATGGACTCTGAAATTTCAGTTTAATAGAAGTTAAAAAGAAACCAAAAACATGCTTTTTCTGTGCAACCATATGGCAGCAAGGCAGATCCACACTGAGACGAGTGATCTCTCAAGGAAGAACAGCTGGGCGAACAGGAGCCTGTCCTTTTATGAAATCCCAGTTTCATTCATCTGTGCCCACTACCTTGTCATCACAAGGAGAAACACGTTGTGCCTTTGCACTTGGTGCTGGCAGCTGCCTTCACCTCCAGGGTCAGGCTCCTTATCTTCTTCTAACTATAACTCCATCCGACCCCTTCCTGTTGAGTCTTCCACAATGGCTTTCAAAGCTTTACAGGGCCCACTCATTATAAACCCAAGTGAATGAGAGAATATAAAGCACACAACCCTTCTCAACTCAACACAGTCTCATCTCCACTCATAGCCAGACTCGCTTTTTTTTTATCTTTTATTTAATGAATATAAATTTCCAAAGTACGACTCATGGATTACAATGGCTTCCCCCCCCATACCGTCCCTCCCACCCACAACCCTCCCCTTTCCCACTCCCTCTCCCCTTCCATTCACATCAAGATTCATTTTCGATTATCTTAATATACAGAAGATCAGCTTAGTATACCTTAAGTAAGGATTTCAACAGTTTGCTCCCACACAGAAACATAAAGTGAAAAATAATAGATGATTTTTTTTAAATGATGATGAAATTAGATCAGACCTATTGTCATGTTTAATCCCAGTGAGAGTCAAGTTAGGAATTGATAATTTCTTTTTTTTTTTTTTTTTTACAGAAGATCAGTTTAGTGTACATTAAGTAAAGATTTCAACAGTTTGCACCCCCATAGAAACACAAAGTGAAATATACTGTTTGAGTACTCGTTATAGCATTAAGCCTCAGTGTACAGCACATTAAGGACAGAGATCCTACATGAGGAGTAAGTGCACAGTGACTCCTGTTGTTGACTTTACAAATTGACACTCCTGTTTATGGCATCAATAATCTCCCTATGCACCAGTCATGAGTTTCCAAGGCTATGGAAGCCCCTTGAGTTCTCCGACTCTTATCTTGTTTAGACACGGTCATAGTCAAAGTGGAGGTTCTCTCCTCCCTTCAGAGAAAGGCACCTCCCTCTTTGAAGACCTGTTCTTTCCACTGGGATCTCACTCACAGAGATCTTTTTGCCAGAGTGTCTAGGCTTTCCATGCCTGAAATACTCTCATGGGCTTTTCAGCCAGATCCGAGTGCCTTTAGGGCTGATTCTGAGGCCAGAGTGCTATTTAGGACATCCGCCATTCTATGAGTCTGCTGAGTATCTCACTTCCCATGTTGGATCACTCTCCCCTTTATTTATTCTATCGGTTAGTGTTAGCAGGTACTAGACTTGTTTATGTGCTCCCTTTGACTCTTAGTCCTTTCATTATGATCAATTGTGAACTGAAATTGATCACTAGGAATAGTGAGATGGCATTGGCACATGCCACCTTGATGGGATTGAATTGGAATCCCCTGGTATGTTTCCAACTCTACCAGTTGGGGCAAGTCAGCCCGAGCATGCCCCAAATTATACATCTCTTCCCTCTCTTATTCCCACTTTTATGTTTAACAGGGATCACATTTCAGTTAATTTTCAACACTTAAGAATAACTGTGTGATAATTACAGAATTAAACCAGTCATATTGAGTAGAACAGACAAAAAAAAAATACTAAGAGGGATAATGTATTAAGTTGTCCATTAACAGTCAGGGCTATGCTGATCAAGTCACCATTTCTCATAGTGTCCATTTCACTTCAGGAGGTTTCCTTTTTGGTGTTCAGTCAGTTGTCACCGATCAGGGAGAACATATGGTATTTGTCCCTTTGGGACTGGCTTACTTCTTCAGCATGATGTGTTCCAGATTCCTCCATTTTGTTGCAAATGACTGGATTTCGTTGTTTCTTACTGCGGTATAGTATTCTATAGAGTACATATCCCATAATTTCTTTATCCAGTCTACTGTTGATGGGCATTTAGGTTGGTTCCAGGTCTTGGCTATTGTGAATTGTGCTGCGATAAACATTAGGGTGCAGACCGCTTTTTTGTTTGCCAATTTAAACTCCTTTGGGTAAATTCCAAGGAGTGGGATGACTGGGTAGAACGGTAGGGTTATATTCAGGTTTCTGAGGAATCTCCAGACTGATTTCCATAGTGGCTTGACCAGTTTGCATTCCCACCAACAGTGGGTTAGTGTCCCTTTTTCCCCACATCCTCGCCAGCAGCCAGACTCGCTTTTTAATTCTTGATTTCTCTATCATCTACCCTGAAAATATTTTTGCCAATATCTCTCATGAGAGAGCTATTCTAAAATTCAGAGACTGCTGTAATCTTGTCTCATTTCCCCTCTACAACCTGTGCAATTTTTTAATTCATCATTCTGCAATGGATTTTCACTCCCAGTTCCCTCCTTTCTCTCTGGCCACTTTGTTGGACTCTCCTGTGCTCTCTCTTCTTCTTTAGCCACATTTATAAAGTCGGTGCTCCCGGATCTCCAGCCTCGTGAACCCCATCCATTTCTAGGGCTTGACTTGTCTGAAGTACTTTGAAGACTCAAATTAAAATCCTCAGCTTTATTCTCCCTCCTGAATGACTGAATACCACTCAAGCTTGACAGTGCACAAACAAGACATGGCCCACCATTTGTCTCCTTGATGGACCTTCTCTCAGAGTTATATTTTACTTCTTTTTCTTTCTTTCTTCTTCATGCCTTTCTTCCATTTGTCCAGCCATCACCTGCTTCAGAACATCCATCTTCGTGAACTCAATCACAATAAATATCTTTCTAACTGATATTGTTATGTCTGTCCTTAATCTTCTTTAGCACACACCTTCTCTGATCCAATAGTGATTGCTTTAAAATGCAAATCTGAATGTACTACAGCTGTAGATGGCATTCAGAATTCAGTACACTAAGAAAATGTATAGAAATGTAGTACATAAACTGTGTACTCCATCGTAGCGAAATATGTCCACTCTCTAGTTCTACTGTGCAATTGTCTCTCCAAGGGTTCTGTCAGGTCCCTTGCTGATTCACCCTAAGTCTTTTTTTTTTTTGACAGGCAGAGTGGACAGTGGGAGAGAGAGACAGAGAGAAAGGTCTTCCTTTGCCGTTGGTTCACCCTCCATTGGCCACTGTGGCCAGCATGCTGTAGCCAGCGCACCGTGCTGATCCAAAGGCAGGAGCCAGGTGCTTCTCCTGGTCTCCCATGGGGTGCAGGGCCCAAGCACTTGGGCCATCCTCCACTGCACTCCCTGGCCACAGCAGAGAGCTGGCCTGGAAGAGGGGCAACCGGGACAGAATCCGGCACTCCGACCAGGACTAGAACCCTGGGTGCCGGCGCTGCAAGGCGGAGGATTAGCCTAGTGAGCCGCGGCGTCGGCTCAAGTCTTTTTATTTTAATTTATTTCTTGTATTTCCTATATACAGCTTCAGCAGCATAGTGATACTTTCCACCCTACCATCCCTCTTGCCCATGTGCCCACCCTTCTTTCTCCTCCCTCTCCCATTCCCATGCTTATATTTTACAAAGATCTGTTTTCAGTTAACTTTCTATTCATAAGATTAGCCCTATACTAAGTAAAGAGTATGAAGAAAAACACTTTTCCTCAACAGTAGAGACAAGGTCTGTAAACAATCATCGAATCTCAAAATGTCAATTTCACTTGTATAGATTACCTTTTAGGTACTCTGTTACAGTAGCCTTCTCAGGTGGCTCCTTCTCCTAATGCCTTCCACATGATAAACCTCAATTAGGGACCTGAGTGATAACTATGAATTGTGTGTTTTCATAGCACCTTATTTCTTGTTTCCAAGCCATTTAATATAAAATGAATTGTGATACATTTAACAGTTTGCATTTTCTCCACTTCAATGTAGCTTTGAAAGTAAAACATTATCTTATTTATATTAATATCCCTGTATCCGGAACAATTTCCTAGGAGTATCTTAATAAATGGACCATTAATAAGTGAAAGGATACATAAGTACACATACTTCAGTACTCTGTGATCAATTATATTTACTTATGGTAAACTTTGAGTGCATAAGAACACCCACCCGTCTTTAAGTTAGATACCAGTTTTGTGCTATCAAGAGTATGACTCATTCAAGTTCAACATAAACTCTGCTGAAACATCACCTCCATATCATTTGAAGGCAATTGTGTAGGCTTAACTTATGTAGGGCAAATGCTAGGATTGATAGTTCTTATAAACCAGATGAGATACCTGAATCTCCTTGAAACTTTTACTCCAACTATTGTGATTTATTTTTCTGAGTTGCAAGTTTTCTTAAGAGGGATGTAGAAAAGAAAAGCATGTTGTTTTTGATGGGATCAGCTTGGACTACCCAGCTTTTAGTCTAGACTCTGTCTCTAGTTAAAAATGAAAGCAATTTTAAAAATCCAGTTTTCTTCTCTCTAATTTTCTTTCCCTTTCTCCCTCCCTCTGGCATTCCTTATTCACGCCTCCACCTCTCATGCTTCCCTGCCTCCCTTTTCTCCTTCCTTGTTTTTTCCCCTTTCTCTTCTCCCTCTTTCTCTCCCAGCTCTTCCTCCCTTGCATTTTCTCTCTGTTTCTAGTCTTCTTCCTCTCCCCTGACCTCTCTCCGTTCCTTTCCCTCTTCTTCCGTGTTTTTATTTTTCCACTTCTGGTCTATGGTCACTTGTCTGTAAGCTGGATGCTAGATTAAGGATGTAGGGTAACAGTATTCTGCTCACAGATCTCTAATGACAAACTCTCACTTCATCTGTGGTGCAGATGAACAGGTTATGAAAGAAGGAGGTAGCTTAACAGGGCAGAGGGTCATTGAAAAATCAAGACTGTCTGGAAGTCATCTGCAAAGTTAACTGTTTTGCTATAAAAAGTGTGTGTTTTATGGTAATAATATGTCCTGCTAATCCCTTATAGATCATATGCCAAAACATCAGAGGAGTTTCACATAATTTTATGGTAGAATTCTCACCAGGACACAGCATACAAAAGGAGTTAATCTGATTAACACTGGAATTAACAACAAAGACATTGAACTCTCCAACACATTATGCAAACATTCACTCTACACAAGCACACACACACACACACAAAAAAAAAACCCAAGCATATTAATTATTTTTAAAAAAGATCCATATTCGATGTATGTAAGGTTTTTCTATGTATTTGAAAGGCAGAGTGACCAAGAGAGGGAGAGAAAATGATCTTCCATTTTCTGGTTCATTCCCCAGATGGCCACAACTGACAAGTCTGGTAGGGGTAACAGGGACCTGAGTACTTGAACCATCTTCCATTGTCTTCCTAAATGTATAATCAAGAAGCTGGATTAGAAGCAGAGTAGCTAAGACAAGAACCAGTGCTCAGATATGGGTTGCTGGCATCACAAGCAGTTGTTTAATTCACTGCACCACAACACTGGCCCTAGTAAATTACTTTTTAACTATCAAGACCCTGCTTGATATTAAGTATCATACAATTGGTGATGAAACAACTTAATGAGTTAATACTATACTTAGTGATTATCATATTGAATATTGTATAATGATAGTGATATATACATGAAAAAAGACAAAAATCCTGATAAACAATAACTGAGAAGTCCTAGAAGCCAGTGAAATGTCACTGCTAAAAGTATTAAAGTATTGCAGATAGTAGACAGATATAATTATTTGAAAAGGAGCCTGCTGTTCTGAATAAGTAGCTACAATAGGCATGTACTCAATTGAACATGACCTTCCAAAGAGAATGTGATCCAACCAGGTGCATGAATTAAGTTAATGATTAGATCAGGTAGCTGAACTCCCATTGCCTGAATTTTTATAAATTTCAAGGGAACAAGAAAAAGGGGGAAAATGGTAGTGTCACTTGTTAATCTTCATCAGATTCCATTTAGGAATGCTAGACTTTCTTACTGCCCAGGCACAGAGCTATTTTAAAGAAAAATTAGGAAACATTTTATCATAAATGGAAGAGGCCTCCTTTGTGATTCCATTCATCAGTTTCTGCACAGTGGTATTAACCACTGCTGTTGCCATTTGATATGAATGATTATGGAGCAAGTTTGTACCTTTAGCTCCTTTCTCAAAATAAACATCACTAACTACAAGATAATACCAAATGGTTCATAAAACATGGAATTAAAAAACATTTATTTTACATCAAAAAATGTGGAAATCCATGCATAGTTTGTTCATAATATGTATTTTCCATGAACTTTTAGAAGATGTCTCATAAAAGTATGATCAGCTATTTTTCTTTCTTTTTAATTTTAGAGATCTGCATAAAATGGGACAGGACAGGGACTGACTTTGCGGCACTGCAGGTTAAAGTGCTGCGTGGGATGTTGGCATCCCATAGAGGAGAGCCTGTTCAAGTCTCGCCTGATCTGCTTCCAGTCTAGCTTCTTGCTAATAAAGCTCTTAGGAAAAGCATCGGAAGTGGCCCAAGTGCTTGGGTTCCTGCCACCCACAAGGAGAACAAGATGGAGTTTCTGGTTCCTGTCTTTGGCCTGGCCCAACCCTGACTATTGGGGTCATTTGGGGAGTGAACCAGCAGATGTAAGCTCACTCTCTGTTTCTCCCTTTCATACTATACATAAATCTTTCCAAAACAATGGTCAGGGCACAAACTAGGTAATCAATATTCATATGCCCCAATAATGTGATCTTAGAAATTTAAATGGACTCACCTAAAAATATGATTGTGAAGTCCTAAGACCACTTTAGTAAAAACAAACTTATGGGTTGTAGGCATGTTAGAACTAAAGTGTCTCACTCTCACTCTCACCCTCACCCTCACTTTCACTCTATCTTTGAAATAAATCTTTACAAAATGGTCAGGGCACTAACTCTGTGATTTACCAATTTGGTTAAAACATACTGATTATTCGTGGGTCCATCAAAGCCTCTGTGTGTGTGTGCATGCGTGCATGCGTGCGTGTGTGTGTGTGAGAGAGAGAGAACTACATTTAAGATCTTGTCAAAGTAGTGAAAAAACATTAATTTAAAACTTAGGTAATGTCTAGTTTTAATTCACTACATCAACAGGGCTATGAATGAGAAATTATAGCATGCTTTATTATACGCCATGTTTTTAATGAGCAGAAAATAGTTTATAATAAGGATACAACACTCAAAAATCTTCCAAAAAGTTTATGAATTTCAAATATTTTCCTCCAGATAAACTCATCTATCAAGTCCATTTCCCATGAGCTTTTGAATTAAATAATTAATTTGAATTAAATTAATAATTAAACAATTGTTCAACTAGACATGAAGATGAACAACTCTAAAATTATAGATGTGATGATTCTTCCTCCATTAAAAAGAACTTGTTATCTCATTGACTTAATGGTACTTTTTTCATAAGAAATGTTTCAGAAAGTCCCTTCTGTATACTGAGTTCATGGTACTTTAATGGTTGGAGACCAACTGTTGGATTTGATCAACTTGGCTGCACCACTAATTGATTACATGAATTTGAGGAAGCTAAATAACCTCATGTACCGTCTCTCTCATCTGTGTTATGGGAATGATGTGCATGACATTTATATTGGTATCATAAAAAATAACTGAGATAAAAATATGGAAAAGGCTGGTGCTGTGGCACAGTGCTTGTGACACTGGCATTCCATATTGGAATGCCAGTTGGCGTCCCAGCTGCTCTGCTTCTGAACCAGATCCCTTCCAATGCACCTTGGAAAGTAGTGGATGATGGACAAAGTACTTGGGCTCCTGTGGCCTCCCAAGTGGGAGAGCCAGATGGAGTTTCAGGCTCTTGCTTGGAGCCTGGCCAGAACCTAGTTGTGTGGACATTTAGGAAGTGAACCAGCAGATGGGAATATCTCTATGAGTCTCTCCCTCTTTCTGTGTCACGCTCCCTTTCAAATAAATAAACAAATAAATCTTTCCAAAAATACATAAATGACTCAGTGGACCACAAAGAGTAGACTCTGCACAAATGCTAAATATAGACAGCCAAGTGTAACAACATTTATATTAGTTTCTTGGTAAAGGTAAAGACAAATTCAGAAACTAAAGAGGAATGAGAGAACAATCAACAATGCAGTGTGATTTTAGAATTTAATCAGTGTAATTTCTAATTTCAATCCTGTTTCTCTATCTGCAGTCATTAGATTGAACAAAAATTTTCTTTTCAGTAGTGATAGAAAGACAACACAATATAGTATGAAGATTGTGGAATTTATAGATTTTGGACCTAATCCTGAATTTATGTATATATTTATTTTTTAAAATTTTAATTTGTTTATCTCTAAAGGTAGAGAGAGAGACAGAGAGACAGAAAGAAAGAGAAAGAAAGAGACAGAAATCTTCCATCACTTCTCAAATGCCCAGGGCTGGGCCAGACCAAAGCCAGCAACCCAGAACTCAATCTGCCCTTCCCACACCTAAGAACTTTAATCATCATCACTGCTTCCCATAATGTGCATTTGCAGGGACCTGGACCTGGTAGTGGAGCCTGCGTTCAGAACCAGGCACTCCCATGTGGCACGTGGGGGTCTCAAGCAACATCTTAACCACTGTGCTGAACACCTGCTCCTAATATAAAGCTCAGTGCTAACTAATTTTATTACTGGAGAAATCACTAAAAATTTTGGAGTTTTCATCTCTTTTCTCATAAATAGGGTGAAAATAAGCCATGCTGCATTATCTCCCAGAGACACTGACATCACAGATAAGAGGTGTTTGCATATGGTGACTCTTGTCAATAGCACACTGTGTTCTGGAAAAATTCCAAGAGAATGATTGTAAAGCACCCTACATCTACTTCATGAGATCACTTGTTAATTAGCTACATTTAATTATTCTACAATTTCCATCAAAGTATGGTATTGTACACAGAAGAGATGTACAATTTTATCTCTCAACTGAAACACATATAGAAAGTTTTGCAAGTCATTGTCATTACCATATTTTTCTATTAAAATGAAAGTTCAGTAAATACACACACAAAATAAACATGAATTTCAAAGCCCCTGAATCTCTTTGATGGATATGATTGATAATTTATAAATTCATATACATTTAATAAATTAGACAAAAAATAGATTTAATTATGTGACTTGCGTGGGAAATTATGCAAGAAAAACATTATTGCTTAAATTTTTATAAAACACATTCCAAAATGTGTAGTGCTTAAAATGAAGAAGAATAAATAATATATAAGACCATGAGTTTGCCTAAATATTTCTTAATTTTCAACTTAGGGGACTGGTGCTGTGGCATAGCAGGTAAAGCTGCCGCCTGCAGTGTCAGCATCCCATATGAACGCCGGTTACAGTCCCAGCTGCTCTGCTTCCAATCCAGCTCTCTGCCATGGCCTGGAAAAACAGTAGAAGATGGCCCAAGTCCTTGGACCCCTGCACCTGCATGAGAGACCCAGAAGAAACTCTTGGCCCCTGGCTTGGGATCAGCACAGCTCCAGCCATTGCAGCCAATTGGGAAGTGAACCAGCAGATGGAAGACCACTCTCTCTCTCTGCCTCTCCTCTCTCTGTGTAACTCTGACTTTCAAATAAATAAATAAATCTTTAAGAATTTTTTTCACTTAGGCATAGGAAAAATGATTATTTTAAAAAGTAACTGAAATGTATTGGATTAAATGTGTGTGTGTGTATATATATATATATATATATATAGCTACCTAAGAAAAATATTTACAAAAGCCTGTTCATATGTGTCATAAAGAGTCACTGGCTGATTATCTCAAATTTATCAAAGGTAAAAGCTACTTACTGAAAAACAGTTTTATGAGGCCAGCATTGTGGCACAGTAGATTAGGCCACGACTTGTGGTGCCAGCATCTCAAATCTGAACACAAGTTCCTGCGTGGGCTTCTCTGTTTCTGATCCAGCTCCCCACTAATACACCCAGGGAGACAGTGAAAAGTGGCCCAAGTGCTGGGGAGACCCAGGTGGAGTCCCATCCAGGTTCCTGGCTTCATCCTTGCCCAGCTCCAGCTACTGCATCATTTGAGGAGTCTACCAGTGGATTGAATATTCTGTCTCTCTGCTTTTCAAATAAATAAAATAAATATTTTGAAAAATGATAGTTTTATTCCAAATTTGTATTAAAAACATATGCTATTCAAGAAAGTCACATTAAAATTATCCTAGTATATAGAAAATTAGTATTTATTGTTTATATAAAAGTTTTTATTGAAACACTCTACTCTAAATTGAGCACATTAAATGTGTATTGAATACCACTTTTAGAAAATTAATTTCTCATTTCATATCTATAATTATTTTGCTTTTTGTTTAAATGTTTGTAGTTCTCTTGTTGCATACATTTTTAAAGATTTATTTATTCATTTGAAAGGCAGAGAGAGAGAGAGAGAGAGAGAGAAAGATCTTCTATCTGCTGGTTCACTCCCCAGATAGCTGCAATGGCCAGGGCTGGGCCAGGCTGAAGCCAGTAGCAGGAGCTTCTGCCAGTTCTCCCACATGAGTAGCTGGATCATCTTGTGCTGCCCTCCCAGGCACATTAGCAGGGAGCTGGATCAGAAGTGGAGCAGCCAGGATTCAAACAGGTGGCCATATAGGATGCTGGTCCTGCAGGCTGTGGCTTAACCCACTGAGCCACATTGCCACATTGCCAATCCCTGCATACATGTTTTTTAAGGCAGTACTCGTTTGTCAATGGCTGGAGCCAGATACATAAAAAGATACTTTCAGGAAAGTAAATTCCAAAAATAGTTTTAACTTGAAAGAAAGTGCTCCAGATTATTTGTGCTATTTGAAAAATTTTAAAACTTTAAAGTGAATTATCATTGAGAAACATAAAACACTTCCCTGTAACATTCCTGGGGACTTTTAAATCCTCAACTTTAATTTCTTAGAGAAGTTAGAAAGGTTAACATGGAAAATGCAAGCAGACTACCATAGCTTAGTTATGAATCTTACTAGATTTCATGCTTCTTTAATGCAAATACTTGTTGATGAAGGACTTAATGATATGGGATGAATTTATTTGGATAAGCAAGGTCGATATTTCCTCAAGGCCACTTGTTTGGTTATTTGAACCCTGAAGATTCAAAATTGTTCTTCTTCTTTAAATTGTACCTATGAATTCATTTAGTCAGCAAGCTCTATGTAATAACATAGATGTGTTATTACATAGTGTGATGAAATGGTCTAGAATCTGATGTTATAGACAAGTAAGTTGTATTTCATAGAACTTACTCAGAAGATATCTATCATAATTGTGCTATAATATTTGTGTGTGAGATATTTTGCTACAAAATACTATATGCAGTGGCCATGTTTAATGGAGGTAAAGAGTGACATGTGCTTTCAAGTAAGGGCAATCATTTAATTCATTATCCGACAGGAACAGTTATGCCAGGACAATATTCCAAGGCTGTCTGGAGGTATCCAGGACCTTAACGTTCACTCTATTAAAGAGTAGGATTGTGGGGGAATCAGGAGAGTATAACCAGGGATGGTGCTGAAAAGAACTTTCTCCACTCAAATAGGAACTAAACTCAATATTCAGCAGTGGCCAAAGAACAGAGAGACAGATTTTTGTTTCTTATTCCCAAACAGGATGCAGGAACCTCTACGGTAGCATTAGTTTACTCTTAGAAGAATCCGCAAGAAAAAGACCCAACTGATTACGAACGTGGTTAGTGTGTAGGACCACTAAATCTACATCATACCTCTTTTTGTGGCCACAGTGTCTGCTTTGAACCCAAGATGTGATGCTGAAAATTCTGTTACCCTGCGCGGGGACAATACATTATGATTTGTTTTTGTCAGAAGGTCGCTGTTATGTAAGAGGGTATTGTGAAAAATTCATGAAAAGTCTAATTTAATTAATTTTACTTTTCAGATCTCTTCATTTTTGGTGCAAAATTTTGAAATCTGTGCATAGGCTTTTCATACAATGCATTCCCATGAATGTTTTGAAGACCTTTCATATCTGGAAAAATCACATTCTCATAGCATAATATTTTGTTGTTGCCAACCCTACTTATATTTATATTTATATAAATATAAAATCTAGCATAAATTGCTGAGGCAAAATAAAGAAGATGACTGATTTACTTCAGAGATTTTTTTGAAAAAAAAAAAAAAGCAAAAAAGTTCATAAAACATACTTTAGGAAAGTTACCCAAAGTTAGGTTCCACTGAATCATAATGGAATTTTATTTTCAAAGTTGTTTTAAAAAACATTAATAGGGCCGGCACCATGGCTCACTTGGCTAATCCTCCGCCTGTGGAGCCGGTACCCTGGGTTCTAGTCCCAGTCATGGTACCGGGTTCTGTCCCGGTTGCTCCTCTTCCAGTCCAGCTCTCTGCTGTGGCCCGGGAAGGCAGTGGAGGATGGCCCAGGTGCTTAGGCCCTGCACCTGCAAGGGAGACCAGGAGGAAGCATTGGGTTCCTGGCTTCAGATGGTGCAGCACGCCGGCCTTAGCGGCCGTTTTGGGGGTGAACCAATAGAAAGAAGACCTTTCTCTCTGTCTCTCTGTCTCTCTCTCTCTCACTGTCTAACTCTGCCTGTCAAAAAAAAAATTAATGAAAGAAATTGAAGACTGCACAAAGAGATGGAATGATATCCTGTATTCATACATGGGAAAAATCAATACCATTAAAATTTGCATACTACCCAAAGTGATTCTTAAATACGAATGATATTTTTCACAGAATTAAAAAAAATTAGTAAAATTTGTATGTATTCAGAGCAAAAACAATGAAGCAGGATGCATTACATGACTTTAAATATATTATAAAGCAGCAGTAATTAAAATAGCAGGATACTGGCATAAAAACCGACACAGAGCTTGGACTGTGGTATAATGGGCTAAGCTGCTGCCTGTGACTCTAAAATACTATATGGGCACTGGTTCATGTCCTGGCTGCTCTGCTTGCAATCCAGCATCTTGTTAATGGCTTGAGAAAAACAGTAGAACATGTCCTAAGAGTTTGGGCCCCTGCCACCTATGTGGGAGACCTGGAGGAAAGCTCCTGGCTCTTGGCTTCAGCCTTGCCAACCTAGCCATTGTGGCCATCTGGAGAATCAACTAGTGGATAGAAGATCTCTCTCTCTCTCCCTCCTTGTTTTCCATCTCTCTCTGTAACTCTTTCAAATAAATAAATATTTAAAAAAAAATAAGTAGCACACAGACCAATGAAGCAGAATAGAGATCCTAGAAGTAAATAAACATTCCTTCAACCAACTGATCTTTGATAAAGGTGCTAAAAACACAAGTTGGAGAAAGAACAGTCTACAGTCTTTTCAACAAATGGTGGTGGGGAAATTGTGTCTTTACAGGCAATTAAGAATGCCTTCTTCACAAGCAGGTAAGAATGAAATGAGACTCTCATTCACCATGTACAAAATACAACTAAAAATGTGTTGGAGACCTAAATGTGAGACCTAAAGCACTAAAACCGCTAAAGGAAAACAGGTGAAATGCTTCAGGACATTGCAAAGGGCAAGGATACTTTGGGTCAGATCCCAAAAGCACAGGAAACAAAAGTAAAAATGGGCAAATGGAATTTCATCAAACTAGAGGTTTTGTTCAACAAAGGAAACAACCAACAGAGTGAAGAGACAATGTTCACATTGGGAGAAAATATTTACAAGTTATTGACAAGCGGTGAATAAGCAGAATATATAAGGAACTCAAATAGCTTAAAAGTGAAATTCCAAATAATCCAATTAAAATGAGTAGTAGATCTATACAGATGTTTCTCAAAGTAAATATACCAATGGCCAATGGATACAGGATGAAATATTCAACATTACTAGCAATCAGGGAAATGTAAATCAAAATCCCTTCAAGATATCACCCCACTCTGGTTAGCTTGACTATTATCAAAGAGGTAAAAGGTAACAAGTGCTGTTAAGAATGTGAAGAAAGGGAACACTTGCAAACTGTTGGTGGGAATGTGAAGTAATATAGCAAAACGGTATGGAAGACCCTCAAAAACTGAAAATAGAATGAATCACCATATAATCCAGCAACCCAACTACTGGGTATCTGAAGGAACTAGAATCACCCTGTTGAAGAGAAAAACTGGAACTTCCATATCTATCACAACTCTATTTGCAATAGCAAAGAAATGGCTGAAATGGATAAGGAAAATGTGGTACATAGACACAATGGAAAACTATTTAACCATAGAAAGAATAAAATATTGTCACTTGGAACAGCATGGACAGAGCTGGACATCATCATGTTAAGTAAAATAAGGCAAGAACAGAAAGACAAGAAACTCATAATCTCCCTCAAATGTGGAATCTAAAAAAGTTAATTTTATGGGTAGGCATTTGGTATATCTGTTAAGATGCTGCTTGGGAAACCTGCATCCCATATTTGACTTGCTGGGTTTAATTCCTGGCTCCTCTCCTCACTCTAGCTTCCTTCTAATGTGTGTTCTTAGAAGCAGCAAGTGATGGTTCAAGTAGTCGGATCCCTGTGAGCCATGTGGGAGACTGAGGTTGACTTGGATTATCCAACCCCTCCTGTTGCAGGCACTTGAAAGCCAATCAGCTTTTGATACAGAAAATTTAAAAATATGAGTCTGTCAAATATTTTTCCCTATCTCAGGGCACCCACACACTATAACAAAGCATACAGAGGATATGAGTTGGAAGAGTTGCACATTTCTGCCACTTAGATCCAAATGGGTACTGCTTAGCCATATAGCTACTCCTAGCTGTATTGCTAACCATCACAGAGCATGGGAAAATAAATGTCACAGAATAGACAAAAGTGCTACTGAAGGCTATTTTCATAACATAAGAGGCAGAGGCAAGTTACAAGTCAGGGAAATGGGTAGGAACAAACAAATGGAAATGATTAGAACAAGAAAAGATTAATTGGTAGACATTGGTAATTAGCTCAGTGTGGGAGTTAATATGAAAATCAGTACATCAAGACTTGAAGATTGCAATCTAGTTGGATATTAAATTAATAATTTTTTAATCAATAACATAAACTCTTAAGCAAAATTTCTTCCTATTTTTCAAAGGGGTACTATATCTATATAAATATACATGTGTATGTGCCTGTATACGTAACCATCTATCTATCTACATGCACAAACATGATTGTATGTTTCACTAATATGTGTGAATGTTCTGTTTCAAAGGGAAAATTGTTATGGAAAATTATCTTAGCTCAGAGTTAGTCTAGCATGTCTAATAAAGTTGACAAAGTTGCTAAAGCTATTTCATTTAATTCTGTTTAACCCAATACACACATTATACTGTAATACCTCAGTAGAGCTAGATATGCAGTAAGCAAATCACTACTGAACCTTGAAATCTTGAATTGCAAAGTTTATATACCTAAGTAACCATATCTTTAACAAGAACTCACCTTGACTTTAACTCCAAAAATATTTTGGCAAGGTTACCTTCAGCAATATTATCTCTGGCAACCCACACTTAATTTCATACTCACAGACTCTATTTTTGGCAACATACACCCCAGCTAACCACCTAACTATGAGAGATTTAACCTCTGATAGTGTTCACTCAATCTAAATTTTATGACTTTGTCCTCAGGGAATTGGTTTTAAAGCACTATGAAAATCCTTTACTGACCCAAAAACAGTGATAGAAGTGGAAAGAAATCTGCACATCACTCACCTTTAATTTCCCTCTTTTTACTGATCTTAGTCTCAATATTTAAAGAAAGCAACAGCAATAACAAAAAATAAAGGGGAGATAAATTAGTTTCCATTCATGAAATAGATTGATTAAACTTTAAGTTTGGTGTTTTGTTATGTGGCTAAATATTTTATATTAATTCTGTAAATACTATGGGGTAGAGATGGAGGAACATATACTTATTAAGAATGTGTTTATATTGATTGAAAACAATAAACCAGAAACCCTGTCATAAAACTTCATTTATCATCTCTAGTTGTGTAGCCCTTCCCCGAGTGTTGATTGTCTCCACATGGCTATTTATCCTGCATTTCTTGGATGAGAGATTTCTTGAGAGAGCTCCAAAGTCATTTTCAAATCTTGGACTATATTCCAAAGCACAGCAGACAGTTACCAATAATGCAAAGAACCTAAAACAAACACTGCTTGAGAAACAGTACCTTGGATTGAATTAATCCTTTCCTATTTCTATTTCTCCACACTTGGTTTTTAATGAAGATTTGTAATTTTTAAAAGTTCACTTAAAGATTATCAAAACATGGAAATTAAGTTTACAGTAAGATACAATTTTACTGAAACTTGAAAAATCATGAAAAATACTTAACATTGTTAAGGGTGACATCTATGGAAATTACTGCTACACACAGTGCTACTAACAATTTCTTCCATAGTAAGATATTAGGAACATACCCTCCCCAAACTCCACAAATAATAGCTTGCCTTCTTCTACTGAGAAAATGTATGCAATCTACTAATATCCCATGTCACAATCTATAAACTTGGGTGCATCTATGTTCATATTTTGTCTTGCAGTTTGCTTCTGTCAAAAAACAACTCTCCACAGAGCCAGGGCCTTAGCACATATCTTTTCTCATCTGATTCTTCACTTGGACCCTACATTTTCCTTCTCTGATCAGTCACCACCATCAGCCTACACTCATCCTGAAATTTTTACTCTTACCATGTTAAGTCCCCTAGACCTAGGATCTCCCTTTCCTTAAGGTTTCTCTGATTAAAAGCTGGATGAAAACAAAACACTTCAAGGAGTTGCCTTTACTAATTTCTAACTTTTCACCTCTAAATTTCCCTCAGCCTAATCTTAAAGTTTTATTTAAAACATTGCACTAAAATTGATCTGGACAGAGTTGCATAATAAGTTTCTGACTGCCATATCTGTCAATTCTCACCTCCCTTCTAACTCAATATATCACTACCACTGTGTACTATTGATCATTTCTTTTTCCTTTTGGGAATGATGATAATTGATTTCAGTGATTCTGTGTTCTACCAGATTCTATCTCACGTTAATATTTACTTGTCTTCTTTCCTTTGCTGATTTCACACTATTTCCTGCCAGGAAATACTTCATTTCCCTCTGTCATAGTCTATTCTCTATTTTCTCATTTTCAGTCCAGCCCAATGGCTTTACAAAAACTCCCGAACCTAGAACTACTAAATCAAGCCATCCCCTAGGTCCAGACATGAAAAGGCCACTTTCTGCTTGGTCAGCTTGGAAGAGTTCAATAATGAGAAGAGAGGTGTGAGGAAACAGGAAATGGTCAGATGGCAACATGGAGTCAGAAAGAATGGTGAAAAAAAATCTCCAATGTTGTGGAACGGGATGCTCAGCTTTCATTACTGTGCTGTCTATGTTTGAAGATTGCGACACCACCTTCCTCCTCTACACCAAATCATGGGTAAGGCTATGCACAATCACAAACACTAAGTGGGAGTGTTATCTTTGTGAACATAGAGAAAATGGTCTGGGTTCCACATCTGGGACCATGGAAAGCCAAATAGGGACTATTTGTGGAGAAAGGCAAGAAAATCTATAACCTAAACTAATTAAGCAGAAGCAGGGAAACAGAGCCAGAAGGCACCATGATGATGTAAAGTCCTCTTGGGATTTTCCAGAAATGTGGAGAAGAAAACATGTACCACGTGATCTAAACCTTTAGGGTTGGCGATGATAGCTAAGTTCCAGATTGCACTTGCACATTTGCATCTGGAAGCTATTGTCAACAAGGAGGAAGCATGACACGAAAATCTGATGTGAAACGAAACATTTAGATTTTTACTTTAATGTATTTCTTTGCAATACGTGTGCAAATAAATGGAATCTTAAGATAAAAATCAAGAGGAAGACATGAATGTAACATATAATATATATTTCTCTTTAATCGCTTCTTGGCCTTTTGGCTAAGATCAAGTCTATTTCCCTTTATCTTGGAAATGATACAGTATTTTACACAAGAGTGAATGACAAAAATAGACCTCTGAATAAAATATATGGCCTCAGAAACATTTCAGACACTCTTGGATTTACATAAATTAAGGTAGTTAGCTTAATGTAGAAGCGAATCTGAAAAGTAAAATGAAAAGTAAAAAAAAAAATTAGAACAGAGTGAATCTAGGAATTAATCATCTTAAATGGTTCTACCTTACAGTTTACTTGTGTATTATAATTTCATGAATTATTCATATGGTAAATGAATGCCAAGTTAATAAAATGGCCTGTATTTTTTTCTTTCCTGAAATTCTTTATCAAAATCATATTAATATGCAATGTCCCAAGGCACTGCAGTCCTGAAATAAGAAAATGCCATTTGCTGTCTGTCTCTACTCCTGTCATCCATAGGGCAGTGGCCCTATCTCGCATTCCTTACCTAGTAAAACCCTTGGAGGTGGTCGTGATGTTTACCAACAAACACAAACTTGTGAAGCCAGTGCTGTGGCTTTGGTTTGCAGCCAACAAATGCATGGGGATGCCTTGGTTTTAGTTTTGAGTTTCAAGTTTTTCTAACTAATTTGGACATTTTCTGCGATAAATGGAATTTCATATTAGAATACCAAGGCAAAGCAGTTAGTAGACCATCCAATTACTTCTTTAAATATTAGCTAAACCGTTTAGGACGAATGACAAAGTAATCCAACTAGCTAAACCAAATTCTGCTCTCTTCTTAATCCCTGTAATCTAACTTTGATATCTGCTCTATATCATTACGAAGTCAAGAAAAGCTCATTGTATCTTAGCACTGTCAAGCTTATAGACAGCATTTCTAGGATGAATGTCAAGTTCTATTTGGTACTGAATGACCTACCTTTATGCTCTTTATTGCAGAGTAAACTGTTGTTTGATTCTTGGCTGGACACAAACTTTCCTTGGGGATAAGCAGCTGTGTAAATCCTCTAACAGCTAAGAATAGCATTGACCTCTAGAAGGCACAGGTTCCCTTCTTTCTTGTGTTCAGGGTTGGGACTCTGAATGTCCAGTTACTACAATGCCATAGGTAGAAAGAAATCACCTTAGCATGCTGATTTTGCCACAATGTAATTCTCACAAATGCCCCCCCCCTTAAAATTTGTGTCATTTTATGTTGTCAAAATTATCATAAGCAAATTGATGATATAAAATTTAGGCAAAATAGCAATTAATACAGAAACAATTTATGAACTGCTTACAAGCAAGCATAGCATTATTTTACCACAAACTTGGGACTGACATTCTGGTACAGTGAGGGAAGCAACCACTTGCAAACCCAGCATCCCATTAAAGAGTTCCTGTTTGAGCCCCAGCTGCTCTGTCTTTGATCTAGTTTCTTGTTAATGCACCTGGGAAGGCAGTGGAAGACAGATCACGTACTTGGGCACCTGCCACCCATATGTGAGATCAGGATGGAGTTCCTGGCTCCTGGCTCCTGGCTCCTGGCTCCCCCTGGCTCCTGGCTTCAGTCTGGCCCAGACTTGACTGTTGAAGTCATTTGGGGAGTAAACCACTTGATGGCAGATTCTCTCTCTTTCTCCCTTCCTCTCTCTCCTCCTCTCACTGTCATTCTGCCTTCCAAATAAATAAATCTTTTTAAAAAGTTACCACAAGTTGGTGACTTAAAAGCAAATAAATTTATTATCTCAGAGTTCTGGAGTCTACAATTGTGAAATGCATCAAGATTATCCTCGTTGCAGAGTCTAACAGTGGATTATTTCTTAGATTCTCTGGCGATACATTGTATTTCTTCATGGTGTAAAACACTCCATGGATATTATTTCTACTTAAATAATGCATGTTGTTTCAAAATATATAAATATTAATTAAAAAGTTGACTACATTTCTCCATGTAATTTTTGGCATTCTCTATTCTCTTTTAGATGTGGGTCTAGATTTTTGTTTAGTGTTATGTTTCTCCTTCACAAAAACTTCCCCTAACCTTATTTAATGTAGCTCTTCTGATGATGAATTCTTTCACTTTCTGATTTCCATTTTTCCTATAATTTTGCCTTCATTTTTAAGTGGTTCTAGAATTGCAAATTGGCCGTTTCTCTTGATGATAGTGTTCCATTGTCTTCTGTCTTGTACTGGGTTAAGAAGGGTATCTGCTATAATTCTAATTTGCATAGCTGGGCATGTAATATGTGGGATTTTTTCCTTTGGCTAGTTTTATGTTTTCCTCTTTATCACTGATATGGTTAGGATCCACTGAGATCTGAGATCTGAGGTGAGTTTATAGCATCTATTAAGATGAGGAAAGCTTCTCTACATTTTTCTGCCCTTCAAGCTCCCTTTTTTGGGGATGTCAATTATATGTAATCAAGGTTCTTGAAGTTATTCCCAGTTTACCATGGCACTGCTTTTCTGTCCTTTTGAATTTTTTCTGTTCATTTTTCCCTTTGAGTCTCATTTTGGAAAATGTATTCCACTATGACTTTAAATTTGGTAAACTGTTTCTCTGTATGTCTATTCCATAAATGAAGTCCTGTTTTTCACTTCAGACATAGTAATTTCATCTCTGAAAATTTGACCTGCATCTTTCATATATGAAGATACTTTCAAAAATGTTTGGGTATGCCGGCGCCGAGGCTCACTAGGCTAATCCTCCGCCTAGTGGCACCAGCACACTGGGTTCTAGTCCCGGTTGGGGCGCCAGATTCTGTCTCGGTTGCCCCTCTTCCAGGCCAGCTCTCTGCTATGGCCCAGGAGTGCAGTGGAGGATGGCCCAAGTGCTTGGGCCCTGCACCCCATGGGAGATCAGGATAAGCACCTGGCTCCTGCCTTCAGATCAGCACAGTGCGCCGGCCTCAGCGCGGCAGCCATTGGAGGGTGAACCAACAGCAAAGGAAGACCTTTCTCTCTGTCTCTCTCTCTCTCACTGTCCACTCTGCCTGTTAAAAAAATGTTTGGGGAAAAACAAAATGAAATGATAAGCTAATGTGGTACAAAAATAACTTGAAATCCTTGAGGCTGGTATTGTGGCATGGTAGGTTAGGTCATGTCCTGCTATGCCACCATCCCATATCAGCATAAGTCCAAGCTTCTCTCCTTCCAGTCCAGCTCCCTGCTAATTTGCCCAAAAAAGCAGTGAAGATGGTCCAAGTACTTGGGTCTCTGTCACTCACATGGGAGACCTGGATGCAGTTGTAGGCTCCTGCTTCCATGAATACCTGATACATTTTATTGGATGTTAAACACTGAGAACTTACATTGTTAAATGTTAACTTGGGGTGAGATGACTATAAATGTTCTTGAGTGTTGATGTGTCCCATGATTGAATTGCACTGAAACAGTGTGATCATTTTACATTTTTTTCCCTAGCTGTTATACAGCAGTGCTTGGTATTGAGTGAATTTTTCCTATTCCTGTGGCAAAATTTTACTGGGAATTTCCCCTGTGCCCATGAATTACGAGATTTTGCACTGTACCAGTGAGTATAGGAATAGTTCTATCCTGTGAAAGTTTCAGAGATTCTTCCTTCTAATTCATTCAGGAAGCTCTTTCCTTGGCCTTGGCTGTTTCCTCAAATATATAGGACGAACAATGTCGTTTTTAAAATACATGTTCTTCTGATTTCCAATTGGTTCAGATTATGTGCTAATTTTGGTGCCTGTCACTACATCTTGGCCTAAAGAAGATGTGTCTGAGCTATATTTTTGAGTAATTATGATCCAAATGTAATCTACTTATTTGATTGTGATGCAAGCCAAAATTCAACTCTAGTACAAACAGCAATATATTAAAGGTTATGGAGAGTGAGCACATGAAGTATTGGAAAATTGGGTCATTCTCTTTATAGCATGATAGTACAATGCTATTTAAGAATAAATTCAAAATAAGACCGAGAGGACAGGTGTTTGGCAAAGTGATTAAGATGCCTCTTGGGACACCTGCACCCCAGATCAGAATGTCTAGGTTTGAGTCCAAACCCTGCTTCCAATTTCAGTCTCCTGCTAATGCACATTCTGGAAGACAGTATATGACGCTTCTAGTACTTGGGTCCCTGCCACTTATATGGGAGACCTGGACTAAGTTCCAAGCTAGTAACTTCAACTTGCTTGAACTTTGGCTGTTTTGAGTTTTTGGGGATTGAACCAACAATGGAAGATCTTTCTTTTTACGTATCTGCTTGGCTATTTCTCTTTTTATTTGTTGCTCTGCTTTTCAAATACATCTGAAAACATTCATAAAGAGAAATAACACTGAGTAACTGAATTGAAGTGTGTTAAAAATATGACAGTTGCCATGGATGCCATTATAAGTAACTCTCAGAACTGACTCACCATCACAAGATGTCTATATAAGGAGAATTATAATTTTTTAAAAAACTAAAAAAGCACATATTTGAAATTTAACAGGAGTTTAAGACCAAAATAATGTGATTTAATTTCTTTTAGCCTGCAAGATCAAATCCAATGCTTTATTCAAAATCATTTTAATCCTTCAATTCAAATACCAACCTAACCTTATGACTGAAGTTCTCACAATCAGTTTAAGCTGATCATCAGTTTGATACCTGGATGAGGGGTTTCAGTATACTCATCTGTATTCAGGCTGGCATTAGCTACTCTACCAAACACGGGAGTTCTATAATCCAACCTGTATCTAGCAGTAATTCACTTTCAGAGTTGTCGCTACTAGCTTTCCCAAGATATATTGCAGTTTCACTTTTCTCATTAACCTTCTTGAAGATGAAACTTCCAAATTCAGTGCTATCATTCACACAACATTGCAACTAGAATTCTACAGCTTTGTGACTGGGGTGAAGTTCATCTTTGGTATTTGGATTGGCCTGTGTCAACTTAATCCATAGTCATCAAGTGAATACTGAATGACTAGCCAAGCCCAGTCATAAATTGTCGGTCTAAAAAAAAATCTTGTTCAGTATTACTGCCAAGACTGACAGAATCTCATCTATAGGAAGCCTTCAATTTTCTGTGTGTGGTACAAATATTTCAACTGTCACTTGCAGCCCTTAAGCCAGTTATTTCCCCAAATTGGCTTTTGTGCCATGAGTATTTGCCCGGTTTCACTTTTGGATGAAGGCCACTCAGCTACAATTTACTGCATCATCTTTTATGGATAGGCACTCATTTTGTTGGCCTGTGCACAGTGCCCAACTCCACCCTTGTTTATGGAGTCATTGCTTAAACACAGGGCTGGCTGAGACTGACAGACATCTAACAGCTGAGTCTTCCATCCCACCTGTTGCTGAGTTCCTCCTCTGTGGATGATCCTCTCCAGGGTGTGCTGATCAGAGACACAAAGAGCCATGGACTTTCTGCCTACTGTGGTAAATCTATCCTCATGCCCCTTCCTGAAGCCACTTTGTGTCTCATTTCCCAATCTTTTTGTGTCTAGACCCCAGACCAACAAGCCAGTTGACTCAGTAGTCCTCAGGAGCCTGTGAATGTCAGGTTGATTCTTTTTTCATGTAAAGTTGATGAGCATGTATGATGCTCATTGCCAACTGGCAGTGTTCCCTTTAAGCCTTTGCTGTGGAAACAATCAACACTGCCTTCTACGAACCAGGATGAGAACAGTCCAACACAGCCCGATTCACACAATAACCGGACCTGAGATTTCTCCTTCTCTGGCACCTTATTAAAAAGACTCATTCCCCAAGATCATTACTGTAAGCTGAGTGAGATGCAAAAAGATACAAAAAAGGGATGTGATGTGAATCTTTGGGCCATCTGTTCAGGTAAATTACTGATGCCTTCTGTACCAGCCATGCTGTCCCTAATCTCAATTGAATTATTTCCATCATTTTTATCAATTGCTTCCATTCATGGATTCTTGATATAATAAATGGATAGATAGGACAATGCCCAGATTATCATGCAGTGCTATGCTTCATGATCAGTTGACCCAAGACATAGCTCAATAGCATCTCAGTAGCTAAGTTTGAAATGGTGACCAGTTCTCTGGGAACAAAGGCGTGTCCTTCCTCCAGAACACTAGGAGGCCACATTAGAGTGTCCTACATAGGGTTCTACCGAAGATTTCCTGCAGAATTCTTACCTTCCTATTCTTAGCAATCAGAAATCTTTTGGTTCTGTTAAGTCTTCCAAGTAGGAGGGAAGGCTGCCCTGCCACCAGGATCTGCTGCAGCCCTGTGTTGCTCAGAGTTGCATTTAAAATAGGTAACTTTCAAAGTCAAATCACAAATACAACAGATAACCATTCTTAATTGAAGAATAAATTTCTTAAAAATCCAAAAGAGTCCCTAAAGCCCTGTGCTCTTTCTTAGTGGCAGAAAATTCACGATACAGTAACTTTTCATTTACCTTGGCATATTTCAGATCATTTAATCCCTCAAAAATTAATTGGAGTGAATAGTCCCTGAATCATTGAAGGGTTTATCTCCCACATTTTGCTAGTACTTTATTAGTATACTTGGCATTTCTTGTTTATCAAACAAAATTAGCCCAATATCATCAATAGAATTTATCACCATTATATTAGGCAACGTGTAAAAAAAATAAGCTATCTAGATTACACAATAATACAGAGGAAGGCAATTAGTGCAGCTCTAAGACTTGGAAAGAAAATATGTGCTGATGAGGTAGGCATTTGACACAGCAGTTAATGTTACTTGGGATGCTTACATCTCAGGGTTCATGTCCAGGCTCTGCTTCTGGTTCCAGCTGCCTGCCAATGCACACCCTGGAAGCAGCACCCTAGGAGATAGTGATTTAGATATTTAAGTCCCTGTCTTTCATGTAGTAAACCCAGATTGAGTTCCTGGCTCCTGGTTTCAATCCAGAATGATGCAGGTATGTGGAGAGTGAACCAGCCAACAAAAAAAATTCTCTTTGTCCCTTTCTGTCTTTATTTCAAATTAAAATACATCATTAATTTTTTTTAAAAAAAGGAACTTTGTTCATTAAGTTTAAAAAACTACACTTCTGGCTTTCCCATATAAAAAGATACTCCTTCTGATCGTTTGTACTTATTTATTAAATCAAATGTCACATACCAAGTGCATGACACTGTGTTGAGGAACTGGTATTGTGGTGCATAGGATGATGATGGCTCAAGTATTTGGTCCCCTGCCAACCATGTGGGAGACCCAGATGGATTTCCTAGTTCCTGGCCTTGGCCTGGCCTATCTCTGGCTATGGTGGGTATTTTAGGATTAAGCTAGTATATGGAAGATCTCTCTTACTCTCTCTCTCTCTTTCTCACTCCGATGCTATGGTTTTCAAATAAATAAATACATCTTTAAAAGACATTGTACTGATATAACCCAGAAAAGATGTTACATCAGACAACTACTATGATTGGCATTAGAACATCATTCAGTTTAGGATAGTCCATTTTTATTTCATATTCACCTGACTTCTTTCAGAGTAAAGTAGGCAAATTGATCATTAATGTGATAAGGGCAATCACTCCTGTGATTTAAAAAAAATATTCATTTGTTTGTTTATGAGACAGAGACACAGACATGCAGCTAGAGCTCTCATCTTCTGGTTCACTTCTCGAATGCCTGTATCAGCACTGTGCTAGGGCCAAAGTGGAGAGTCGAGAACTCAAGTCAGATCTCTCATGTAGGTAATAGGAACTCAGTCATTTGTACCCTTACCACTGCCACTTAGGATCTGCGTCTCCATCTGGGCTGATATTGATCACAAGCACTGTGATATGGAACACAGGCATCTTAACTGGTGTGCATGCCCATTCCCCCACCCTGTAATATTTTGAGGGTGGCAGCAATTTCTATGTTTCCTCCTAGGAAGTAGTTTTGGGCATGGGGAGGAAAACTCTTTGAGGGCATTCATTTGAACGTTTTTACCATCCTACCGGTTCTTGCTGCTTAGGCTAGAGATACAAGGTGAAGGTTGAGCCTGCTGCTCAGGATAATGCCCCAAACCATACACATTTGTGTTGGAAAAGTGCCCATATGATGGTGCCACATCCCACTGAGTCCACTTTTCATATCAAAACCACTATGAAGTGGACTTGAGACCGAAGTTCATTTATCATTTGGCCTTCATATCCCCTTCTCTACCAGGGGGAGGTATGGTGATATGTCACGTCCACAAGTCCTGTCAGCTCAAACCTTGTAGGCCACATCCCTAATAAGATCTGTTACTACATTTTACTTAACTTCGATGGGTAAAATTTGGTGTTGTGCTGTTTGTGTTAGTGGTAAGTCGGTTGGAGTCTTCAAAGAAATTCCTACCTTTTTTTGGAACAGTAGTTTCTGAGTCTGCCACTTGATTCAAATCCAAGCATTTGGAAAGATATGATTTTTTTTTTTCCCACTGTGGTAGTAGAGTGCCCTTTTCTTTTTCTATTGATTTTTTTTCTGGTTACACAATTTTTAATTTTTTTCTGGTTATTCAGGTCAAACAGTACCCTATTTGCTGCCTTTCTCTCTCATTATCGGGAATAACATGATATGTTAACCATCAGTACAGATCTTTGGGGACTGAAGCAGCATGGCTGCCACTCCTCTCTTGACATCATGGTTATTGTGTTGTTAGTGATACCTTTGTCTCTGAGAGAAGACATCATTGTTTGGCTTTTCTTAATACGGGAATCTATTGGCTCTACTGATCCTAAGAGGTCTAGTTCCAGGGCAGCAGCTCTGAGTCTCAATCTTATATAATACATGAGAACTAGCACTGAACTTCTCAAAAATCTGCTGCCCCTCATCACCGTGTTTCTAATTGTCTTAGGGAAAGAACCTAGTTCGTGTCATATGATAAGGGCATTTGTCATGCCCAAATCCCTGAGCTTTCTAATAATTACTTTCATACTTTGTCAAGCAAGTCCCAGACCCTCGGTCATATCCAAATGTCAAACAGCCATTCCATTGGAATTGTGGTCCTCAAATTTTAGCAGAAGTCAGAACTGCTAAATCCTGCATTTCATGGTTGTGCAAGTCCTTTATGAAATGACTTTACCATGAGACTAGAATAACTTGCTGTGGAACACTGGTAAGTATGTATGAGACTGTTCAGTGAGTGGGGCAGGAGGATGGGACATGGTGCCTCACAAGAGCCTGCTACAGCATATAATTTAAGTATATGGAAGTAAAGACCAGTGTATGGAAAATACTTGGATCTGAGAGTCATGCTTATGAATTTGGGCCATGGGATGGGAGTGAGGGCACTAACAGATGAGTTTCACCTTAACTTCTAGAGAGCAAGTTGATTTTTAAAATTATGCCTAAGTGTCTCTGTAATCAAAAGTCCAATTCCATGCAGTTGACAGATGCATGCTCTATGGCTTAAAATATTAATGTAGGCACTCTAACTAAAAAAATAAGCTGTTGCAGCATCTGCTTCCTAAATTTTACTTGACTAGTGCTTTGTTTTTGTCCTGTTTTTCTCCCATAGCTTCAGTTAAGACATAATAATCTAGAAAAGACAGGTTGCTTTCTCATTTCTTTTGCACAGATGGCTCTGGGATGATTTGCCAAAGATCCGCCCAGGGATCCTGACTCGCTGGAGTAGGGTGGAGGTTTTCTGAGCTAAGGCAGGCCTTTCCTCAGAGGTCATTTTTTCCTCCAAGTCTTCTGAGTCAGCTCCTACAGCAAACGCCTAAAGGCCAGCATCAGATCCCAGGAATTTAAAAAACCTGACTTCACTCTGAGCCAGATACATGGTCCAAGACCTTCTGCAGGAGCCAGATTCACTGAGTTACTAATGATCCAGGAGGTAAACAGTGTTGTTCTGTTTTGCCTTTAATAAAGGCGAAATGAAACTTGCTGATAGCTCATTATGAAGCATTTTTTTTCTTTGCAAGTGCAAGGTACATATTCAGTTCATCCGGAATTTTAATTGGTGGCAGAAGTTCAAGTACTGAATATAGAAATATCACAGCATATTAATATACTGCCCTGCAAAATTCTGTATATCTTTCTCTGTGTGCAAGCCAAGACTATATATTTCCTGAAAACAGAGCCTCACTTCTTTTATCTCTGTGCTATAATTTTAAGCCCCACAAGATTGCAAGTTAATTATATTTAATATTTTCACTCAAATTGCAATGTCAATTAGTGGTCATATTCTAATGACAGTAACCCCAAATCTTGTTCTTACTTTTATATAGGATTCTAAATCTGCATTTCAACATAGCCTATTCTTTTCAAAAGATGTCCCATGTGTGCTTGTTAACATGACTTTTATTTATTTATTATTTTATTTTAAGATTTTTCCAGGCTGAAGCCAGGAGCCAGGAGCTTCCTCTAGATCTTCCATGTGGGGTGGCAGAGTCCCAAGCACTTGGACCATCTTCTGTTGCTTTCCCAGAAACCTGAGCATTGAGCTGGATTGGAAGTGGAATAGTGTAGACATGAACCAGCGCCCATATGGGATACTGGCATTGCAGGCAGTGGCTTAACCTGCTTTACCACAATGCTGGCTCCAACATGACTTCAATCGTGAGTGTTAAACCATCAGTGCAGCTGGTGAAATGTAGGGAAGATTCTTCTGTGGGGTTGAGGGAAGTGTTTCACTCTTCTCACATCATAATAGCTGTACTGTAGCTTATCCTAACTGGTAATTGCTACTTTCTAGTTGGGTAACTTGTACGTAAACCTATTCTTAGAGAAATTGTTGTACCATATGTCCCAATACATGCCCTACAAAAGATGCAACTATCATAGTTATTTTGCTGAATGATTAGCTAAATGTATGTAATATTCATAGGATTTGCAAATTAAAAGTCAATTTAAGAAACATTATATCGAGCCACATACCTTTTCAAAGTAAATAACCACAGTGCACTCAGAAAAACAAAATAAAACTCTGAAGTAAACATAGAGAATCTGGGAAGAATGGTTTTGAAACAGATTGTTTTTTAATGCCAGTTCTCAAGGTGCTAAACATGCCCACGGGTGTATTATTTCCTGTATTTAATTGAACTCAATTTTCTCTGTTAATAAGTTTGACATCAAAGCAAAATAAACTTTGATTAAATAGTAATCTCTGAGTTACATTATTCTGCTTAAAGCATAAATATAAAATATCATCGGTGGCTTTTGGAAAAAGAAGCCAACGTAACTATAACTTAATAATAGTTGATTTCTAAAGAAAAGCAAGCTAGTACTCATATTTCATTCAAGACAAGGAATTGGAATAATAGATGACAGTCTTTTATGAGAATAAAGATAACCATTTTCCTTTACTTAATACATACTAAATCTATCTTCTGTATATAAAGATAATTGAAAATGAATCTTGATGTGAATGGAATGGGAGAGGGAGCGGGAGATGGGAGGGGTGAGAGTGGGAGGAAAGTTATGGGGGGGAGGGAAAAGCCATTGTAATCCATAAACTGTACTTTGGAAATTTATATTTACTAAATAAAAGTAAAAAAAGATAACCATTTTCCTGTTATATTCAAAAGATTGGAAAATTTGAAAATAAGAATAATATTGCATTATAGTAATTATAATGCATTTCCTGTAACCCAGAGAATCTAAGATATTAACAAAATCTTAAAAAACATAATCTAAAATAGAAGAAGAAAAGAAAAAAAGAAGAAAATATGTATTAAATGCAAAATTAAGTGAAGAATAAGTATGTTTAGGAGTGGGTGTTTGGCATAGTGGTTAAGACACTGCTTGCATTCCAGCACCTTATTTCAAATTTGGCTCCTGATCCCAGCTTCCTGCTCATGCAGACCATGGCAAATAATGATGATAGCTCAAGTAATTAGGTTCCAGCCACCAATGTGGGAAACCCAGATTGAGCTCCAGGCCTCAAGCTCCCAACTTTTAGCCTTAGTCAAGCCCTAGTCAGTTCAAGCATTTGGGGAGTAAGCCAGAAGATGAGAATTCTCTTTCTGAAAAAAAAAATTGATAAATGCATGCTATGAAAAACTATAAGAATTTCAATTTTTTACCAAAAATAAACATATTTTATTGCATTTTTTAATTGTCCCCCCCCCTCATTCTCCTCCCACCCCCCAACCCCATCTCAAACAAATAAACTTTTTAAAAGTTCTGTAGCTGCCGTGGAGGATCATTTTAAGAAATAATTTCTTTCTTTATTTTTTTGTTTTTTTGTTTTTTTGTTTTTTTTTTTGTTTTACAGGCAGGGTGGACATAGAGAGAGAGAGACAGAGAGAAAGGTCTTCCTTCCGTTGGTTCACCCCTCAATGGTGCGCTGCAGCCGGCGCACCGCGCTGATCTGAAGCCAGGAGCCAGGTGCATCTCCTCGTCTCCAATGCGGGTGCAGGGCCCAAGGACTTGGGCCATCCTCCACTGCACTCCAGGGCCACAGCAGAGAGCTGGACTGGAAGAGGAGCAGCTGGGACAGAATCCGGTGCCCCAACTGGGACTAGAACCCCGGGGTGCTGGCGCTGCAGGCGGAGTATTAGCCTATTGAGCCGTGGTGCCAGCAAAAAAATTATTTCTTAATCTTCTAATTAAATGATGAAAGATGGAATTAGAAGTAAAACATCTAGCTATATTTGCAATGTAGGTGGGCTTGAAAGCCTATGTTTTTTATCACTAGCTTGGATCCTACCATAATTGCTTTGCTTACTGTCCCTAGGAGGTTGAAAATTGGATGTGTAACAGACACAGTGCGTTGACTGAGCCCAAGATTCCCACCCCAGCTCCATACTACTATCTCAAATCCTCTTCCAGTCTGGAACAACCATTAAATATTCTCACCTGTCAGACATCAAGTGGGATATGGCTGGGAAGTTGTGTAAAAATAGTTATTTTCTAAGGGTGAAGAATATGTAAGGAAAGTGCAGTTCTTTCACTAAAGTTCGAAATGAACTAATTGTTATTGTTTCAAGCAGGAGTTGGCTCCCCAAACTCACACAGACATTGAAGCCCCAGAGTCTTTATATTAATGGTTAATGGATCTATCACTGATGGGTTAAAGTAAAGACTTGATCCCATTACAGACCAAGAATGAGCCCTTTGGGAAGTGATTAGATTGAATTAAGTCACTGGGGTGGAGATACATAATGGAATCATGGTAGCTTTGTAAGGAAAAGTCATACAGAGGATAGAAAATGTTCTTCCAGTGTCTCTTTGCCTCATGGCTCACCATGTGATCCTCCTCCATCCCCGCCATCTTCTGACCTCACAAGAGGCCTGAATCAACAGGACACCTGAGCTTGGACACTGACCCTCCAAACCGTAACTCAATATAAATGCTTTTCCAAGAAGTCCCTCTTAAGTATCTTAGTTGCAGTAAGGAAAAGTAGACTAACAGAGTAATCTGTCAAGGACATTCTCATTTTTCTGAAATTTGTAGCATAATCTTTACAGTTGGAAAGCAGTTGTGAGTGGTGAGGAGTGAGACTGGTACGTGTCAAGTGGAGACAGAGCCTGCAGGCCAACATCACAGGAGAGCTACAAACAGCTCATGCAATGCTGTGATCGCAGCCAGTCAATGCAGACAGGACTCTAGGGCTTCTGTAGAGGTCAAATCCACTAACAAACTTGAAATGTTTTGAGAACTTTCAATTTTCAAACATGGAGGTGCTTTAAACAGTTTGTGAAAAAATGGAATAAAAACATGTTTATTTTTGGTACAAAAATTGCTTGAAATCCTCACATAGTTATTTTCATGATATGTGGCTCCTCTGAACTTTTTGAAGACTCTTCATGAAAGGCTTAATATCATGTTTTCCTCTAATGACCCTTAACCTTTCACACTTCAACACTTGAATCTACTTTCACTGCCAGGGTTGCGCTGAGTCCACATGGACAACTGTTGATTTCCCACCTGTTCTGAGACTGCAGAATATGTCAGTGGCTCTGTCTATCAACCTGTATCTGAATGGGCAGGGTTCCACAGTGGGAGCTCCCACTTATTTGCAATCCTGTGCCTTATGCTCTACTAAAGCATCAACTGGAAAGCTTCAGAGGTTGTCTCCTACAGGCTGAAGTCCATCCTTAGGATGTCACAGATGGTGGTGGCTTGATAATCGGTGAGTCAATGGCTCCCTGAATTCAGCCTCTAACTAAGTAGACCCCCCAATCTATTTCCCTCGCCCCGTCTGTCTGTTGAGCTGTGTTGCTGAGGCTTTCTTTTGATCCTAGTCATTGAAAATTCCTATTCAAGAACAGAGTTTCCCACTGTTGATATTCCTCCTAAAGAGGAAGCAGTCTGTAGACTTCTGAGATTTAAATTCACCATTGAAATGAGGTTTTGCTTTTTCCCACCCTCGCTGCCAATTATTTCATGGTCTCAGGTTTGGCACATTTGCCAGCCCCACAAGGCGTACAAATGGGTTCTCCATGGAGATGAAATTCTTCATTGTTGTCATTCCAAAAATGTATGCTTTGAAAAGCACGTGCTGTGTTCTGTAAATACCTCTCCTACAGATACAAGTTTATAACTTTGCCACTGGAGTTTGAACACTTTTCTCTTTTTGTCAACGCAGACACACAGAAAATGACCTCCCACAGCAAGACTGTCTACATCCGACACGCCTGCTTGCAGACACAGCTGAACTGACCTTTAGATTTTTTTTTTTTTCTTTTAATGACACATCAACAGCTGGCCTCCAAAAGGGATGGGCGAACCCGGTCATATTTTAAGTTAGTTAATTTCTCAAAAATTTTGTCAAGCATTTTGCCAAATGTGCAAAGTGCTATTTCTTTAAGCCCTTGTGTATTTGGAGGAAAAATTTAATCCACATGGTTCTAAATAACTTTTCTCTAACTCAACAAAATCATTTATAATAATCAACCAGCATCTAAAAAAGCATTTATTATTTGTTCTTTGCATTGTTTGTAAGAGATCCAAATATTGTCTTTCTAAAGTCTGTAAGAGACTCTAAAGCATTTGGTTTAACAAAGTTTTAAAATTAAAACAATACACTTATCTGAATGAAATAAGCATTTTAGTTTGAGAGGAGAAAAGTGATGTTGTGCTGTATATAGATAATCAAAGTGTTTATTTCATGAAAGTGACATTTCTGCTACATTTAATTTGATATAGTGCAACAATACTTACAAAGTTTCATTCACATTCTGGTCCATATAAATTGGAATTGGAATTTTATCACATAATCTAAAAAATCCAGAAATTTATATCTAAGAGAATCAACTATTACTCTGTTGTAGTTTAAAATAAAAATGAATTTTGGTTCAGACTAAATTTATCTTTCTAATAAGTAGTAGTGAAGTAAATTGATAAATGGATAATAAATTATGGCAGATACTGTTAATGATTCAACACTATCTTAAAGAAATAAAAAAAGTTTCGAAGATAAGGTAGCCTTCTAGACTGTGCCTCTTGTTAACAACATAGAGGAAAAGAATGGCAGGAGGATTATTGATCTCATTCAGGAAATCTCCATTTCAGGCAAATAAGGAGTTTAACTCATTGTTCAAACGTGTGGTGAAAAAGCAGTCAAGAAATTCTACAGAAAATCCTTTTAGCCAAGGGCTGACCTTTGGTCACTGAGTGGCCTTCTATTGTTCTCTAGGACAGGCAGAAACCAAGAGTTGGGAGTCAGTTCCAGTTGCATGCTAAAAGCTCTCTCTTTTCCCTGGGTGTTTGTTTATCTTGGCCCCTGATGCACTGCTTCTTGTGGAAAATAAGTCCCTTGGCAGTGCTTGTCTTTCTTCTCTGTGTGTGGGACTACTATTTGGCTCACAAGCAAGTTCAGTCCAAATCAAGAGTTCCGTGGTGTGATGAATCTAAGCAGGCTTGATCTTGAACCCAAAGAACATGGCCCAGCAGTCTAACTGGCTCTTCCAGTCTTTCACCAGTGATGCATGCACAAGTCCATCACAGAGCAAGGCACCACTCCATTTGCCATGGATCATTGCCCAGAGCTTAGTAAAACCCTAGTCCAGAGATCCATTCAGGAGTGTGTTTGATAAGATATGGGCATTAAGTATGTAAGAAAGAAAGATGGAGAAACTGAATTTCCCCAGAACTGCTTTAATCAGCTTTCCTTCATTTTACGACTTCCTCATAAATTCCATTACATTGCTTTGAATACTAAAAGTGAAATTAGCAACCACTAGAACTAATCCTGAACACAAACAAGAACGCATAGGCTAACTTCATGGAAATTAAAGACCTGCAGAAATAAACCGGACGCCAGAACATTTCATTAGTTTTAAAAAATTTTCTTTCCAGATTCAGAAAACAGATTCTCTTATGGAAACAAAAGCCCCGATATGGCAATGAAACAATGAAAATATTGTAAATGCATTATAAATTAGAAATACGAAGAAGGGAACATTTGAGTGCCACAAATCCACATGTGGGATTATGTGTGTGATTGTACCTAAGTCGGAAAATGGGAAAGGGGACAAAACCAAACTATTTTAAGATGACTTAGCCAAGATGTGTAAAAAAATAAGACAAGCTTAATAATGTCATAAAATTTTATGTAATATTTTCCTCTCATTCAGTAAATATTATTTTTATGCAGAAAGTTCGTGTTATAATATATGTCAAGGCACATTTTTCATCTTCATTATTATACCATATGCAAGGGAAGTTCAGGAAAGAAAATAATTTTGGCAAAAATTGGCTGCAGTTGTAAAAATTAAAACAAAGAATAGGAAATGAAGGAGGATGGGGCACAGGGATGAGGGAGGTTAGTGTGGGAAGTATCACTATGCTTATAAACCTGTATATATGACATCCGTTCACCTTATATAAATAAAACATTGAAAAATATATATAATATAAGGAGACTATACACTTCATTCTGTGACTTTGAATTGTGATAGTAACTATTCAGGTAGAAAACTTTCTTCCTAACTTACAGGAAACAAGGTTTGGAAATGTAAAACAACTTCCTTGTTCCAGATTCAAATTGGTAGTGCACTTGCTTTAATATGACACAGGCAAATTTGACCATCCAGCAATTTGACAAGACTGTAAGAAGGCTCTTTGTCTTCTGCAAGGGTCTCACAGCTCTGCCTTCACCATGTAGTACCTGCTGCTGGGCTTGGCTTGAGCATAGTGCTTCTGTAGAACTCTTCCGGGATGGAGATCTGTGCAAGGAGAGCCCCTACATTATGGCCTGATTTCCCAGAACTTGTGTCTTAATAGTTCCTATAGTCTTCACCTTTTCCAACATAAAACTAGCCCATGGACTGCTTAAACATGAACACTTGGGTAGCATTGTGGTACAAACAGTTAAACTGCCACTGGTGTAGCCTTCATCCCATATCAGAGTGCCAGTTCAAGTTCCTGCACCTCTGCTTCTGTGCCAGCTCCCTGCTGAAGCACCTGGGTAGCAGCAAATGATGGCCCAAGTCCTTGACTCCCTGCCGTGCACATGGGACACTCAGATAGAATTCCTGGTTCCTAGCTTCAGCCTGGCCCAGCCCCAGCCCAAGCTGTTGTGGCCATTTGGAGGAATGAACCAGAGGACGGAAGATTCTTTCTTTCTCTCTCTCTCTCTCTCTCTCTCTCTCTCTCTCTCTCTCTCTCTCTCTTACCTTTCAATGGTTAAAACTATCAATTGATATATCCCAAGAGAATTAAGACCATGCCTCCCACATGAAAATGCAGTTTCTCCAGAACTCATCTTAGGTTTAGATATTGATATGAGTATTTCTTGTTGTAGACTATTACTAATTTGATCACATGTTTTCTGATTCTAATTGCAGTGTGGTCACAGCTGAAACTCTTCACACAAACATACTTAAATGAACAGTTTAACTTGTGCCAAAGGTCTAAGTTACAACAATTTCATAGTAATTTCATTGGCTTTGTTTTTGGTATTAGAATCAAGCAACACTTCATTCAGTAGAACAGCATTGTGTTCCAATAAGCCAAGCAGAGGTGGTTTGATAGACATTTCTGGCTGAAGAGAGCAGAAACAAAAACAACAAAGAAGATCGATCATTTCAAATTTACTTTCCAAGTAAGCCAGGAACAAAAGAAAAATAGCTGGTTAAACCCAAGTTATTTCTGATAACCTTGTTTGTGTGTGTGTGTGTGTGTGTGTATGAAGACTAAGGTGGAGGGAATTTCATTATCATGCCACATTGGAACTAGCCCATTTGGGAAGTCTGGCTGTTACTCCCCTAATCCTGATTTCTTGGGAGACTTCATTCACCAGGTAAATATTTTGATTTTCAGCATGGTCTACTGGGGGCCCAGTGCAAGAGCTTAGCCTAAAACAACGGCCTCCTGTAATTTTATTTATTTATTTTGTTTCAAATTTAAAAAAATATATATAAAGGGAGCAAATTTCATGTATTTCCTATGTGAAGTTTTAAGAGGATAACGATACTTCCCACCCTCCTCCCCTCTCCTTCCTCCTTCATTTCTTCTTTTCTCTTTTAATTTTTACAATGGCACACTTTCAGTTTACTTCATGATCACAAGGACTCTGATGTTGCAAATTGAAAATGCTGCTTCTGGGCTTTCAGAGGATATTCAGGGTAGTGTAGGTGATTTTCTGCTGGGTTGCTGAATTGAACAAGTCTAGGCACTAACATGTGAGTGTTGTATTCATATTTTAATCTATAATAATGGCGCTTCCTTGAACAAAATTTCAGTTTGACTTTTGTGGAGCTCTTTCTGGGCATACTTCAGTTATGATGCCCATCCAGGCTCTCTACTTTAGAAAAAAACTTCAAATTTAAAAAAAAATTATATTTTAAATTTTAATTACTTTTTAACAGATTTTATATAATTCATAGATACAATTCTAAGGATATAATTATACTCTCTTCCACCTTCCTTCTCCCTTTATTTATTTATATTTTTTAGCTTTTGAAACATATTTTACATTTACCTTACAGTAAAAAGACTTAAAGATTCACCTAAAGGCTCCTGCAATTTCAAAAAGATTTATCTCTTTAATTGAAAAGCAAGTGACAGATCTTCCACCTGCTGGGTCACTCCCCAATTGACCCTAACAGGCAAGTCTGGGCCAGGCCAAAGCCAGGAACCTGAAACTTCATCCTGATCTCCCACATGGGTTGCAGGGGCCCAAGTTCATGTACTGTTATCTGCTGCCTCCACAGGCGTAATCGCAGTAAGCTAGAGCAGAAGCAGAGCAGCCGCGACGACTCAAATCTGCACTCCAGGATGGAGTATCAGCATCCAGAGATGTGGCTTAATCCACTGTAACACACAAAAAAAAAAACCCTCTCCCACTGTGATTTTTTTACTTAAGACTTGTTTATGCAGCATTTTAAAGTTCTGGCCACACGGACATGGTTTGGCGATGTTGAGAGTGGCTCAGCTTGGTTTACCAGCTTTGTGACTTTAAGCATGTGATTCATCTCCTTTCCTCTGTTTTCAGTTTGCTTGGAATTATGGAAGATAACCAATTCTGTAAAATTACGTAATGCTATGAAGTGAAATGTGAAAACATTGACACATGCAGATAAACACTTGAAACTGTTTGCTATCATCTGAGTTATGCAGTCAAATATGAGTGAGAAAGTATTAACTTTTGTGCACATTAATTATATTATAGTTGACATGATTGAGGAAACTTTCTCATTCAAAAATTATAAAGATGTCTATCAGAACTATGTAGGTGATTATGTTGTAGAAGACTCAGCATGGTAAATGTTCTCAAGTTTTGAATACACAACTTCATTGAAGCAAAGAATTAAGAAATCAAATCTAAATTCTGAAAATTGTGAGTTCCTCTGATAATCAACTCATTTGAGATATGTTGTGGGTGACCCAGACATCACTATCAAAGTTCTCCACTGGGGATTATGTTGTGGCACTGTGGACTAAACTACTTCTGTAACACTGGCATCCCATATGAACATTGGCTCAAGCCCCACTGCTCTACTTTTGATCCAGCTCCCTGCTAATGTGCCTGGGTCAGCAGTGGATGATAATCAAAGGCCTTGTGTCCCTGCCATTCACCTGGGGAAAAATGGATGGAGTTCCAGGCTCCTGGCTTAAGCCTGGTCCAGTCACAGACTTGGTGGCCATTTGGACAGTGAATCAGTTGATGGAAGATCTCTCTCTCTCTCTCTCAATTCTGTCTCCCCGTTTATCTGTAACTTTGACTTTCAAATAAATATTAAATTTTAATCTTTTTTTTTTTTTTTTTTTTTTGACAGGCAGAGTGGACAGTGAGAGAGAGAGACAGAGAGAGAAAGGTCTTCCTTTGCCGTTGGTTCACCCTCCAATGGCCGCCGCTGCAGCCGGCGCACCGTGCTGATCCGATGGCAGGAGCCAGGATCCAGGTGCTTTTTCCTGGTCTCCCATGGGGTGCAGGGCCCAAGCACCTGGGCCATCCTCCACTGCACTCCCTGGCCATAGCAGAGAGCTGGCCTGGAAGAGGAGCAACCGGGACAGAATCCGGCGCCCCAACCGGGATAGAACCCGGTGTGCCGGCGCCGCAAGGTGGAGGATTAGCCTATTGAGCCACGGCGCCGGCCTTTAAATTTTAATCTTTAAAAAAGACCCCTAATGTCCATCCATTTGTAATAGTAAAATATCGGCCGGCACCGCAGCTCAATAGGCTAATCCTCCACCTAGCGGCGCCGGCACACTGGGTTCTAGTCCCGGTCGGGGTGACGGATTCTGTCCCGGTTGCCCCTCTTCCAGGCCAGCTCTCTGCTGTGGCCAGGGAGTGCAGTGGAGGATGGCCCAAGTGCTTGGGCCCTGCACCCCATGGGAGACCAGGATAAGCACCTGGCTCCTGCCATCGGATCAGCACGGTGCGCCGGCTGCAGCGCACCAGCCGTGGCAGCCACCGGAGGGTGAACTAACGGCAAAAGGAAGACCTTTCTCTCTGTCTCTCTCTCACTGTCCACTCTGCCTGTCAAAAAAAAAAAAAAATCTTCAACTATTGGCTGTTTTGGATGTTAAAGTGTCTTTAAAATATCCATGGAAAAGATAGTGTGGCAAGTAGATCTGGATTTGAATCTTATTCCTACCACTTACTTTCTGTTACCTTGAGAAAGTTGTTCAAACTCTGTTTTCTCCTTTGTATAGAGTGACACTAATATGTTTTATTATGTCTGTATAAGTTGAATGAGACTTTTTTTTAAATATGTTTATAAGCACTGACCAGGGGTTTTGGTATATAGTGAATATTCAGTGTATACTGCTCATTGTTATATGTGTATACATATATTGTTATATGTGTATCTCCTAATTCATGTTGGCCCTTGGTATCGATATTTTCTTTCTTAGAACAGGTAGTGGTGATGTGTGAATTGGCTCTTTTCATGAATGTAATAATTACAGTTTTCAGCCTTTATACATGGTAACTAAGAGCAGGGGTGGCCTTAAGCACTGGGATCCAGCACAGCAGTGACCTGGTTTCTCATAGCCCCTGCCACACTAGTATGGAAATAGTTCTCCCTTCCTACCCACTCACTTGCTCCAATACAGAGATATCCTGAAGCAATGAAGACTCACCTAGATGAGAACGGGAGTCCTTTGTGATGGTTCTTCCTGTCCCATGAACAAGTAGGGTCTTGTTACCTAGGAAGGAACACATATCAGACTGTATCATGATGCTCACAGGCCCATGAGCAAATTATGATTAAAAATGGCCTCATTCCTTTAGGTTCATGTCTGAAGAATTTTCTCCATTTCCTTTGAATTTACATTCCTTTCCCTGTAATTTGTTTCCATCCATTTCTTTGCTTTCCCTGCTTTTGATCTCCTTTAGCTGTCCATAATATATAATCACAATGCATTTTATAACATTGCATCATACAGTTTAAAGATTTTTTAACTCTAAAAACAATTGAGTTTCATGCATTTTAGCATGGTTCAGATCTTTGAGCAGAAAACACTCCCCAAATCTAGATCCTAAAGTTTAAAATAAATTCTCATATATTTTGATAATGATGATCACTTTTTTTGTCTTTGCTTTTAGATGAAATTGCATAAATGTGTATTTATTTTAGGAAGCAGGCTTTTCATGCTTTCATAGTGATTCAGAATAAAAACATGTGTCTTGCTTAATAATTTTATACCACTCCTTCATATTTCAAGATCATTTGCAAAACAAAATATTTCAGCTACAATAAAAAACCAGAGGTCTTCCAAGAAAAAGAGATTGCACAGAATCCTTTGTGTTAGGTCCTAGCCCTCAAGCAGCCAAATTTCATGTTAAAAAGGAAGTGCTTCAGAGGCACTGATCTGTTTATTGATTTTGTATTCAAATAAAGCCACCATATTCTGACACTTCATTAACTAATACCTGTGCAGGCAGTCTACAATATTCATGTAGAAACAAATGGCTTAGCAAATACAGTACCAACTTGATAGAACCTTATTGACTGGTAACCCTCCAAAAGACCTGTCCTTCTAGAACTAGTGAATATAAGCTTAATTGAAGAGAAGGGTTTTTGCAGATGCAATTAAGTACAGGATGTTTAGATGACAGCATCTGGCTGGCCTTGATGGCCCTAAGTTGAATGGCAATGGTTCTTGGAAGCCATAGAAAAGGAGTTGACACAAAGAAAACCATCCAGAGATACAGAGGAGGAGACACAGAGATGGCTGTGTGAAAATGGAGGTGGATAGGCCGGCGCCGCGGCTCGCTAAGCTAATCCTCCGCCTGCGGTGCCCGCACACTGGGTTCTAGTCCCGGTTGGAAAGCTGGTTCTGTTCTGGTTGCTCCTCTTCCAGTCCAGCTCTCTGCTGTGGCCCGGGAGTGCAGTGGAGGATGGCCCAAGTGCTTGGGCCCTGCACCTGCATGGGAGACCAGGAGGAAGCACCTGGCTCCTGGCTTCGGATCAGCGCAGCGCAGCACACCGGCCACAACATGCCGGCCGTAGCGGCCACTTGTGGGGTGAACCAACAGAAAAAGGAAGACCTTTCTTTCTGTCTCTCTCTTTCTCACTGTCAAACTCTGCCTGTCAAAAAAAATAAATAAATAAATAAATAGAAAATGGAGGTGGAGGTTGAAGTTCTGGATCCGTGATTCCGAACACACCTGAAGTCAAAGCAGATTGTAAGAGGCAAGAAGAACTCTCTCTCTGGGAAACATAAAGAGCATGTCTCTGAAACTGTACTGATTTTTTTTTTTTATTTTATTTTTGACAGGCAGAGTGGACAGTGAGAGAGACAGACAGACAGAAAGGTCTTCCTTTGCCATTGGTTCACCCTCCAATGGCCGCTGCAGCCGGCGCGCTGCGGCCGGCGTACTGCGCTGATCCAATGGCAGGAGCCAGGTGCTTCTCCTGGTCTCCCATGAGGTGCAGGGCCCAAGCACCTGGGCCATCCTCCACTGCACTCCCGGGCCACAGCAGAGGGCTGGCCTGGAAGAGGGGCAACCAGGACAGAATCTGTCGCCCCGACTGGGACTAGAACCCGGTATGCCGGCGCTGCAGGCGGAGGATTAGCCTATTGAGCCGCAGCGCCAGCCTGTACTGATTTTGAATTCATGGCCATCACATATGTGAAAGAATAAATGCCTGTTGTCTGCAGCCTCTGATTTTGTGGTAATTTGTTATGGCATCCCTAAGAATTTAAGACACACAAGACACACATGATTCATCTTCTCAAATGTCTACCAAAAGAGTGAGATGAATATCATTGAAGTAAAGCATGCAATCGAGCTATTTCCAATTTGAATTAATAGCTACGATAAATAGCAAATTTCAGGTATATATACTAAATTCTTTCCAGAAACCCACATGTCTCTCTGGTGGGCTCACTTGTCTGGTACCAAGCTCTCTTCTTCAGTTTATCAGATCCTCCCATTCTCTCTTCCAATACCCCTTCCTCAGATAATCATACTCAATCTTCCCTGAAAAATGGAAGACATGAAACTCAAACTCCTTCCTCTTACCATTGGCAAAACTTTACAGATTACTCAGTCTCAGGTACTCTTTTATAGCCACAGAAAGTTGATGCTGAGAAGTTAGGCATCAACCTAATAATGCCCGAAAAATGTGCCAGTGGCTTTGGGATTGTGTGAGGGTTAGAGGCTGGAAGAGAGTTTTGTAAGGAATGCTGGAGAAAGCCTGTATTGAGGTTAACAGATTTTTTAAAAAACTATTTCTTATTTATTTGAAACGCAGAGATATACAGAGATACAGAGAGAGAGAGAGAGAGAGAGAGAGAGTCTTACATCTGCTGGTTCATTCCCCATATGGCAGCAATGACCAGGGCTGGGCCATGCCAAAGCCAGGAGCCAGGAGCTTTTTCTGAGTTTCTCACATGAGTGCAGGAGTCCAAGCACTTGGGCCATCTTCCACTGCTTTCCCAGGCGCATTAGCAAGAAGCTGGATCAGAAGTGGAGCAGATGTACTGCAAATGGAGGCTTAACCTTCTTCACCACAGCAATGGTTTCATAAACACACTGTTAAGAATGATTCAAGTGTAGCCAGCACTGTGGCTCACTAGGCTAATCCTCCGCCTTGTGGCGCCGGCACACCAGGTTCTAGTCCTGGTCGGGGCGCTGGATTCTATCCTTGTTGCCTCTCTTCCAGGCCAGCTCTCTGCTGTGGCCCGGGAGTGCAGTGGAGGATGGCCCAAGTCCTTGGGCCCTGCACCCCATGGGAGACCAGGATAAGTACCTGGCTCCTGCCATCGGATCAGCGCGGTGTGCCGGCTGCGGCGGCCATTGGAGGGTGAACCAATGGCAAAGGAAGATCTTTCTCTCTGTCTCTCTCTCCCACTGTCCACTCTGCCTGTCAAAAAAAAAAAAAAAAAAAAAAAGAATGATTCAGGTGAGAGTTCAGGTGAGGACTAGAACTTCTTGAGGGTGACCTCATGGTCATGATCAGAATGCTGATAGGAATATGGTCACTGAAGGCTATGCTTATTAGGTCTCAGTTGTAAGGAAGGAACATCTGCCTAGAAATGGTGATACAGACCATCCTTTATGTACAGTTGCAAAGAGCTTGACTGAACTGTGTCCACTCTCAAGAGCTTTCCAGGAGCCCGTACTTCAGAGTGCTGACATAGGGTATTAGCAGATGGAAGAAATAACCTCGCAGAAAAGCATTCAGGTTGCTGTGTGGCTACTTTTGGCCACTTAAAATAATATGAGAGCACACAGATAATTTAATATTTTTCTTTATTTTTTATTTTATTCTTTATTTTTTAAATTTTATTTTAAAAATTCATCTGGAAAGTCATACACACACATATATATACACAAATATATGTTATAATATATATGTTATAATATAACATAATAAGTTATAATATATATACACAAATAAAAGTTTTTATATATTTGAGAGAGAAAGAGAGAGATATCATTCCCTGGTTCATTGCCCAAATGCCTACAATTGCCTGGAATAAACTGGGTGGTACTCAATCCAGGTCCCTCATATAGGCGGCAGGGATCCAGCTATTTGAGCCATCACCGGCTACCTCCCAGACAAAGGGTGATTTAAAGACAGGATTTATAAATCAAGCGAAGCAGAGTGTAAAACTTTGGAAGTTTCCCAGACTAGTCATGTAAAGACTGAAGAAGTATGTTCAGCAGAGAGTGTAGCCAAGGTTTGTTAAAGAGATCAGTGTGACTACAAGGGAGCCAGGTGCTCTTCATCAGAATGATGGGAAAGGCAGACAGAGGTCCTCACAGGTGCCCCTCTCACTACAGTGCAGAGAGCTAGGAGAACTGAATGGTTTGTGGGAATGTGCCTGGGACAATATCTAGGGGCTCACCTGACTCAGGATGCTGCTTCCTGCATGGGGACACCATGCTCCTGGGATAAGCTGTGACTCAAGTAGCTCAAGGCTGGGCTTGTCCACTGCTCAGCAGGATTCAAGCAGGAAGCCTTACACATGACCGCGTGGTACTCATTCTGCAGGAGTGACTTCCTCCACTAACATTTCAAGGTGATCTGTCAAATTATAGTCAATAGTTATGTGCTAACCATGCTACACTCCTGTTTTCTTGAGACTCCAACACTCTGAATTTTCACCTAAACTTTCTTGTATTTTTGTAACCTTTCTTTAAAAAAAAAGTGAGAAAAGTATGGATGAACAAAGTGAGTCTGTAGTATTCACAGTGACCCTGCAGAGTGATATAGAGAGCCAATATGTCAAATTAGACTTGAATAAACCATTTTCAGGGGGGATATTTTGGCCGGGACAGATTGAGTAAACCCTTTGTGTCTCTGAGGACTTCCTAGTGTGAGGCAGTGACCCTGAAATGCAGCGGGGTTTCCAAGTGCTTTTGGGAACAGCCCCAGACAAGTTACATCATTGAGGCTCTTGAGCTGAGGTTGAAATGATATCAATCCATTGAAAACTTGATAGTTCTATGTTGTCTATGGCCACTATGCTGAACCAAAGACCTCATTTCCCAGTTATTCTGGATAAGAGAGAGTGCACAGCATATCACTATAAAAGAGAAAAAGGGCAGTTTTTGGCAGACACATGGCTAAGAAATGCCTGAAGTTCTGTCTGTGTTAAATGTCCCAGAGAGGTGGCAGTGTGCCATTTCTGAACCAAGATGTGAAGGCAATTTGCATGTTGAGCATGTAATCAGGAACAACAAACTCCTGACTCTACAAATCAAATTATCTTGCTTTCTTTTCTTTCGAGAAAGAGAAAGAGATATGAACAAAAAGGCATCAAAGGAGAAGCATTCAGGATATAGCTCAGATTAAAGTTCACTCCATTTGAAATCAAATAAAGCTGTCCATTCTGTAGATGGTAATTGATAAGTTTCCATCTAATTTTATGTGTCATTAATAAAAGAGAAACCAATTTTGTTAATAATTTGTAAATATTGTAAATTATTTAGAACAAAATTAAATAATTCTAGACTAATTTTATCTGGATGTTAAAGCTATTATAAATGATAGTTTAAATACCATTTCAAGCTATGAATAATTTGACAGGATGTTTTACTATTTATTCTTAAATCTCTTTAAAAAGCTTCAATCCAAAGACAAGATAAAATATTTAAACGTGGAGTAAAACCTTGCCTCCCCAGTCTAATCCTCCCTGCAGAGTGGCGAGCGAAGCACGGATTCTGATGGCATGCCTGACTCGCTTGTGTTCTGTGGCCTAAGTCTTTAAGGAGATCATGTCTGTAGGCCAGATAAGCAGTCACTATTCCTTGGTCTTTCTTTTGCCCATTACTGATATTCTTATGGTTGAAATTTGCTCATTGGTGTCATAGACCAAGACCCTTGTTAGGGAAAGCTATGTCGCTGTGGAACCAAGCTCTTGGGACTTGATCATTAATTCAAGAAGACTTCAGGGAGAAGGGAACAGCTCTAAACAGATGGTGCTTCAGAAAAAAAGCAAAACAAAAACCAAGGTTCTTTCACATAAATCAGTCAATTAATATGCTAAGTCACAAAAGGTAAATTATGAATTGCTTTTTCTCAATTTCAAAGTGGTCCTCTTCTGATATTTCCTTTCTTTTGAAGTTACCCTTTCATTTTTCTCTACAGGCTTTAAATTTTAAAGATAGGAATAAATGATTAACTATAAAAATAAACAGGCAATTAGTTACCAGAGTCTTTAGTGAGGAGTCTGGCTTTCACTTGACTTGTACTGGTTAAATTTGAAAGGTTTCTATAACCTCTGTAAGGATCAATTTCCTCATCGAGGTGGTAGCAAGGACAGTACCTTTCTCCAGAGTTGTTCTAAGGATTACATGTTGTAATGGATCTATAGTGAGAGTATTCACAATTTGAATTTAGATTGCACCTGTCTGAAATGCAGACATGTGAAGACAAGTCTTTAAAGGATTGAAAAGAACCTATCACAAGTTTATTTACCCAATAGGGCAAGTGGCATTCTGGGGAGACACTCATTCTAATGAGAAAAAAAGCAACACAAAAGATGAAAAACAAAGTCTTGATTTTCTGAAAAGAAAGGTAATTCTGAGTCTAGTATAGCGATGGTCACTCAAGTGAATTCCCTGCTGTAAGCCGGGGAACTCATGAATACTTCCTAGGAAGAGCAGAGACAAAAGAAAACAGGGTCCAAACCTCAAAATACATGCCTCCATTATGATTTTCTAGATTGTGGACAAAAAAAACCCATAATTTTACAAAATGGTTTTGTGTAAAAAAGTGTGCCACAAAAGTGGGAGGTTCTGCTCATTCATGCAATTTAGCATGACTGTGCACACTTAAGGCACATGAGAATGCAATGCACCTCTGTCACAGCAGAGATTTCAAGAGACCACAGATGTCTTTGCCAGGGACAACCAGAGATATCTGGCATTCAGCAGCAATGGTTGTAAATACAGAATTCCCAAGGCCCCGTGGTAGCTGCTTCAAGAGCTATAGGAGACATCAATATCTGAGCTGGGGAGATTAAGTTGAGTACAGCTGCAGGGGCAGTGTCCAGGCTGGGGTCAGACATCAATGACTAAGGGTAAGGTAGGTCACAAGAAAATGCTACAGGATACTCCAGGTCAGGGGTCAGCAAACTGTGTCTGAAGAGGGTCTGATAATAAATGGTTTAAGACTTGTTGGCCAGGTGGACTCTACTGCAGCTATTCAACCCCTGATAGGATGAGAAAGCATCCATAGAGAATTGGGACATGAACAGGTGGTGGGCACGATTTGAATCACCAGCCATGGTCCGTCCTGCTGTAGGCTGACGGAGAGGTCTCATTTATGAATGTGCTGGAATAACAAAGATGCCCAGTAGCAAGTGAAGGGGTCCTGTAACAGAGGCTTTAGAAATTGCAAGTGCATTTGCAGTGAATTTCAATGACATACTGTTTCATAGTTAGATCACTCCATAAATGCATAGGAACAGGCATTCTATAAGCAAACTTTCATTTTCACATAAGAGGCAAATAAAATTATTCCCTCAAGAGATCTGCCTTCTTGAAGAGAAGTTCTCACTCCATTTCTAACAATCTCATTGGACCAAACTTAACTTTTTCTGGTAATATAAATGCATACTGATTGATGCCAAGCTAATGTTCTCCCAGAGTGGATGAGACCGTCTGTTGCTTTTAGCTAAGTTCTGGTAATGTAGGATGATTTTGAGTTCAGGAAGAGTCATAGAATAGTTTAAACATTGAGTTTGTTAATAATTTTCCTTAACAACAATGTGGAACTGGAGAATTTGTGAGATGGAATATTTATTTATTTAAAGATAGGGGGAGCAGCACTGTGACACAGCTGGTTAGGGTCCCAGCCTACAACGCTGGCATTGGGCAGTGGTTCGAGTCCTGGCTGCTCCTCTTCCAATCCAGCTCTCTGCTATGGCCTGGGAGAGCAGTAGAGGATGGCCCAAGTCCTTGGGTCCCTGCACCCATGTGGGAGACCTGGAAAGAACCTCTGGGCTCCTGGCTTTGGATCAGCTCAGCTCTGGCTGTTGCAGACATTTGGGGAGTGAACCAGCGGAATGGAAGACCTCTCTCTCTCTCTGTCTTTCCCTCTCCTTCTCTCTCTGTGTAACTCTGACTTTCAAATAAATAAAATAATTCCTAAAAAAATAAAAGATGGGGGAAGGAGGAAAGAGAGAGAGAGAACCTGCAAAAGACAGGGATGGGCCAGGCTGAGGTTGGCAGTCAGGAATTTATTCCAAGTCTCCCATATGGGAGGCAGGGACTCAAGTACTTGTTATGTCATCAGCTGCTTTCCTTGGTGTGCATTAGCAGGGAATTTGAAGTGGAAGTGGAGCCAGGACTTGAGCCCAGACACCCTGATATGGGGTGAGGGAATCCCAAGCAATATCCTGACCCCTACACCAAATGTCATATGGAATAATTGAAAAGATGAGTGTTATATAAGTTCTTTTCCTAATTTCAGCCAGTGAGTTTTAAACTGAATTCTACAGGAGACCACTCTACAAGGATTTATTCATTCTTGAACAAAATGTAAAAATAAAAAAACAAAGCTCCCTTCCATCCTTCTTTTCTATCATTGTCAGTGCATTAACTCACCCTCTTGGGCACATCACATCTTTTCTTTGTCTTAAAAATGATTTTTCAGGCATCACAAAGGCAGCAAAATTGAAATGCATTTGTGTCCTTTTCAAGAGTGAAGAAGGCATTCCCAGAGGATATCCAGTACTTTTCTCCCTGGAATGTTGAGAAAATGTGGAAGATTGAAGGAAGATAGTAAAGGGACCTATATGACTGCAAAGCTATATTTCACTTGAAATAAAATATGAACTCTAAATAGAATACAGAATTAGGTATGTGTATTGTAATCCACTAGAGTAGTGCAGGAAAACTGTGGAAGATAGATACTGAAAACTTCAATAGCTAAATTAAAATAAAATACCCAAAAATATTTAAACAATTGAAAGACAAGAAGGTAGAAATTGGAAAAAGACATTGTACAAACAGAACTTAATAACAAAATCACTATATATATTCAAGCTTCTCAAATTATTTGCATTAATTATGTGTAGTTTTTTTTGTATTCCAATTAGACCTCAATAAAGCTGGAAAAAATAACATGATATTCACCCAATTCAATGATCACATAAAATCTAAGAGTCCTAAACAGTCTCTGTGTCTCCCTCTCTCTGTCTCGAACTGAGACTCAAATCTAGGCACTCTGATATGAGATGTGTTCACCCCAATGGGTGTCTTAACTGACACATCAAAAGTCTATCTACAAACTTGAATATTTGGCTCATAAACAATAAATTTCTAAACATCTTTAGATCAAGGAGGGAGTCTCAAGAGCAATTGAAAAAATGAAAATACAATATACGAAAATAGAGGAATGTAGATAAAGCAGTGCCTAAATAGAAGTTAATCAAATCAATCATCTAAATTTCCAACCTAAGAAACTAAAAGAAAGAGCAAATAAAATTCAATTCATGCAGAAGGACAGAAAGAATAGAGTAGAAATTAGTGATATTAAAATCAGAAAAGCATAGAAAAAGTCCACTAAATCAAAAGGTGATTGAATGAAAATAACAAGAAAAGTGATAGTCAAATGAGAACCAAATTATGGCACAAATTAGCATCATCTGGAACGAAAAAAAACTATCACTACAGACAGCATAGAAATTAAATAGGCACTCAGAGAATATTATAAACCACAATAAGGACTTGAACTAAAATATGATACACTGCATGTTTTGAGTTTCAAATGCTCATAACGTATCACTATAAATCAATCTAATGGGTAGGAAATTTATTGGACTTAAAATGCTTTCTTAGATTGATGTATTGTGATGAGAGTCTGGGATTCTCTTTTTTTTTCTTTTCTTTTTTAAAGATTTATTTATTTACTTATTTATCTATTTATTTATTTGAAAGGCAGAGTTACAGATTTGCAGAGGCAGAGAGAGAGATGTTTTCCATCTCTGTTGGTTCACTCCTTAAATGGCCACAAGCTCACAATGGCCAGAGCTGGGATGATCCAAAGCCAGGAGCCCAGAGCTTCTTTCAGGTCTCCCCAGGGGAGAGGCCCAAGGGCTTGGGCTATCTTTCACTGATTTCCCAGGCCATAGCAGAGAGCTGGATCAGAAGTGGAGCAGCCAGGACACGACTGGCACCCATATGGGATGCTGACTCTGCTGGTGGAGGCTTGACCCGCTATGCCACAGTGCCAGCCCTGTCTGTTTCTTCTCTGATGTGCATTTAATGTTTTACTCAGAATTTACAATATGTTCCAATTGTTCTCTGTATTAATAAACATTCTGACAAAGCCATTTTCTGAACAGGCAACAAATTAGATGAATGGTATCAATTCCTTGAAAGATGGATTTCAAAAAGTATTGTGGGGAGCAGCTCGGACTAGACTAAGTTACTGGAATTAAGACTTATTCTATGCATCTGCTCTCCTCTGTGGGGAGCAGCTCGGACTAGACTAAGTTACTGGAATTAAGACTTATTCTATGCATCTGCTCTCCTACAATATGGCGCTGGGAGAGGAGAAAACAGCTTCTACCCAGCTGCCTCCAGTTCAACCAATAAACTGTAGGACTTGCTCCTGATTGGAGAGCAGCGTATTCGGCGTGTGGGCAGCCGAGTTAGGATTGGCGGAGGAGGACTATAAAGGAGGAGAGAGACGGCATGCACCAGGGAACATCTATGGGGAACATCTAGCTGAAGGAACACCTGTGCAGCCCCCGAGTAGAGCCGGCTGGCGGTGTGCCGCTCCCCTGCGGAAGTGGGGAATGTGGCCAGGGGGAACTGCCCTTCCACGGAGGTGGAAGGGACGGCAGCCAACCCGGGAAGAACCAGCAGCAAACCCGGGGAGGGCCGAGCAGACGAAAAGAACAGCGCAGGGTCCTGTGTCGTTCCTCCACGAAGAGGGGGAGCGACAAGTATTTCAAGAAAACACAGATAATTGGAATTATCCTCTATTAAATAGAGTTTATAATTCAACCTTGTAATATATGAAGCTCTATAATCAGATGGTTTTATGTGTAATCCGCCAGCCATTTAAAACTAACACCAGGGACAGGCATTGGGGAACAGTGAGCTAGGCTGTCACTTGAGATATTTGCATCCCTATCACACTGCCTGTTCAAGTCCCAGCTGTTTTGTATCTGTACCAGATTCCTGCTAATGTGCCTGGGAGAGAAGTGAAAGCCCAAGTACTTGGGCCCCTACCACCCTTGTGGGAGAGCCAGAGTTCCAGGCTCCTGGCTTTGGCCTGGACCAGCCCTGGCAATTGCAGCCATTTGGGAAATGAACTAGCTTATGGAAGACCTCTCTTTCTCTCTTCCTGTTTTCTATTAGTCTACCTTTCAAATAAACAAATAAATGGCCATTGTGGTCATTTGGGTAGTCAACTAGCAGATGGAAGATCTTTCTCTCTGTCTCTCCCTCTCTCTGTAACTCTACCTCTCAAGTAAATAAATAAAAAATATTAAGAAAAAAAAAGACTAACTACTAGTCAACTGTATTTATCAATAGATTATGGCTCCAGGTTGAAGATAGACAGAGAGGGGGCTGTTGCTGTGGTGCAGTGGGTTAAAGTTCTGGTCTGCAGCTCTGGCATCCATATGGGCGCCAGTTCAAGTCCCGGCTGCTCCACTTCCAATCCAGCTCTCTGCTGTGGCCTGGAAAAGCAGTGGATGATGGCCCAAGTCCTTGGGCCCCTGCACCTGCATGGGAGACCCGGAAGTGGCTCATGGCTCCCGGCTTCAGATTAGCTCAGCTCTGGCCATTGCGGTCTTTTGGGGAGTAAACCAGCAAATGGAGGACTCTCTCTTTCTCTCTGGCTCTGCCTCTCTCAGTAACTCTGTCTTTCAAATAAATAAAATAAATCTTTAAAAAAAATAAAGATAGACACAGAGGCAGAGGAACAAAACATACCATGTATAATTAGACCCACACAATTGACTTTTGAGCAAAATACCTTAAAATTTAATAGAGAATCTCAGCAACTGATGCTGGAACGACAGTACATTTCTATGGAAAAAGAAACAAGACTTGATCTACGATCTCATCCTATGTAAAAAGTTTGCCTCAAAATAAGTAGTGATCCCAAATCTAAAACATAAACATAAAATTATTAAAGAAAAAATATGCAAGCTATTTATAACCTTAGATTAAACAAATGATTTGTAGATAAGGCACCAAAAGTTTGACAGGAAAAATAAAAATGATAATTTATGTTTTATTGAAGATCTCTTTTTAAAAAGATTCATTTATTTGAAAGGCAGAGTGACAAAAAGTGGGGAAGATACAGATAAAGAGAGATCTTTCATCTGCTGAATCACTCTCCAAACGGCCACACAGCCAAGTCTGGGTCGGGCCCAAACCAAGAGTTAGGAACTCCATCTAAGTCTCCCATATATGTGGTAGGGGCCCAAGTACTTGAGCCATCTTTTGCTGGTTTGCAATATGCATTAGCAGGAGGCTAATCAAAAAGCAGTTTAGCCAGGATTCAAATCAGCACTCCAATATGGAATGTTGGTGTTGTAAGTAGTAGCTTAACCCTCTGTGTCACAATGTCAGCCTCCATCAATATTTTAAAAACTAGATGCAGACTGGATAAAAACAGACCCAAACAATATATCTGACATAAGGCTTGCATTTAAAAAAAACAGTTTCTAACAAATATTTAGCAGTAGAAATACATTTTTATAAGGTAATGGAATTTGGTAAAGCATCATGATAATCAACATCATCATCCTTAGTATAACAACAAAACCATAAAATAAGTATTGTCCTTAGTGATTAATATCACATGATGTCCATCGTCACAATTTCTACTCAAATCATAGAGCAACATATTAAGGAATATAAATAAGGAAAATGAGAATTCAGAATAAAAGTACTAAATGGCAACATTCACAAATGATTGTATAAAATATCCAGAGATCATTAAATAGCACTTTTAAGTAAATAATATTAAAGCCAATTTGAAATGAAATGGGCAAAATGCCCAAGTAGGCTCTGTATGAAGGAGATAATACAGATGACAAGTGAGCACATGAATAGATCCCATATAACACTGGTTATTAGGGGAATGCAAATTTATAAACATAATAAAATACAACTTTTTTAAAAGGCCAAAAATATGACAAAATATGACAATGAGTACTTAACAGCTGAAAAAGCAAAAATGATACACCCACCTTTGAATGTAGTGTGGCTTTTAAATGAAGTTAGATATACACTCACATGGCCTGAAAATATTTAGTCATTTACCCTAGACACTTGTTATTTTATGGGTGATTTTGCACTCATGGAATATTGGGCAAGCTCTTGAGAGATTTAGTTGTCACCACTTGGGGTGCGACTGACCTCTGATTGACAACAGTCAGAGATGGCACGAAACTTCCTACAATGCCCAGGACAGCCCCCACAATAAGTATCCAGCACAAAATATCAATAGACCTGAAGCTGAAAAGTCCTGCCCTAGAAAAGCAAAAAAAGGTTTCTTTTATGAAACAATCTATGCACAAGGAGTAGTTTTATTTAGAATTGCTCCAGACAGGAAACCACCCACATACCTGTCAGCCAGGGAATGGATAACTAAACTGTTGTACATCGATAGAGTAAAACAGTCCTCAGCCAAAGAAGGAATGACCAATTTACACATGAAACAATAGGGATGAATCTCAAGGCTGTATGCCAAATGATGATGGCAGGCTCTGAAGACTACACTCAGTGCCTGATTTCATTTGTGGTGTCCTCATACAGCACAAACTATCAGGGCGTTGACAAATCAGTGATTGCTAGAGATTAGGGAGAGGTTGCACAGGAATTTGGGATAATAGAACTGCCCCAACTCCTGGTTTTGATGGCCATTATACAAATCTCTTCAAATGTTAAAAATTATCTTAAGGTCATACACAATACTTTTAAAAACTGACATAAAATTGAAATTTTACACTGATTTTATGTAATGATTATATATTTAATGAGATTTTATGTTTTTTTTTTTTTTTAAGAAAAAGGCTGTGGAGCAGTAAGTAGATTCTGAATCCAGTTCTACCACCAATTTTCCTTGTGATCTTGGCCAATGAGCATAACTCTCTGAAACTCACTGTACTCATCTGAAAAGTGGGACTAATAAAAATCTCTAACTCACATATTTGTCATAGGGATTGAGTTAATACAAATTTCTATGCTTAGGATACTGTGTGATGTATTGTAGATATTCTATGACATACTAATTCAATTTTATTGCAGATAACACACAAACTTATATGGTACATACTTTTACTTTAATCAATTGAACTAGAAGAATTTGAAAAATGTGCAATATATTAATGATTGCAGTAAAATTTCTGGTAAGAATTTTTGCTTATATATTAATTAACAAAATACCATATTGAGTATTCTTAGATTTTTTGTATCTTTTTGTGTCAATTATTTGTTAATACACTTTCATGTTGATAGACTACATTAAATCCATCAATGTTGTAACTTAAAATCTAGATTCATTAAAAATCTGCTTTGCATGCTTTTTCATGTCAGAAATTTTTACTTAAAACATCATTTGAAATAGTTTTATTTTTCATATACCTGTTATATAATTTATTTAACTGATACCCACTATGGAACATTTAGATCATTTCTAGGTTTTCAAAAGCCATTCCAATTTTGCTGTATAAAATCCATTTTATCAATAGTTTGGAACTTTGGACAATTCTTCCTTGAAGACATTTTATCAGCATCTTTTTTTTAAAAAACCAGGAGTCTTTGGGCCGGTGCTGTGACATAGTCAGTAAAGCCACCGCCTGCAGTGCTGGCATCCCAAATGGGCGCCAGTTTGAGTCCCAGATGCTCCTCTTTTGATCCAGCTCTCTGCTGTGGCCTGGGAAAGCAGTAGAAGATGGCCCAAGTCCTTGGGCCCTTGCACCCATGTGGAAGACCCAGAAGAAGCTCCTGGCTCCTGGCTTCAGATCGGCGCAGCACCGGTCGTTGCAACCAGCTGGGGAGTGAACCAGCAGATGGAAGACACCTCTCTCTCTCTCTCTCTCTCTCTCTCTCTCTCTCTCTCCTTCCCTCTCTCTCTCTCTCTGTGTATGTAACTCTGATATTCAAGTAAATAAATAAATCTTAAAAAAAAAAACAAGGAATCTTACAATGTTGCAGTTACTAAATATTGAAGCTACCAAAATTTGCATGAGCTCAGAGTATAAGGGAATCTCAAAAATTTCATGTAAAATGAAATTAAAAGATAAGCTTAGTTTGGTTTAAAACTTTGAAATCATGTATAGTTGTAAGTGTGCCTTTAAACATCATGAGGAGATAGTGATAATAAATAAGTTTGCGAGTAAATCTCTGCTCCAGACAAGTGGAGCACCGCCTTCTGCTCCATCCTTTGCAAAGAATGAATTTGTGACTTTATCTGAAGGAGGGAATCTCAAGCAATAGGCTCTGCTTATTTCCTTCAATTCCTGGATCCCAGCCATGGAAGCCAGGTCACCTGCCCTGACACTGGGCTCTTGCTTCCAGGAGATAGCATTGTCTGTATTATGTGCAGTCCCATAGGCCAGTCTCCATCATAGCAGTCATGTGCCAAATCAATCTGAGCTACATCTCAGGGTAAAAATATGAATTTTCAGGGTGTCTGAAGTATACTCTTGCAAATTGTGTTGTCTAAGACCAAAACCAAAACACCTTCTCCTACGATAAATGAGGATCTTTCCAAAAGTTTGCTTAAAATGAAATTAACAGATAATGCATATTTCTCCAGAAACATTTTGAAATGCCCTCATATTTTCTCCATTAGATGATAAGCTCTTGAAAACCAGGGACCAGGGCCAGCGCCAAGGCTCACTTGGTTAATCCTCCGCCTGTGGCTCCAGCATCCCATATGGGCGAGAGTTCTAGTCCCGCTTGCTCTTCTTCCAGTCCAGCTCTCTGCTGTGGCCCAGGAGGGCATTGGAGAATGGCCCAGGTGCTTGGGCCCTGCACCCCATGGGAGACCAGGAGAAGCACCTGGCTCCTGGCTTCAGATCGGAGCAGCGCTGGCCATGGCAGCCATTTGGGGAGTGAATCAATGGAAGGGAGACCTTTCTTTCTGTCTCTCTCACTGTCTGTAACTCTACCTCTCAAATAAATTAAAAAAAGAAAAGAAAAGAAAACCAGGGACCATATAGTGCCCACTTAAGATCTCTAAAACATGCATACTACTCACCTGATTAATAAATAAATACTGATAGAGATATTTTTAGAGAAGAAATATATGTATATATGGCAAGTGCTTAAATTATTGACTTAAAGGAAGATGGACTAGAATGCTTCTAAACTTAAAACTTCCTTTTGTTAAATGTAACTATATGAAGAAATGATTACTCAAATAAGATAAAGACTATCCCATCTTTCTCACTTGTAGTTGAAATACAAATGTTACTACAACTCTTTGTTACTGAATGCTAAAGAGGTATATCAGCCTTCAGCAAGCAAGTCCTAAACAGCAAAGAGAATAGATTAACTTCCAGGAGATAGATTATCCATCACCTGCAAGAAGTTCAATGTCTGCTTTCTCAGCTTTAGATTGCCTAACTCCTGTGCAATTTTGAATTTGTACTTTAGAAATTATATATGCTTTACTATTTGCCATTAATTATTTCTAATAGGAAAACTAGGAAGAAACCCAGACAGATAATATCCATTCTTCTGTTGGACACCTATTTCCAATTGAATTTATGTAGCCTTCCAAAATTCTTAATGAGAAGTAATAATCATGTTATGTTAATCTGGCAATCAAGAATAAATACCTTAAGTCTTTTTGATTTTCCAGGTGATCATGTATTCAGGACAATCCTGAAAACTGAGTAGGGACATGTTGAGATGCATAATAGCAAAAACTTACAGCTGAGCTTACGTTGGTCAAGAGATTGATTACCCATCTGCAAATGTGGGAGAAATATACAGAGGGTATATTGAGTTACTTTAGTGGGGGTAGTTTGATGGGCTGTATTATGCTGGAACTACCCTACTTGACCTTTGTGCAGTGATGCATCTAAAATGTGAGGTATTGTTCTTCCTTGGAAAGCAGACTCAATGCACTTCAGCCCCATGCTGGTTGTTACCCAAAGCAAGCATGGTTAAATTATACGCATCTCTTGGTTTTAAAGGAAGGGGAAAATGGGGGGAGGAGACACATTTCTCATGGATTAGCATCCTCTGATCTATTTTTGAAATGCAACGAATATAAAATCAGTAGATCATTTTGTCTACAGACAAAAAGAAAATATATTTTATATCTGTTTTTAATGCTGAACAGATCTGAGCAAAATACAGACATCTTAGTGAACCAAATGGTCTCTTTAAGTATACATGTTTCACCTCATATGCTGAAAAGTATCTTTTAGATTTTTTTGCTTTTAAAACTCCCTATACCTTATACATTCTCATACTTTTACACACACATGCACACACACACACAGAGGCTTATGAAGGTATGCTTGCTTCTAGACTCAGCTCTGAATGTTTCAGCATCATTAAAATTCACTCTGGGTGTAGATTCTGTCTCCATTTACAGTGGTATTACCTAGTGTTGTAAACAATAGATTGTAAATAAATAGTGAAAACATAGTGTCTATAAAACTAAAAGATCAACATGAATAAATTAATTTATTGTTCAAAGTGACTGGAGTTTTTACTTGTGTTTAAGTTTCTTTAAGTTTAAAAAAGTTTCTAAAGTTTGATTAATTTATTTTTATTTAATTTGGAGGCAGAGAGAGAGAGAGAGTTTACTCCCAAATGCCCTCAATATCTGGAACTGGGCAATGCTGTTTCCAGGAGCCAGGAACTCTATTCAGGTTTCCCACACAGGTAGCAGAGACCCAAGTACTTGAGCCATCACCTGCTGCCTCCCAGGCTGTACTCTTAGGAGGGAGTTGGATGGGAAGTGGAGGAAGGACTCCAACTCAGGCATTCCATTATGGAATGTGGGCTAATGTCCAAAGCTATGGCTAAACCACTGTGCCACAACATCCACCCCTAAGTTTCTAAATGATTGCATGTGAACATAGTGATATTTCTGAGATGAGAGGCTCATCTTTCAACTAATACAATAAATATTGTATTAGCTTTCAATAACATCTTTTTAAGTTAAATTTTATATTATTTTAAATTGATACTTATTTTTATTTGTGTTAAAGGGTGTCTTAAAATAAACACATTTAGTGATGGTGCAAGACTATTACTGAATATATTTTTAGTTTAGAAAGGTGAGGGATTTTAATGGATAGTCTGCTTGGTATACATTTGATTAGATCAAATGGGAAGAAATTGGGGTGAGAAACATAGATGTAATGCTACCTAAGAGTTGCTATCATGTCATGAAAATTCCATTTATTTAGCATTTCAAAAATGTTTTACTTCTGCTTCCTCTTATTCTTCAGGATAAAAGCATTTCATCCACACTAACATTTTTCATGAAGTCTGATTCAAAATGTTTTATTTTCAAAGATGAACTTATTTCAAGGTTTGGGGCATCATAAATTTCTCCTGGCTTGAGTTGTTTATGTTCAGTCATGTCTGCGAATTGATACTCAGGTTATAAAGGACACATTCACACCCTGTGTGAGCTCTGATTTTTGGAAACTTCTGGAATATAAAGCCTTGCTTATCTAAAGCATCCAATTTGCTCAGTGTTTTACATAAAGCATGTGTAACTCCACACGTGGGCCCCTGAAGCTGGAGACTCATTCAACTTTTTGTTTTCTTTGGAATCTGAGAGGAGTCATTAGAAAACTGACACTGGATTATTAATTATAGAGAAAATCTAACAAATGAAATAAAAAATTAAAAAGTGTCACTATTCATTGGAATTTATTTGATGTGTTAGTCACACACTGACATGCCCTGCGAGATCCTGTGATTTTTCTGAATGAACTTCCATAGTTTGTGGTTTGTGATTAGAAGATGTTGCAGGAAGCAGAAAAGAAAACCAGAGACTGATTGGAAAATAAGTGCATGGGAACTATGAGATGTGTTACTGGAAACTGAAGAATTACAATTTGTTTTTAAATTTAAAAAAATCAAGATTAAAACAAGGAGTACAGTATTAAGTAGTTAAAATTAGATTGAAAATCTTGGATGATAAAGATTACCATCAGATTGCTGGCACTGGACAAAGAATAATATTTCTGAAGAGTTTTCAACAGGTCCAGGGGAAATGCCTATTATGAAAAGTCTATGCATGGATTTCAATTTTTTGCATCAAAACAAGCTAATTAATCTTTTAATTCCATTTTTCCATGAACTTCGCGAAGCACCTTGTATACAAAGTTCTGATCTTTTGTGGCTTTTGTGACAACCAGGATTTAAACAAACAAACATTACATTGCTCTGAGGGAATTGTGCTTCTAAGAATGTGATGATCTGTTTCTCCGTGACCTTGACCAACATGATGGCCCTCATCATTACTCTGGGGCATAGTTAGTGAACCACACAATTCTCCACATCTCCCTGCACCCTGCGGGTCTTTTTCTTTACTTACGGTTGTCTCCTCTGTGGTCAGCTTTTCTGAAGTATTTCTGTTTCCTCCCTCTTGTTTTGTCCCAGTTGGTTACCTAAGCATTCCTCTGTAGCTTATACTTGGGGCGATATGGAATATTTGACATTTTAGGAACAAATGCATAACCTTTGATGAAAATGTAACTAGTGGTAGAATAGCTCTCTCTGTGTGCTCTCAAGGCAGTTACTCAATAGTGGTTATTCATTAACAACTTCTCCTCCTGTGTAAAGAACTTAGAAAGAAGTGGTTCAGAATGCAGCCTTTGTTTCCAAGTCTTCCTTTTATCTTGGTCTGTTCCCCATGTCCTCATGCCTGAAGCAGTCACTCTGCTCTTGCATGTCAAACGGCTACAATCACCTCTTCATCCTCCTGGAAAAGTCATCACTTACTGACTTTCACTCAATGCCCCCGCATCATGGAGTAAGACACATAGTGGATGTGATTTCCACCAGTCCAGCAGTGAAGTCAGACATAGAATGAATGGTTAGAAAGTCCCAGACCTGAAGCCACTCTTGTGGAAGGAGGGCTGAATGCTCTCACAATAATGCTGTGAACATGTACAGCTCGGAGGCTTTAAGCAAACAGGCAAAACCAAACCAAATCAAACACTCTAAAGAACACACTGTAGTGGAGAGGTTGCAACCTGTCATGACAAATCTGGAGGCAATTCTCTTCTGGTTCAGCTGTAAAACAACATTTTTCACTGAAGCCCAAAAAATATGTGGGTGACATGAAGCCTAAGTTTCAGATTTTTAAAAATAGAATTGAGAATAGATCATGAATATCCACAAAACACTGACTTTTTGCCTCAGTAATTGAATCTTTTCATTTTACTTTTTTTACCTAATATTATTTTTGATATAACATTTTAATATGCATTCTAGTCAAAGGCTTAACATTCCACTAATTAGAGTTCGACAAGTAAAAAATAAATGACCACATTTCAGCAGGAATACAGTCAAGAATTATAAACAATAATCAAATGAAAAGATACTTCACCCATGTAAATTTTAAAATAGTCACACAGACAAGGACTGGCATTGTGGCATAGCAGGTAAAGCTGCCTTCTGCAACACTGATATCCTATTTGGGTGCCAGTTCATGTCCTGGCTGCTTCACTGCCAATCCAGCTCCCTGCTAATGGTTTGGAAAAACATCTGAAGATGGCCCAAGTGCCTGGACCCCTGCCACCCACGTTGGAAACCCAGATGAAAATCTAGACTCATGGCTTCGGCCTTGCTCAGCCTGGAGCGGCCATCTGGAGAGTGAACCAGCAGATGGAAGATATTTCTCTCTCTCTCTCTCTCTTTTTCTCTCCTCTCTCTCTTTTCTCTCTGTCACTCTGACTTTCAAAATAAATAAGTTAATAAAAGTAATCACAGAAGGATCACTAAAACTATAGTATTATATAATTCTTAACAATTTGTTTGACAAAGACTTAAAACAAAGTTTGACAAAACACTATATTCGCAGCCTAATTTTTACACATGGGCATTTCTTTCTTTTTTGTTTGGTAGTTGCATCTTTTAAAAATTTCCCATATAAACCAAAAGCAATACAGTACTTGGGAATCAAGAAGAAAAAGAGACAGTAAAACAGAAAAGTCACTCAGACCTTCTGTTATGGGTTGAATTAATGTCCTTTCCACATCTGTACAATGCAATGTTAACTCTTAGTTCTATACAGTGTGACCTCATTTAGAAATAAATCAGGAGCTAGAGCTGTGGCATAGCAGATAAAGCCACCACTTTCAGTACCAGCATCCCTTATGGGCACAGGATTCTGTCCTGGCTGCTCCACTTCCAATCCAGCTCACTGCTAATGTGCCTGGGAAAGTAGCGAAAGATGGTCCAAGTCCTTTGGCCCCTGAACCCAAATAGGAGATCAGGAAGAAACTTCAGGATCCTGATTTTGGCCTGGCCCATCCCCAGCCATTGTGGCCATTTGGAGAAGTGAACCATCTTATGGAAGACTGTCCCTCTACATCTCTTTCTGTCTCTCTCTGTCTCTCTCTCCCTCTCTCTCTTTCTCTCTGCCTCTGCCTCTCTCTCTCTGAAATTATGACTCTCAAATAGATGGATAAATTTTTTAAAAAATTTTTTTTAACAGGCAGAGTTAGAGAGAGAGAGAGAGAGAGAGAAAGGTCTTCCTTCCATTGGTTCACCCCCACAAATGGCCACTACGGCCGGCGCACTGCTCTGATCCGAAGCTGGGAGCCAGGTGCTTCCTCCTGGTCTCCCTTGAGGGTGCAGGCCCAAGGACTTGGGACATTAGATGGATAAATCTTTAAAAAAATCAACATATTTGTGTTAATGCAATGAATTGGGTAACACGATTTTCATCCAACATGGTGGGAACATTTTTGCACAGGGAGAAAGTCATGTTGATATAATATGGACAAGTCATATTGATTTAGTATGGGCAAATAGCTAGCTAGGTCTACTGAGCTGGACATCACAAGCCCCATGTCTAACTCTATCGTTCTAGTTGTCAGCCAGAATGCCCCCTTTCCCAGGATGCATCTGCTTCATTCAGGACCTGAAACAGATGCCATGAAAAGTGTGAAAATTCATTTCCACATGGAACTCATGGAAATGCTCTATAATTCCTAAATTACTTCACTCCTGGAGGCACTGTGCCAAACCTCATAGAAAAGAGCAACATCAGAGGAAGAGCTATTTCTCTCTCACCCTCTTCTGCCATAGACTGCTGCTGGAGGAGCTGTTCAGATTCTCTCTCTCTCTCTCTCTCTCTCTCTCTCTCTCCCTCCTTCTCCATGCCTCCTCCCATCAGGTGATCCTCAGACCTACTGCCCACTCATGATGAGTATTTCTCTGTGTGGGGCAGCCCACACCCAAGCATGTCTGAACACTCCTTTTCTCACCTTTTGAATAGTTTTATCATTTTGTGCACTGTATGCATATCAGCATCCAGCATGTTTGTCTTTGTGCATGGCAAGTGCCTGGAATATAGCAATGAACAACCACATGCCTACATCAATAGGAGAGGCCAAATTAGCAGCTTCCATCTGTGAGCCAAGAAATGAGGGTGGGAGCAGACCCTGTCCCACACCTTGATCTTGGACTTGGAGCCCAACTGTGAGACAACACAATGCCCCTGTTTATGCCACCCAGGTTGTAGTACTTTGCTACAACAGCCACCACAAATTAACTACCATGCTTTCATTACCCAGCGATGATCACTGTAAAATTTGTTATAAACTCTTTAATCTGTGACCTGGTTTTGTTAGTTTCTTAAGTGTGTTTTGTTTTTTATTTGTTTCTGTAACACTGAGCTGTGAACAAAGCTTTGAAGCTGTTGCAGTCAGTTCTTACGTGCCCTACTCTGAGATTCATTGTCATACCCTCTTAGTAATCATACTCCAATGTAGTGCTAAAAGATAACATTTCACAGCCTTCCCTGGGCTAGATGGGCTTTTATTTAAAAACCTAAATTCTGGACAAAATAATGTTAGCAGAAAGGATGTATGCTATTTTCAGGAATTGCAAAGTCTCTGAGGTTTTATTCTCTTGCAAGCAAATGAGTTAGGCTGCTATAGTCTCTTGGAAGCTAGCAGATAACTTGTGATTCCTAGATCAGAGAAAAAGGTCTTGATTTCTCACAAAAAAACAATAGTCAGAATGATATCAGACTGCTTATTAATAATTCTCAATATTAATAAGCCTGTGGTCTCTTGCCACATATTCAGTGAATTCTGAATACTGGCTCAAATAGACCAGGCAACATAGTAAGTTTTTAAGGATTTTATTCAGTGAGAGAAATGTGCAGGAGACTGAGGGCTTTAGTTAGGGGAGAAAGAGAGGTCTAGAAGCTAATTGGGTCCATACCAAGCAGAGAGCAGGCCAGGAGTGAGCCACATGGAGCAAGTACATGGTTATGTGCAGCCACAAGTAGCTTAATGCAGCAGCAAAGCAGACAGAGAGCGATTTGGGGTCACTCCTCACCTGTTTTTTTTTTTTAATTTTTTTTTTTGACAGGCAGAGTGGACAGTGAGAGAGAGACAGACAGAGAGAAAGGTCTTCCTTTGCCATTGGTTCACCCTCCAATGGCCTCCACAGCCAGCACGCTGCAGCCGGCACACCGCGCTGATCCGATGGCAGGAACCAAGTACTTATCCTGGTCTCCCATGGGGTGCAGGGCCCAAGCACTTGGGCCATCCTCCACTGCACTCCCTGGCCACAGCAGAGAGCTGGCCTGGAAGAGGGGCAACCAGGACAGAATCCGGCGCCCCGACCGGGACTAGAACCCGGTGTGCTGGTGCCGCAAGGCGAAGGATTAGCCTAGTGAGCCGCAGCGCCGGCCACTCCTCACCTTTTATATGCTTTCCAAAGGGGAGTGGTTGCATAGTCTGATGGGCAGGTGGGCTTTCAGGTGAGATCACACAGGGCGTGTTGTGTAAGATGTGGTCTCCAGCTTACAGATCTAATAGTTTTTATTCTATCTGCCTGCCTAGATCAGGAATACCAGTATTTTTGGACCACTTTCCCGAGTGCCAGTCCCCACAGGGCTATGAGAAGAGGAGCAGACAGCATCCACACATACATAGCCTGAAGCTTGTATAATGGTCACTGAGTGAGCACACCCTTTGCTTTGGAAGGAGACTATTTTTAAAAGCATTCCTACAAAGACAGTTCTGAAGTTGCAGGTCATGTTCTGAAGTTGCAGGTACACGCGCAGAATGGCAGCAGGAGGAGAGGAAGCTGAGCTCCAAACCAGTACTGGCTTGTGTGACCACAACATTTTTTATGCATAAGAAATATAATTTGGGGGCCACCACTGTGGCGTAGTAGGTAAAGTCCCCAAATGCAGTGCCGGCATCTCATATGGGTGCCAGTTCAAGTTCCAGCTGCTCCACTTCTGACCTAGCTCCCTGCTAATGCACCTTGGAAAGCAGCAGCAGATGGCCCAAGCCCTTGGGCCCCTACACCCACATGGAGGACCAGAAGAAGTTCCTGGCTCCTGGTTTCAGATCGGCCCAGCTCCAGCCATTGCAGCCATTGGGAGAGTGAGCTAGCAGATGGAAGATCCCTCTCTCTCTCCCTCTCTCTCTGTCTTTCTCCCTATCTTTCTTTCTCTCTCTCTTTCTCTCTCTGTAACTGTTTCAAATAAATAAATATTTTAAAAAGAAATATAATTTATGTAGTTAAATTACAATTCTTTAGGACCTTCCTGTTTCATAGTGCAATCCTAGTCCTAATTGATGGATAGTCAATGAAACATATTTAAAACATTATTTTTTGTTACAATGAAAAGTTCCTCAGATAGCTTTTTATCATTATTTATGAAAGTTCTTCAAAAAGTTAAGGGAAAATAAATGTTATGCAGAAACTATGCATGGATTTCCAAAGTTTTACACCACCAAAATCAGATCATTATTTAATTCCATTTTCCATTAATTTCATACTTTTCTAATCTACTATGAATATACTTATTTTATTCTGGTTTCATTTTTCTTTATTCCAATATAAAGAATACAATTCATGGTCTCTGAATATTTTTGTTCATTAAAATTAGTCTCTCAAAATTTGCTAGGGAACTAGTTTTTAGCTTAGGAGTTAAGATGGCCCAATTAGATATCAAAGTGCCTGGATTTGACTCCTATTCTTGGCTCCTTACTTCCGTTTTCAGCCAATATAGATATTGGGAGGCAGCAGTGATGGCTCCAGTAATTAAGTGCCTGTCACTCATGTTGGGAAATTAGATTGTCCTCCTAGTTCTGAGCTCTGACCCTGGCTCAGCCTAGCCATTGTGGGAATTTGGAGAGTGAACAAACAGATGGCAGCTCTCAGTCTCTCCCTGCCCTTATCTCTGTCTCTGTATCTGCTCCTCAAGTTAACAATAAATATCTATTTTAAATTCGCTAATGCTTTTCTTTTTGCTGTGGGGTTTGGTTGGTGTATCTTCCATTTTACATAAAAAAATGGATGTGTGTAGGCAAAAGAATAAAATAATTCTTAAAAGATTATTTATTTTGGGGCCAGTGCTGTGGTGTAGCCGGTAAAGCTGCCGCTTGTATTGCTGGCAACCCATGTGGGTGCCAATTTGAGTCCTGGTTGCTTCACTTCCAACCTGGCTTTCTGCTATGGCCTGGGAGGGCAGTGGAAGAAGGTCTAACTGCTTGGGTCCCTAAACCCGTTGGGAGACCCGGAAGAAGCTCTTGGCTCCCGGCTTCAGGTTGGTGCAGCTCTGGCCGTTGCAGCCATCTAGGGAATGAATCAGTGGTTGGAAGATTCTCTCTCTCTCTCTCTCTCTCTCTCTCTCTCATTTCCCCACTAGATAGACGTTTCTACTTAAGGGTACCTAATCAAAAGAGAAAAGCAAATGAGTCTATTTGGATGAAATTAATATGGATAATTTCTCTTATTCAAGCTCATTAATAGAACTGCATTTAATTTAACACTGTGTTAATAATGCAACCAAGACCTGGTCATATCTTCTGAGTAGATCCTAACTCAGTCACTCACATGGCTTTACCTAGTAAAATGTTTGTATATTTAAGGCAATGATCATGATTCATACGCCACATAGATAGCATAGAAAATTCATTTGAAAAGCTAATAGTCAGAGACAGACTACATACTATCTTTTCATAGACATACAATTTCAGGGTTTTTCTTTTTTTAAAAGATAAGTTTAGCTGCCTTGCTCCATCTCGGTTCCCTGAACATAGCTGTCAGTAATCTAAAACAGAAACAGCAGCTGTGTGTGTGTGTGTATGTGTATCCACGTGTGCATGTATGTCCTCCATGCCTACATTAACAACTGTGGTGATGAATTTAGGCACCAGGAGACAGTAGTTATCGAAGAAGTAAATCAGGGGAACCAAAAATTATATGCTGCATAGCTTATACACTCCTACCAATGCCACAGGGAGAAAGAAGCCAACCCTACAAATAAATAGCAATTTTCTGCAGTTTGTGTGCCGACTGAGCAAACATTCTTCAATGAAGTTTATGAAAAACCAGAGATGAATGATAAATTCATTTTGCTGCAAAACATTTTGAAATCCACAGAGAGTTTTTTTCATAATGCACATTTTCTATGAATTTTTTGAGGAATCCGCATCCATTTTCAATCAGGATTCATGAAAAACAACTAAATTCCACACCTCATGCCTTATTGAAAAATCAAAAGAGGCTGCCTAGCCGTAGGCTGATTGATCAGTTTATCATACAGCAAAGCTTCGCAGCTTACCTAAACCCAGCAGAGTTTAGGTCATTTGATAAAGAAGGCATTATTCTAACACAATCTCACATTCATTATTGATGAGTGAGAACAGAAACGAAACCTTGACATGCTGACTAAAAATAATTATGGAAAATAAAACTATAGGTAGCAAACAGTATAATAGTATAAAGTACAGGATAGTAAAATAGTATAAAGCGTATAATGAAGGTCTAAGAAACTCAGGAGGGATGTAGACAGCATTGCATACAAATTTGGGAAAAATATAACTGTTTTAGGCTCCTGTGTGGCTAAGGACCATAGTTACAATCAACGAAGGAATGGAAAGCAACAAGAAAGAAGCAGTGGCCAGTGGCGCGGAAGCCCCCTGCTTTGAGCTGATTAGCACTGAGATGCGGTTCCTCTGATGGGCCAGTTGGACACTTTGTGATGCCTACTGAAGAGTTTCTCCTGAGAAATGAAAGGGGTCAGATGCCTGCTCTCACAAGCCCTGCACGGCTCACACACAGGCATGTGACTCTGCCTGAACTCGGGACCTCCTCAGTGCCAGTCTGATTACTCTGCCCAGGACTGCCCTGACTGACAGTTTACAAATCCTTCGGAACATTGTGGTGACAACAAAAATAGCCCGAGCTCAGGGAGCACAGTGGCAGCGGCATTGAATTCCAACAACTCAGCAGGCCATGTCCAGGGGCCTGGCAAGAGGACCAACTTTCTGACCAGCCTAAGCACATGATGTGTTGGTGGCTGTGGGCTTGGCTGCCTGGCTTCCCTGACATCCTACTAGTTTATTTTATTTTTTTTAATTTCAGCCCAGCTCTGCAGCTTTCCTAGTGCTTTTGAATGGTACCACATATCCTTCCAAACAAGATGTGATTTCTTTTCTTTGAGACAAATAGCCTTTGCTTAATTAGATTGGCAATACTCGTGATGACTCTAATCCTCATTTATAAGCATGATGAATTTACAAAGGTATTCCAATGTATTCCCTAGTCTAATTTAGTCCAATATTTTTATATAGAATTAACAGGTGAAAATTGCATTTGAAACTGCAGAGCATTTTTGTAGTAATAGATCATCTATTAAGAGCAAAGTGTATCCACTTTAAATAATTTGGACAATTTCTATTGCAGAAGGTTTTGGAATGAGACCTTAAGATATTACTGCTAATAAAAGTTCTTTACTTGTGGCAAGGAAAATAAATCATTTATTTATTTTTATTTTCAGAATATATAAGCATGTATATCTAGAATATACATGTAAAGTATAATATGTAATATAATATTGTAATAATATAACACTCACAACGTATAATGTGACTTGACTATTTTATCTTGAACTTTTAAGTGATATCATGTGCATATCATTGAGAATACAGGGAAAAAATGCTATACAAGGTTGAAGTATTTGTTCTCAATCTTTTATTCTAACCCAACATAACTTGAGGAACATTATTGTTTTCTTTTATAACAATGATTGACTAGCCTTTTGGCCAGAGCCCATATCTTTCAACAATTCTACAACATATTGAAAAACAGGGAAAGAGGAGAGACACCTGCTATGTGTCGTCCAGGCCTTTGAGAAAACATGGGGTTGTTCCTCTGACCATACACATGCCCATCTACAAGCAATGTGGTCATGTAAACATCTAGGGGTTGGGTACTGTTTAAAGAGAAATGCTGCATAAACATCATCACAGCAAACCTGGAAGAGTCTACCATGTCACTGCGCATGCAGCTAATATCGTTGTAAACAAATTCATTCAGGGCAAAATTCTTGCCAGGAGAATTAACGTGTGTACTGAGCATGTTAAGTGCTCTGGGTTGAGATAGCTTCCAAAAACCTTGAAGGAAGACTATCAGAAAATAAAAGGAAGCAAAGAGAAAGTTCTCTGGGTTCAACTGAGGCACCAGCCATTCCACGCACAGAAGCCTGCTTTATCAGAACCTGACATGCTGGATTCCATGGCCTAGGAATTCATGGCAAACTAGACGAAAAAAAAAAAAGGTAAATTAAAGACCTGTGGACTATAAAGATATTTCTTTAATTGAGTAGGGATATGGTGTCCTGCCTACTTCTTTGGGGGCAAAAAATAGTTAAAGCAAATTTTAACTTTGAACAAGTCAATGATTGACCAAAAGTAAGAGTTTTAATTGAAGCCTAGTTGATAGGGTCATTTGATATGAGTGGCATGGATCTATGAAGAATCATTGATTTTTAAAATTACCCGATAACATAATCATACATAAATAGACATCCCTGGCATAGGGTCATTCAATCACCTTGACCTTAACCCTAGCACCTCCTGTCCCTGTGTTTCAACACACCCGTGATACCAAGAAGTGAAAATTGCTGCTTAGTGTCAGAGACACTGTAGGATTAAGGAAATGATTAGAAAGTCTGCCTCATGCCTCATTTAGTAATTTTAAAAGCTTTACATTTATTTTTTTTTATGTTGAGTGAAAATGACTCTGTCAAAATGGTAACATAATGTGCACCTTGTCTCATGACTATGGAAACTGGAGAACGAGAGGCAAGGAAGCCACCTGGCCCATTTCAGCATTTTAGGAATAGAAGAGGTATAGTTAGAAAGTTCTGCCTCTGCTCAAATCACTCTAAAGTATTTCTCCAAAAGGATAACATGCACAAAGAAATGGGGTCAGCTCTGGGCAGCATGCACGTGGATATGTGTTTGATGATTTTGAATGGGGAAGCTCTCTAGGAGCTAGGAGATGGGCCTGAATGGGAGTGTTTAGGCAAACTACATGAGGAACATTGCTCCCATGTACAATGATTAGATTTCCTGTAGAATTTTAAGTCCATATAAAACATGCAATAATTAAATAGACATTCACTACTGTGTTCATCTCACTAATGTGTATAGTCCAAATGGTTTGCTGAGAGAGGATTACAAGAAAATAGCCCTGGGATCCTTGTCTTCAAGCAGCATAGAACTTGGAGTACAGTTCTGTTTTGCTTATGTGAGCAGCCAGAGAGCAACTCTGGAGTATTTTTAAAGAATTCCAAGGGTGTCTCTATAAATGCTAAATGGGATGTGATGAAGAAACAGCATGGGCTGGAGTCAGTCCAGCTTCCTGGAAGAAATGTGGCCAAATAGCCGTACAAGTCTAGGGGGGAATCCTTAGCCTCTCTGAGCCTCACTGACCTCATCCATGAATGAGGGGTTTGGTCTATGTGATTTCACCCTGAGTGCACTTCTCAGGCTATGAGTTCATGTTCCTCAGCTGAACTGCACTGGGATGGAAGTCAGCTATTGGCAGACAGATGAGGAGGCCTCTCCTGAAAGGCAGGCATGAAGTTGACTAGTTAAACGTTTGTTCAACGGTTTTTACAAGACTAGTCTCAGAGGAGATTTAAGGAAATGAGCCTAAAATTGCATATATGTTGGCTGGGTCAAACTGACTCCATGAGTCAGGTAATTTGGCATCTTCATATTCAGTGAATTATGTTAAAATCAACTGCCATTTATTAAGCATTTGTCATATACCAGGCATTGCAACTATCTTGTCAGTGACTCTCCAGACAGTTTCTAGATATTTTTATACCCATTTTGTAAATGAAGAAAGAGAGGTTCCAAGAATGTCACCTAATGAGAACTGTAGAACCGGGATTTAAGGACCAAACGTGGTTGCTTCTGATGCACAATTTCTTTCCCTAGTGATCAATAGTGCTCTCTAACATTTAAGGAGAGCTCACTGGAGCACTGTTCAAAGGATTTTGTAAGTATTTAATTCACTGCGTTCTCAAACAATCCAAGACACAGATATACTTTTTTTTTTCCCTTTAATTTTTGTTTTTTTTTTTTAAACTTTTATTTAATGCATATAATTTTCCAAAGTACGACTTATGGATTACAATGGCTTCCCCCCCATACCGTCCCTCCCACCCACAACCCTCCCCTTTCCCACTCCCTCTCCCCTTCCATTCACATCAAGATTCATTTTCGATTATCTTAATATACAGAAGATCAGCTTAGTATACATTAAGTATGGATTTCAACAGTTTGCTCCCACACAGAAACATAAAGTGAAAAATAATAGATGATTTTTTTTTAAATGATGATGAAATCAGAGCAGACCTATTGTCATGTTTAATCCCAGTGAGAGTCAAGTTGGGAATTGATAATTTCTTTTTTTTTTTTTTTTTTACAGAGGATCAGTTTAGTATGCATTAAGTAAGGATTTCAACAGTTTGCACCCCCATAGAAACACAAAGTGAAATATATTGTTTGAGTACTCGTTATAGCATTAAATCTCAATGTACAGCACATTAAGGATAGAGATCCTACATGAGGAGTAAGTGCACAGTGACTCCTGTTGTTGACTTTACCAATTGACACTCCTGTCTATGGCATCAGTAATCTCCTTATGCTCCAGTCATGAGTTTCCAAGGCTATGGAAGCCCTCTGAGTTCTCCGACTCTTATCTTGTTTAGACAAGGTCATAGTCAAAGTGGAGGTTCTCTCCTCCCTTCAGAGAAAGGTACCTCCTTCTTTGATGACCTGTTCTTTCCACTGGGATCTCACTCGCAGAGATCTTTTGCCAGAGTGTCTTGGCTTTCCATGCCTGAAATACTCTCATGAGCTTTTCAGCCAGCTCCGAATGCCTTTAGGGCTGATTCTGAGGCCAGAGTGCTATTTAGGACGTCTGCCATTCTATGAGTCTGCTGAGTATCTCACTTCCCATGTTGGATCACTCTCCCCTTTATTTACTCCATCAGTTAACGTTAGCAGGTACTAGACTTGTCTATGTGCTCCCTTTGACTCCCAGTCCCTTCACCATGACCAAATGTGAACTGAAACTGATCACCTGGAACAGTGAGATGGCATTGGTACATGCCACCTCGATGGGATTGAATTGGAATCCCCTGGTATGCTTCCAACTCCACCACTTGGGGCAAGTCAGCCTGAGCATGTCCCAAATTATACCTCTCTTCCCTCTCCCATTCCCACCACCATGTTCAACAGGGATCACATTTCAGTTAATTTTCAACACTTAAGAATAACTGTGCATCAATTACAGATCTAAACCAGTCATATTAAGTAGAACAGATAAAAAAAACTACTAAGAGGGATAATGTATTAAGTTGTTCATTACCCTGTTTTGTAGATGAGGAATGTGAAAAACAGAAAGGTTAAGTCAGTTGTATGAGATTACACAACTATCAGGAAGCAAAACTGGGATATATTGTGTCATGGAGTCTCCGATCCATAGTCTGTGTAAAAGCAGACTAAGCGCCTATGACTGTCATGAATATTATTATATGAGAAAAATGGAAGTCAATTTTATGCTATCTCAGTTATTCCTTAAATATTGGATGAGATGAATAAGATTGTGCACAATAGAGTGTTTGACCATATATTAGGTAAATTATCTTACCCACCCAGAGTCAAATCTATTTCTTGCATTAATACATGTGGGGGAAGCCTAATAGACTTTCTTATCAGGGTAATATTACTGCTAATAAACAGGGAAACTTCATCTGCAGTTATTAAGTACTTTAGGGTTGTAGTTGAATTTAAATGTGGTAGCAGGGGACATTTTTGCAAATAAGTTGTATTTACGTAGATATTGCTCTGTATGAAATTAAACAGAGCAAATTCTCACTGTATTACACCAAAGAACCAAGTCAGTTTGGGGATAAGAATGAAATAAGAACACAGGATAGTTTTCATTTTGCCTTCAAAACTAGGTTTTTTTTTCTTAATAAATCAATCCGCGATGGAGAATAAATATCACCAGCAAGTGTAGAAATGGGAACTTTTTCTTGCAAAGAAATAAGCACAAAATATACGTATTGGACTCCATCCCTCTGGGACTTTCCTCTTTATTCAGGTCCATAAAACAGAAAGATTACTTCCTCTCCACAGCCCACAACCACAAGTCAGAACAATAATACTCTGACTTTTATTAAAAACACTACTGTATTTTCACTGTCATGTCATGGTGTCTGCAAATTTATGAAAAGTATTTGGGAATCCAAGGTTCACTTCTTCTTTTCATTATCAACTCAGTGAGAAATTCCTCAAGAGTTTTTCATTCAAGTTTGTTGATTCAAATAAAGAAATTCATGATTGGAATAGTAGAAAGGAGAGGAGGGAAGCAGAAGAAGTAAGAGGAGAATGAGAAAAATAAAGGGTTTCAAAATACTCCTGTGAAAATAGCATTTAAGCCAGGAAATCATGCTAATTATACCAGTGTCTTAAAAGGTCTCTAGGTCAGAATTAGGGAGATTGTTTTCTATATAGGGTCAAGTACAAAATCTTTTAAGCTTTGTCAGCCAGAAGATCTCTTGCATATCCGCTACTGTTGTGAGAAAAGAGACTTAAGCAGCATGTACACAAATGGACATAATTATGTTCCAATAAAACTTCATTTGCAAAACCAGGAATGCCCCCCCATTGGAATCTCAGGTCTTTCTCTAAATCCTAATGCTAAAGTTATATCCTAGCATTCTTTGATATAATTGTCCATTTTGAGAGAAATGTTCTGTATCTGTGCTGACCAACATGCTAGCCACATGTGGTTGTTGCATATTTGAGGTGGAGATAGTGTGGGTGAAGAATAGAGCTTTAAACTTAAATTTTAATTATTTCATGTTTAAATAGTCATAGGTGACTATTAGCCACATAATGGACTGCAGACTACATTTCTTTTCATTTTTAATATGAGTATAGATTTGTAGAATATTTTTATATTTAATGAATCAAGATAAAACTTTCTAAAAAGATTTATTTATTTGAAAGGCAGAATGACAAAGAAAGAAGGAGGGAGGGAGGGAGAGACAGAGAGAGAGAGAGAGAGAGAGAGAGAGCAAGAAAGAGAGACCCCCCTGGTTCATACCTCAAAAGGCTGCAACAAGGAGGACTGGGTCAGGCAGGGGCCAGGAGCCAGGAACTCCACTGGAGTCTCCCTGTGGGTGGCAGGAACTCAAGTACTTTAGTCATCATCTGCTACTTTCCAAGGCACAGTAGCAGGAAGCTGGATCAGAAGTAGAGTAGCTGGAGCTCAAACCAGCTGATAAGTTTAATCCACTGTGCCACATGCCTAACTCCAAAAAGAAACTTTTTATATTTTGAAGATTTTTGAAGTGCAAAAATTGGAAAAGGTAGAACATTTTTACATTATAAATATAGAAAACCAAATTAAATAGTAACTTATGATAGATAATATATTTACACAAAAATACACAATGTGTATCTGTATTGATATGTGCTAAAACTCTCAAGATGAAATTGTAAGAAATGATGCATATGTGAGAAAAATATGGATAAAATCAAATTAATATATCTGACTTTGTTCCTTCATTATGATTAATTAACAAATAAAAGTGATTTAATTTCATATAGAAATTTCAATAAAGCATGTAACGTTATATTTTGAAGCATTGCTCTACAAATTTCCATTTAGTCCAAAGTCTTGAATACAAGTCTCAGCTTCATTACTTAATAATGGATAAAATTTTAAGATATTGTTATCAGTCGCAGGAGGAAGAGCAATTGCTGGAACAAGTTTCATGGGTTATTTTCCTAAGCTCACTATAGAAATAAAAAGTCGAGAAGCAGTTTGCAAAGAAGCAGAAATTTTTATTTGATTGGCAAGCAGCAGAAAAGTGTCTGGTCCGAGAGAACAGGCAGAGCATGCAAATGGGACCCTGGCTTTCAGTAAGTGCTCAGGGATTTTAAGGTTTTTCTATCTTCTCATTGGGTCATTCTATGGGGGTTACCCATTGTATGCAGGGTTTCACATACTCTATGTTGATTGTCTTGTGGTTCATTGCCATAGCAGAAGTATCTTAGAAACAGCCCAATTCTCTTTAAGGGCTCAGCCCCTTCCTCTGTTAGCTCTGGACAGAAGATTGTAACTAACTTATATATGTGATTTAAAAATCACAAGGTCACGTATGCAGCACAAGAAACTATAGTGGGGGACATGCTGGCAGGTCTGGAAGCAACCTTTCCAGTCTCGCCGGGAGATGGCTTGTGAAGGACATTCTACCTATGTCTGAAGGGCCAACAGGCACCCAACCCCACTGGACAGCCTTGGATATTACTTCATTTCTTGAAGACACCAACTACTTTCCTAAATGTATGTGTATCTATGTATGCATGTTCATGAATATGTGTAATATGTGTATATGCATGTGAATACGTATATGCATGCATGTATATGTGTGTATGTATATATGTGTGTATATGTCAATGTATGCATATACCTGGGCCATCTTCTGCTGCTTTCCCAGATGCATTAACAGGGAGCTGATTCAGAAGTGGAGAGGTTGGGACTTGAACCACAAGCAGCGGCGTTGCCTGCTATCCCTCAGTGCCAGCCCCTAGTTCTCTTTTTGATTACATGTTCCTGAGTACGGTAAAGGGGATGAGGTATGGTTCAAGCTCTGCATGTCCTCTCAGATGGCAAGGAAGTAGAAGGTTGGTTGTAAGTTTAGGAATGTCACATGTCCAGGGCCTGGCAATGAGCAGTCAAGTACAACAACATAGGTCAGTGCTATCAACAGTCATATTTATAGCTTGATTAAAAATATTAGCACATGGAGCATGCATTTGGCTTGTTTAAGATGCCTAAGGTTTCTGGGTTTGATGCCTAGAGCTGGATTCTGATTCCAGCTTCCTGCTAATGTGGGCACTAGGAGGTAGGGCTGAGGACTCAGATGACTGGATTCCTGCCACCAATTCTGGAGCCCTGTATTGCATTATCCTAGCTCTTGAATTCAGACCCAGCCAACGTTGCAGAGTATTTGGAGAGTGGATCAGCAGATGGAAGCACTCTCTCTCTCTCCTCTCTCTTGCTCCTATTCTCACTCTCACTCACTCACAAATAAACACACTAACAATATACATTAGAAGAACAAGGTCTTGCCACATTCTCACAGTAAATCCAGAACAAAGTTTTCCAAGAATGTAGTTCTTGGTTAATGATATCCTTCAGTCACTGGTCTGGATTTTTGTTTTTCATGATGAACTACCCTATAGAGGGTTGATCTTTGCTGTCCTTTTCTGCCCAAGGATTTCAGTCGGGATATTCAAACATCAGAGTTGAACTAATGGTACTGACAATCAAATACAAAATGGAGCTGACTCTCAATCACTTTACTTCCCTCAACTGACTGAACACCTTAAGCAAATTTACACAGTCCTTTCTCAAATAACTTTAGGTTTCATGTAACAAAGTGTCTGAGAGTCTGAATTTTTTTAGCATTTCGATTACTTTACCTCTGATATAAGAGTAAACTAGAGAGGAAAGATGGTGAATTTAAAAAGAGTAAAAGCATTTGAATGAAACTTTATCTCATTTATTTCATTTATATTTAATGAATAAAGATAAAGCTTTTTAAAAAGATTTATTTATTTGAAAGGCAGAATGACAAAGAGAGAAGGAGGGAGGGAGGGAGAGACAGAGAGAGAGAGAGAGAGAGAGAGAGAGAGATCCCCTGGTTCATACTTCAAAAGGCTGCAACAACTAGGACTAGCATGCATTTGTATTAGTATATTGGATTCAAATCAGCACTTTTTAAAAATATTTATTTATTTTTATTTGAAAGGAATAGTTACAGAGAGGCAGAGAGAGCAAGAGAGAGAGAGAAAGTCTACCGTCCACTCAGTGGTTCACTCCCCAAATGGCTGTAACAGCCAGAGTGGAGCCAATTAGAAGCCAGGAGCCAGGAGCTTCTTCTGGGTCTCCCAAGTGGTGCAGGGGCCCAAGCACTTGGGCCATCTTCTACAGTTTTCCTAGGACACAGCAGAGAGCTGGATAGGAAGTAGAGCAGCTGGGACTAGAACAGGCGCCCATATGGAATGCCAGCACTGCAGGTAGAAGTTTACCCAGCTATGCCACAGTGCCAGCCCCTAAAACTCAACTCTAAAAATCAGATTCCTGTAGCAGATTCTGGTGAAAATTCAAACTGAAATCCAGGATATGAGGCTTGTAAATGTTTTTTGTTCATCTTCAAAACACACGTAAAATAATAAATGCAAAAGCCACACAAAATTCATAGAGCTCTTAAATACATGCACATTTTTATTTTACGCATTTTGCTGATAGAAAGTATTTCATTTGGAAGATAAATATCCTATATCTAGAATAACTGCAATGCTGAGTAAAGCTGGGTGCAATAAACAGGTATTACTTAAAATAACAATTTCCCAGGAAAGGTTTTGCAGCCTCTTGGAATGTCTGCATCTCATATTGGAGTGTTGATTTGAGTTCTAGAAATTCCACTTCTGGTCCACCACTCTGCTACTGTGCCTGTGAGGCAGCAGATGATGCCTCAAATACTTGGGTCCCTGCAACCCATGTCTCCACATTAGGTGGAATCCTGGCTTTTGGCTTCATCCTGGCCTAGCCCTGGCTATTGCAGGCATTTGGGGAGTGAACCAGAGGATGGAAGATTTTGCTCTTGCTCTTGCACTCTCTTTCTCTCTCTCTCTGCCTCTCCTCTCTCTTTTGCTTGCTCTAGCTCTAGCTTAGCTTTTTCTCTGTGAGGCTCTATCTAGCTATAGCTCTAGCTGTATCACCTCTCTCTCTCTGTCAGTCTGCCTTTCAAATAAATGATTCAATTTCCCAGTCTACAAATTAAATATGAAAGTAGATGTCATTTGAAGCAATTTTTCACTAATCACTGCATATAAGGCAACACATTTTTTCCATTGTCTAGATGTATCATAAACTTATAATTAAGGACTTAGTTAATTTGTTTCGCTCTATTTTTTACCACCAAAAACTGGAATGCAATCCAGCTGTTGGCTCTAAAGATATTGCATGTGGATTATGGGAGCAGCAGTTTTGGGAGGGAATATTAATTTTAGCTGTGACATAATGCAGGAATCCTGACAGATGGTACATTCATATCCTTTCCCAAATATTATCTCATAAACAAAATGTACATAGATTAAAATGTAAATACTGGAAGTGCATAATAAATGGTTAATACATTATGAAATATTTATAATAAATATAAAATATGACTTCATTTCATGAAAATAAACTTCTACAAAAGCACACATGGAATCAATTAAGTGGAGTTGAAGTCTTCACTAAATGACTATTAAAAATTCATATATTTTAAGAGTAAAAAAGAGAAAAAAAAGTAAACAGTAGTCTGCTCTCCAGTGTTTATTGCTTGTGGAATTCTAAGGAATTTTATGCTTAAATAAAGAAAATTTATAATATGCTGAAGAATTACTTAATTTTTATAGTCAATTTAATTTATTCATCTATCCAGTCTACAAATATTTGCTGACTGTTTGCAAGTTCAAAATGTTATGCCTGTGCTATGTAGACCCTCCCTAGGCATGCGTTGAAAAAATGTTCAGATGCAGAATCCAAATACTCAATCACTTCTATCTGATACAGTATTTTGGAAACTTACTGCTTTCTCAGATGCTCTTTTCTATACAAGAAATTCACCTGAATATTAGCTTTAAATTATTTTCAAATGATTTATCCCCATATTTTTTTCAAAAGTTTAAGAGAATTGTATTTGAAGGACAAGATAAGCAAGTAAAATTTTTCAGGCTATTGTCAAGTAAAAAAGGGATGAAGGAAGAAAGGAGGGAGGGAAGGACAAAAGAAGGGAGAGAAAAAAAAGTTTCAAAATGAAATACACTGTTGGCTAACAGTGTGAAGCTGCTACCATGTGATGCTGGTATCCCACATTGGCACTGGTTCAAGTCCAGGCTGCTTCACTTCTGATCTAACTCTCTGCTAATGGCCTGGGAAAGCAGTGGAAGATGGTGCAAGTGCTTGGGCCCCTGCACCCATGTGGGAGACCCAGATGAAGCTCAGGCTCCTGGCTTTGGATTGGCCCAGCTCGGACAGTTGCAGCCATTTGAGGAGTGAGACAGACTGTGGAAGATCTGTGTGTGTGTGTCTCTCTCTAACACTTTCAGTAACCTTTAAGATAAATAAATAAATCTTTTAAAAATCCATTGCTTTACTAAAAATATAGTTCATCTGACATTGACTTTGAAATCCTGACTCTCAAGCCCATATAGATTTTTCTTTTCTGAATTCCTTCATGGTTAATGTTTAAATATCATTTTTCCTCCCATTGTTCTTTCTTGGTTTTTGTAGTATCTTCCCTGTCATTGAAGTTTTCTCAAAAATGGTATACTGCTGCTTTGGCTTATATATTCTTGCATGAATAATTGATGTATGATTTACTGGATTCAGAGTGACTTAATTGCCTAATGTCCCTAAGTGAGGTTGTACATGATGAAATGAAAGATAGCTATGTTGATTAATCAAGAGCCATTGAAAAATTTTTAATCACTGGCTCACAGAAAACACACCTTTTCATTATATTCCAGTAGATAGAGACATTTGTACCTGAATAAATAACTGGAACCAAGTATTTACATGGCAATATCCTAACAGCATTCAGGGCAATGTGATATGGACTGTTCTCCTTTGTTTCTTTAAAAAAATACTTACAACACATTCAGTTTATGTTATGAGTTATTAATAAATCTGACAGAGCTCCAGTTAAAAAACATTGCATGAGGCCAGTGCCGTGGCTCACTAGGCTAATCCTCCGCCTTGCAACACCGGCACACCAGGTTCTAGTCCTAGTCGGGGCGACAGATTCTGTCCCGGTTGCCCCTCTTCCAGGCCAGCTCTCTGCTGTGGCCAGGGAGTGCAGTGGAGGATGGCCCAAGTGCTTGGGCTCTGCACCCCATGGGAGACCAGGAAAAGTACCTGGCTCCTGCCATTGGATCAGCCAGCCGGGGTGGCCATTGGAGGGTGAACCAACGGCACCCTCCGTTGGTTCTCTCACTGTCCACTCTTCCTGTCAAAAAAAATAATAAATAAATAAATAAATAAATAAAAGAAAAAAAAAACATTGCATAAAATCATTCTCAGCAAGTGAGACCACACCCATGGTGAAACCAGTGCAAATTTGTTTTTGTCTTGATTTCATTGCTGGTGCCACTCCACAACATTACTGGCATGTTGGACAGACAAGCCCTTGTTTGAATGGAATTGTCCTCTGTGACATGTGATGGTTAATGTTCCTAACCCTTGTCCACTAACTGTTGTAAGTACTATTATGGATGACCAAAACCACCTTCCCATATTTCTCAAGTTCGAGGTGAAGCAGCGCTGTGTGACTGTGTCTTGCTGAGAACCCATTTGCAACAATGCTTAACACAAAGTTCAGTTATATTTTTGATATATGGCATTCAAAAAATTCCAGTCAATAACACTGGCCAATATGTCATGAGATGGTAATCCTAGCAAAAGTATAAAGTTTAAATCAATCTGGGTAATGACTCCACTATACCCTGAACACCAGGGCTATAATAATTAGTTCTGAATTTCTCAATCCCACTGGAATTTACCCAGTGGACCTAGGGAAGAAACTACCTGCACTCCGCCTCTCTGGAGTCATACCTACCAGGGCAAAATCTCTTGTATACCTTGTACATCATCAGCAGGACTACAGCAGGGTTCACTTCACAACCCTTAGTCCCAGGACTTGGGCTGTTGGTGTTACAAGCCACAGTTCCAGTTGCACTCTCCTAGCAGGATCTGAGGACGGGCCTATACATCTTGCACAGTCCTAGAGCTGTAGTAATTGATGCCACAATCCTCAGTGTCACTTAGACCTGCCAGTGGGACAAAGGGACAGCTACCTTTGTCTCCTTTAGCACCAAGAACAAGGTTTTGGCTATCACAATCCCCAGGGATCCTGACACCAAACTCTATGTGGACCAGAGATACACACACTAGAAAACTATATTCTTCTTAAAGACACAGTTCTCTCCCTACAAACTGCAGCAGAGTAGACCACTGTGTCACTTATAGACAAAACTGACATCGATTAAGACAAAAGAAATCTCTCAGAGAATACACTCCTGGGCTCAAATAGAACCAAAGCCAAAGCAACAAGACAAGTCATATCCTGCCTTCTAGTTAACCATAAACTCTTTTCCAATAAAACTTACTCCATAAAGAAGAAGTAATGATAATACTAGATGTACAGACATCAATGTAGGGATATAAGAGACATTAAGAAGCAAGGTAGCATGATAGTAAGAACACTTACTCCTCCAGTATTAGATCCTGAACTGAAGGAAATCTTTGAAATGCCAGATATAGAATTCAAAATAATTATTGTAAGGAAATTCAATGTGATGCAAGAGAATTCATATAAACAGATTAAATAAATGAGTGACATGAATGAAAACATTACTAAAGAGACATAAATCATTAAGAAGAAGCAAATAGAAATATTTGAAAGATGAAATCTTCTATCAGTGAAATAAAAAATAAGTTTGATAGCTTTAATAGCAGAATAGATCAAGTGTAAAAAACAATTTCTGACTTCAAGGACAAGACTTTCAAAATAACACAATCAGACAAAAATAAAGACAAAAAAAGCAAAATGAAGGAAGAAAGTCTGTGTTAAACATGGAGTAACATCAAATAACCAAATATTCATATAATAGGTATTCCTGAAAAAGAAAGAAAAGAAAAAGGCATTGAGATCTCACTCCAAATATTAAACAGATGTAATTCTGACAAGCTCTTTTTATGAAACCATTACTTGGACACCAAGACCAAACAAAGACACAACACAAAACCAAGTAGATGAAAATAGATGCAAAGATTCTCAACAATATACTAGCAAATTGAATCCAAAACCACATCAAAAAGATCATACATCACCATGAATTGGGATTTATCTCCGAAAAGCAAGGGTGTTTCAACATTTGCAAATCAATAAATGACATAAATCACATCAATAGAATAAAGAATAAAAACCACATGGTCATCTCAACAGATGCAGAGAAAGCATTTGCTAAGATTCAACATCCCTTCATGAAAAAACTCTTCACAAATTAGGTGTATAAGGAACATTCTTCAAAATTATAAATACTATATATCACAAACCAGCAGCCTATATCAAACTGAATAGGGAAAAACTAAAAGCATTTCCCTTCAGATCTGGAAAAAGATAAAGATGTTCACTTTCACCACTCTTGTTCAATGTAGTATTGGAAGTTTTAGCAAGAGCAATTGGGGAGGAGAAGGAAACAAAGCGCATCAAAATCTGAAAAGAAGGAGTCGAATTTTCCATGTTTGCAATGACATGATGTTGCACATGAAAACAACCCAGGTACTCCACCAAAAAGCTGTAAAGCTGTTAGAAGTAATAAACCGATTCAGTAGAGTTGCAGGTTACAAAATAAACATACCAAAAACAGTAGCTTTTTTGTATGCTAATAATGAACTCACAGAGAAATCAAGAAAGAAACCCCAATGGATGAGAGGGAACAATTACTTGATTTACCACCTGCTGTCTCCCACCATCTGCACTGACAGAAAGCTGGAACTGGGAACCAGAACAAGAATCAAACATGGGCATTTTAACATAGGATGCAGTTCTCCTAATTAGTGTTCTACCACTAGACAAACACTCACCCATGGTTGAGTCTTAGAAACTTCATGGTGTGATGGAAGGGGAGATTGCAAGATGGCAGGATAAGGAACAATGTACTGTGCTAAGCTAAGGATAAATACTAAAAAATACATAGTGTGGATTCTAGTGGAGGGAAAAATCCACAGTCCCCACTGACTTTGAACCTAACTGCAGAGATAGACAGGGAGCTACTCACCCACATGGGACTGTGAGGTGCCCCCAACCTCCCAACATACCACAGACTCTGGGGCTCACCTTGCTTAGGTGGAACACCTGCAGACAGTTGGCTCAGGGAACACCTGCCTCTCTGTGGACTGGACAGGCTGGTGGGGCAGAGCCACACCTCTGTACCCAGTGACTGAGGACACCTTATATGCTGAGACTGTGGGGATTCAGTGGCTGCAAGAGAGGGTGCAGGGTGTAGCTGGGTCTCTGAGCAATCATTGTGTGAAGTTGCACATGCTTGGAGGACCCTAATTATCTGGGGCAGGTCATCACAACTGGATACAGGCTCAGAGTCAAGACTGAGCAGATAATTTGTGTGATTCATACAGTAGCATGGATGAGTTTTGCACTCACTGGGGGATAAAACCCAGGCATTGATCACCTTGAAGGAGAAGAGGTGAGGGTGTTATCACACCAACAGAAGTGACCATTCCCCTACTTCTGTAACAAAAGGTGACATGCCATGTCCAACTTGGGTGTTACCTAAAAATTCACCCAACCCTGAGGCACTGATCAAAGCTCTCCAGCCACATGCAGCACATGCCTCTTGGTATTCACTGAAAGTGCAGACATCCACTAAGCCACAATGGCATAATTCAAAGATAAAGGCCATCAGAAGAAATAAAAAAAAAGTGCCTCCACAAATGCCTAAAAATAAATTCAGAAATTCAAGAAACAAGAATAAGGAAGGCATCATAACCCCCCTAAAGGAATACAACAACATTTCAATATTAGAATGTGAAGATGAACAGATTGATGAAATGCTAAAAATGGAATTTACCAGATTAATCAGAGGATTACTCAAAAGCAATTGAAGCAAATCCATGGATTAACAAAACCGATACATGACACAAATGAAAATTTTTCCCATGAAATTGAGATTTTAAAGAGATATCAAAATGAAATATTAGAAATTAAAAATGCAATAGGTCAAAATAAAAATGTGCTAGAGGGGCTCGTACTGTGGCACAGCAGGTTAACTCCCCGGCCTGAAGCGCTGGCATCCCATATGGGTGCTGGTTCTAGTCCTGGCTACTCCTCTTCCAATCCAGCTCTCTGCTGGCCTGGGAAAGCAGTAGAAGAGGGCCCAAGAGCTTGGGTTCCTGCACCTGGTGGGAGGCCAGGAAGGAGCTCCTGGCTCCTGGCTTCGGATCAGTGCAGCTCTGGCCATTGTGGCCATCTGGGGAGTGAAGACCTCTCTCTCTGTCTCTACCTCTCTCTGTAACTCTGTCTTTCAAATAAATAAAATAAATATTTTTTTAAAAAATGTGCTGGAAATCCTTAACAACAGACTTGGTGAGGCAAAAGAAAGAATATCTGAACTAGAAGACAAATGTTTGGAAATTTTTTAGTCAGACCAGAAGAAGAATAAGTAGAGGAAGGAGAAGAGTGAGAAATATATGGGTCTTAGGAATTCCTGAAAGTGTGGAAAAAATGGACTAGAAAGCCTATTTAGTGAAATAATTACAGAAAACATCCCTAATTTGGTGAAAGAAAGGGGCATCCAAGTACAGGAAACACGTAGAACTCCCGATAGACATGACCAGAAAAGATCTGCACCGTGACACATTGTAGCAAACTTTCAACAATATAACATAAGAAAAGATTCTAAAATGTGCACAAGAGAAATTTCAGAGTACTTTTAGAGGATCTCCAATTAAACTTAAAGCTGAGTTCTCATTAGAAACTCTTCAGGCTTTGGGAGAATGGAGAAACACAATCCAAGTCTTAAGAGAAAAAAAACTGTCAACCCAGAATATTGTATCCTGCAAAACTCTCATTTGTGAATGAAGGTGAGATAAAGACCTTCCATAACAAACAGAAATTGAGAGAATTGGTTACCATTCATCCAGCCTTACAAAAGATGCTTAACGATGTGCTACACATAGAAACACAGAAAGATATCCATCATTATGAAAGAATGTGAAGGCAGAAAATCTCCTAGTAAAAGTACAAAAGATATCCAAGGTAAACAATATGAATATTTATGGAAAAATGGGCAGGGCCAGGTCATTACTTACCAATAACAACTTTGAATGTAAGTGGCCTAAACTTTCCAGTTAAAAGTTACAGACAGGCTGAATGGATTAGAAAAGAAGACCCATCTATTTAATGCCTATAAGAAACACATCTCACCAACAAAAATACATGCAGACTGAAAGTGAAAGGATGGAAAAAGGTATCCCATGTTAATGGAAAGCAAAAAAGGGCAGGTATAGTCATGCTAATATCAGACAAAGTAGACTTTAACACAAAACTGTTAATAGAGATGAAGAACACAAAACTGTTAATAGAGATGAAGAAGGGCATTATGTAATGATTAAGGGATCAATTCAACAGGAAGATGTGACAATAATAACTGTATATGCACCCAATTATGGGTGGTCTGACAATTTAAAAGAAATGTTAATGGATTTAAAGGGAGACATAGATTCCAATATAATAGTAATGAGGGACTTCAAAACACTATTACCATCAATGGACAGATCAACTAGACAGAAACTCAACAAAGAAACAAATGATCTAATAGGCACTATGGATCAAGTGGTCTTAACATATATACAAAACTTTTTATCCCATGGTTGCAGAATACACATTCTTCTCATCATTGCATGCAACTTTCTCTAGGATACATGATAAGGTAGGCCACAGAGCAAGTCTCAGCAAATTCAAAACAATCAGCATCATACCGTGAATCTTTTCTGACCATGGAATGAAGCTGGAAATCAACAATTCAAGAATCTCTAGATCATATGCAAACACATGGTGACTGAACAACATGCTCCTAAATCAACAGTGGATCATAGAAGAAATCAAAAGAGAAATTTAAAAAAAAAACCTTCTTGTATCTTCTGTTGATGAATAATATTTTTTTAAAAAAAATTCATACTATTTGTTGAACTCTTTTACTTGGTGTAGAGTTAACCTTTTCTGTTATTTTTATGTATTTATTTTTTTTGACATGCAGAGTTAGACATTGAGAGAGAGAGAGAGACAGAGAGAAAGATCTTCCTTTTTCTGTTGGTTCATCCCCCAAGTTGCTTCCTCCTGGTCTCCCATGCAGGTGCAGGGTCCAAGCACTTGGGCCATCCTCCACTGCACTCCCGGGCCACAGCAGAGAGCTGGACTGGAAGAGGAGCAACTGGGACAGAACCGGCACCCCAACTAGGACTAGAACCCCGGGGTGCCGGCGCTGCAGGCAGAGGATTAGCCTAGTGAGCTGCGGCGCTGGTGGCGTAGGGTTAACCTTAAGATCATTAAGTATACTGAAAGTAGATCTCCGTAAAAATTAAGAGTTGGGATAGGAGGGAGGATGAAGAAATGTTGGAGCATGAGTGGAAGGGAGGTAAGTATCTCTATGTTCCTAAAGCTGTATACATGAAATACATGAAATTTGTATAACTTAAATAAAACTTTAAATAAAGAAGAAATAGACAATAGCCACAAAAAATCAAATGTTTAGGAATAAATTTGATCACAGAAGTGAAAAATCTCTACAATGAAAATGATCAAACACTGATGAAAGAAATCATAAGGAACACACCAAAAATGGAAAGATATTCCGTACTCAGGGATTGGAAGAAGCAATATTAAAATGTCTATACTACCTAAAACAAACTATAGATTCAATGCAATCCCTAACAAAATGCCAATGACATTCCTTGCAGAATTAGGAAAAAATCCAAAAATTCATATGGAATCACAAAAGATCTCAAACAGCCAAAACAATCCTGAGCAAGACAAAACAAGCTGGAGGCACCAAAATACCTGATTTCAAAGCACATCACAAAGCTAGAGTAATTAAAACAGCTTGATACTGGAATTAAAACTGATAAATAGATCAATGGAACAAAATAGAGAGCTCATAAGTTAATCCACATACACACAGCCAACTACTTTTTGACAAAATTGCTCAGCTCATACAGTGGAGTATGGGTGGGAGGAGGAGGGGAAGTGTCACTATTTTTCTAAATCTGTATATATGAAAAACATGAAACTCGTATAACTTAAATTAAATTTTAAAAAAGAGCAATAGATGCACAGAAATGTAATATTCCAAATAAATATGTGTATGGGCTATGGTGAAAAAAATGAAT